>NC_086217.1:1571363-1880113 GCF_035770615.1 Melospiza melodia melodia | reverse complement strand
GTGTGTGGCACAGTTTGGGGCCATTGGGCTGTGTGTGGCACAGTTTGGAGTCACTGGGCTGTGTGTGGCACAGTTTGGAGTCACTGGGCTGTGTGTGGCACAGTTTGGAGTCACTGGGCTGTGTGTGGCACAGTTTGGAGTCACTGGGCTGTGTGTGGCACAGTTTGGAGTCACTGGGCTGTGTGTGGCACAGTTTGGGGTCACTGGGCTGTGTGTGGCACAGTTTGGGGCCACTGGGATAGGGCTGTGGCCCAGCCTCAATGGCAATGGGCAGTGCAGGAACACCAGGCCTTTACCACATACATGTGGGTAAAGAACAAGAAGAGCAGACATTTTTGCAGCCTTCTGAAGTGATGTAATGTTACTGTTTATGGGTTGAATCTATCTGAAATGGCATGGTGAATTCTGTGTGTTGTGTCCATCTCGACTGTGACATTTCCTGTGACAATGCAGCTCATCCTGAGAGCAGCTGGGGAGGGCAGGGTCCCGCTCTGAGCCAGCCCAGCCCAGCCCAGGCCTCAAAGCCCAGCCCCGGGCACTTCCCTGGTCCTGCAGGGCTGGGGCAGGGTTTGGGTGCTGCCCCTCTGCACAGAGCAGAGAGCTGCTGCACATCCCATACCTGGCTGCAGCTCCAGCAAGATTCCTTTGCTCTTTCCCTTTGTATCTGACCCAAAAATGCTGCCATGCTTTGTCCCCCCATCACCTGATGGAAAACCACTGCCATTCCCTGTCCCTGGCAATCAGTGGTGCAGCAGCAGAGCTCTGGGCTCAGGAGCCCTGAGCAGGCTTAGAAACCTGTGTGCAGAAAACTGGAGGCACAAACGTGGGAATTCCTCCCTGGGAAGCAGGTGGGAAGGGGCTGCCAGCTTCTATCAGCCATCAGCTGTCAGGGCCATGAGCAGCAGATTCTGATTTCCTCCAGGACCTTCAGACATCAGCCTGAGTGAAGCAGCTCATTAAGAGCAGCTAATTGCTGCAGTCATTTGTGAAATGAATTTTTCAAGGTTAATTTAGTTGAGCACTGAGAGGCCTCCATTTAGCTCTGGAGAGGGTGAGCTGCATGCCACACATCCCTCCGTCGATGGACAGAGCTGGGGAGCTCAGATCTGGGGCATGCTCAGGGCTGGATGAGGGAGTGCCCTGGGATGGGATGGGGAAGCCCAGGGATGCAAACACTGGTCCCAGCATGGTGGGGTGAGCAGCAGGGCAGCTTGGCCTGTGCTGGGTGCAGACATCAGCTTTGCTTTGTCAGGAGATGAGCAATCCCCTCAAAAGCTCTTTTAACCATTGCAGGGGTACTAGGAAAGCAGAGCCTGAAATGTGATGAGTTCAGTCAAGCTTTGCTGTTCACATCCCTGGTCCCCATTTCCCCTTTGCCATGGGATTCCACAAGCAAACCTCCCTGTCTGAGGGGCTCCCAGATGGCTTTAAGGACAGAGAGACAGCCTGTGGGGACAAAAGGGACATTTGCTGCATGGCATGGTGCCTACTGTGGAATCACTTTCTGCTCCTTGCAGACTGAAGTCCAAGGAAGAAACAAGAGCAGAGCTTCTTGTAATGCATCAGTTCAGGTCCAGGGGCTGTTTCAGCCTTTGCTGTCTCAGTGTGGCCCAAGGCAGCCTGGGCAGAGCTCTCAGGGCTGTGGGACACCAACCATGGGTCCTCTGCCCACGCAGGGGCACTGGGGAACTCTGTCTGTCCATCCCTCAGCTCCCTGTGCATCATCACCCACATCCCTGTGGAAGGAGTCAGTGCAGAGCCCAAACTGCCCAGAGCTGCTCCAGAGCTGCTGGGGCTGGAGAGGAGCTGGAGCAGAGCTGCTGGGGCTGGAGAGGAGCTGGTGGAGCTGGAGAAGGGCTAGTGGAGCTGGAGCAGAGCTGGTGGGGCTGCACGGTTCCCACCTGAGCACAGCCCACCGCACACTGGCCTGGGGAAATGGGCTGTTTAATGGACACATCCTGTGTTTGCAGAGCGCCCGCCAGCTGTGACGATGCAGATGTTTCCTGTCTCCCTGGAGCTGCTGGGAGCCTTTTCCCAGCTGGGAGTAGTTCCTGAATTCAGGCTTGGTCTGGGGGATCACACAGACCTGTGGGCAGAAAGATCCCCTGTGTGAGCAGGAAGGAGGATGTGACTCTATTGACTGTCCTCCCTTGTTGAGTCTCTGTCTTTTCCTTGTCTGGACCCCCAGAGCCGAGTCTTGACACATCCTGTGGCTCGGGACTGCATTTGGGAAGCAGATAAAGCAGGTTCATCCCCTTTTCTGCTGGGGCAGAGTGCAGCTTGTGCAGCCCTCACAGGCAGGTTCTGCTTTCCAGAGGGGCAGCTGGACCAGCCTGCCCCTGCTCCCTGCACAGCTTTGGGGACAGCTGGACCAGACTGCCTCTGCTCCCTGCACAGCTTTGGGGACGGCTGGACCAGCCTGCCTCTGCTCCCTGCACAGCTTTTGGGGCTCCACGGCAGAGAATGAGCTGAGCTGAGCTGAGCTGAGCTGAGCTGAGCTGAGCTGAGGGGATTCAGCCCCGAGTTTCCTCCCGAGCTGCAGTGAGCCCTGTCCTGTCTCTCTGGTTTCCCTGCCCAAGCCCCGGAGCCGGCAGTGCCTGGGCATGACCCGGCCTCACCCAGGCTGACCCGAGCGCTTTTCCTGCCGCGCTGAGGCAGCCGCGAATGTTTCCCGGGATGGCTCAGAGCTGGGGCAGGCCCTGGGTGAGGATGCCACCCTCCGTGAGGATTCCTCCCTGCGCTGTTCCGGATGCATTCCCTTCCTCCCGGCACGGAACGTGCGGGAATTCCTTCAGCCCGCAGCTGTGCATGGAGCAGGGATGCTCCCTGTCGGAGCGGCCAGGCCAGGCTGCCCGGGCACGGGGACAGCCGCGTTGGCACCGCTGTCACCTCAGACTGCCTTTCCGCTCCTCTTTGCCCGCTTCCTGCAGAACCGGGGTTCAGAGCAGTCCCGGGGAGGCACGGGGGGTGCCTGGGGACAGGTTCGAGCTGTGCCTGAGCTCAGGGGAGCTCCTTGTCCTGACAGGGATACAGGACCCTGGACAGGGATGCAGGAGCACGGGCTGCTCCGTCCCTCGGTGTCCTGCGGTGTCACAGCCCCGGGATCCTGCCCCTGAGCGGCTCCGGGACAGCTGTGGAGCATCTGCGGCTGTGGAACTGCAAACTCTGCCGGGTTGCGGCACGGAGGGGGCGGGAATTGTGCCCCAAATCATTCCTTTCCCTACCAAGCTGTGGGGCAGCCTCGGTGACCTGCAGCCCTCCCTGCCTACCCCCCATCCTCCGGAGCAGCGCTGGGGGCAGAGCCCCTCACCCTGCCCAGGGGCCTGCAGGGTTCCCAAACGCCCCCAAACCACAGGAGGTCAAAAACCCGCGGGAATTGTAGCCAAAACGGGACAATTCCGCCGCTGTTCCTGGAATGCCACGTCAGAGGCAGAGCACTCAGCACCCACCTGCATTTCCCAGCCTCGGCGTGCAGCCCCTAGGACGTGCAATGCCTCCCATACAGTGCAGTCCTGGGATGTGCACTCCATCCCACACAGTGCAATCCTGGATGTGCTGTCCATGAGATGTGCGCTCCATGGGATGCGCAGCCCATGGGATGTTCAGTCCATCCCATCCAGGGACAGGAGCAGTGCGGAGCGGGCTCTGCGAGGGCGCTGCTGAGGCGCTCCCGACCAACCCGGGCTGAATTCCCGGCAAAGGGAATTCACGGGGAAGCAAAGGGGACAGGAGGAACGGGACACAAAAACACAAGCGGAGCGCCTCGGTCTGGCAGCCGCAGTGCCGTACTGGGAAATTACTCTGATTTACTGCAAGAGCTCTGGCAGATGAGGAGAGAGGGGAGCAGACTTTCTAACAAGTGACAGCTCCCTGAGTCTTTTCCTTTCTTCCCTGGCCAGCTTTGCAACCCTGCTTGAGACATCCAGCGGGTTTGGGGGATTTTGTGCTGGACTGCTGGGCCCCGGTAGGGTCTGAGTGCCCTCAGCTCCACGCAGTGCCCCGCTGTGGGTGGCACAGCCCTGCCCAGAGCAGTGCCCGGCTGCCCTCGGCTCTCTCTGCGCAAACCTGCTGCTGTTTCTCCCGGCGCCTGGGGATGGCATCAGCTCCTCACTGTTGGGAATGCCAGGTGAGGAGCCGCAGGTTTCCCCATCCCCTGCGCCCTGCAGGGCGTGGGTAAGGCTTTGTTTGGGTGGAAAACAGAGATGCAGCAGTAAAGCCGAGCTCTTCACGCATTTCCAGCCTCAGGTCCCCGGAGCTGCTGTCCCCAGGGCCGTGTCCTGCTGCCACCTGGCTGGGACACGGGCAGGGCTGGCCCGGCCCCGGCTCGTTCCCGGTGGGCAGAGGCAGCTCCCGCCCGAGCCCAGCCATTCCTGGGGTTGGTAATTCTTCGAGCAGGAGCTGGGGGTTCCCACAACAGGCTCCCTGCTCATCACAGCTCGGCACTATTTACACATTTTAACAACGAGGGCATCAGCCTCCACCAATTGCTGATCACATCGCTTTATTAATGTTTGCTTTTTATTAATTGGCATCCCAGCCCTGTTTGCTGGGTGTATCCTGATCAGTCACAGGAGCAGCTCTCTAGGTGGTTGCACTTTCCACTGCTGCAATTCCTTTCCCCTGCATATTTCTCATTCCTGCTGATTCCCCTCCTGGTGGCTCTGGCCCAGACACCCCAATTCCTGGTGTGCCTGGATACCCCATGGAGGTCCTGAGCCATTCCCATTGTGCCTGGATATGCTGTGGAGGCTCAGAGCCATTCCTGGTGTGCCCATGCCCAGCCCTGTGGGAGCTCTGCCATCGTGCTCCTGCTGTGCCCTCCTGCCAGTGCTGGCACAGCCCCAGGGCAGCCATAGCTCCTGCCCTGAGTCGCTGCAGGTCTAGGATGGGTGGGAGGTGACCCCACCTGGGAAAGTGTGTTTGGGGAGGGCTCAGAGGGCTCCCCATGGCCTCCAACCCTCCCATGTCTGACAGAGAACACCAAACATTCCCATTCCATGTTAAAATGGCCCATCCTGGTGATCCCACTGGGGGATCTCCTCCATGTCCAGCCCTGCAGCCCCATGCCAGCCCTGGGCTGGGGACAGAGCAAAGGGCTCAGCCCCAAATGTGGGGTCCCCCTGGAGCTGTCACTGCACCCACAAACTGCGGCAGGGCTTTGCCATCTGATCCAATCCGGTCTGATCCATTCTGCTCTGCTCCATTCTGCTCTGCTCTGCTCCATTCTGCTCTGCTCTGATCCAGTCTGCTCTGCTCTGCTCCGTTCTGGCCGTGGAGGGGCCCAGGGGACCGGAACAGCCGCCCAGGTGGCCCCAGCCCGGCCGGGGGTGCCAGCGCAGGGAGGGTCCCGGTGCCCGGTGCCCGTGCCCACGGGTGGCACTCGGGGTGTCCCCAGGGCCCCTAGGCGCTCTGGAAGCCCCACACCTCCAGGAGCTGCACCTGGAAGTTCTCCCGGCAGAGCGGGGGGTTGTCGAAGGTCTCGCAGCGCTCCGTGCGTCCCCGCAGCAGGCTGGCGTCCAGGGACAGCGCTTGGCCTCCCCCTCCGCCTGCAAGGGCAGCGCGGGCTGGGCCGGGCCGGGCCGGGCTGGGGCTGCCCTCGGAGCGACGGAAGGGCCGGGCAGGGCCGCTCCGGGCCCGGGCAGCGAACCCCGGCAGGGTTGGGGATGTGGGAACCCCCTGGGGCTCCCGGGCTGGGGAAGGGGAGCTGCCCTCACAGCGAACCCCGGCAGGGTTTGGGCTCCGGGGTCCCCCTGGGGCTCTGGGAGGAGTTCCCGGGCTGGGGAAGGGGAGCTGCCCTCGCCTGCCCAGACTTTAACCCAATACCCCCAGCTGGAGCTCCGGGGAGCTGATAGGGATCCCCCCCTTATTGATAAGGATCCCCTCTTATCCATAGGAATCCCCCCTCACTGATAGGGATCCTCCCTTACTGATAGGGATCCCCCACTCACTGATACGGATCTCCCCTTATCGATAGGGATCCCCCCCTCACTGATAGGGATCCCCCCTTATCGATAGGGATCCTCCCCTCACTGATAGGGATCCTCCCTTACTGATAGGGATTCCCCCCCTCACTGATAGGGATCCCCCCTTATTAATAGGGATCCCTCCTTACCAATAGGGATCGCCCGTTATTGATAGGCACCTCCCGTTATCGATAGGGATCTTCCCTTATTGATATCGATCCCCCCCTCACTGATAGGGATCCCTCCTTATCAATATCGATTTCCCCTTACTGATAACGATCCCCCCCCTTTATTGATATCAATTCCTCCCTTACCAATATCGATTTCCCCTTACTGATAACGATGCCCCCCCTTTATTGATATCAATTCCCCCCTTACCAATATTGATTTCCCCTTACCGATACTGATCCCCCACAGACATCATCCCCCCTTACCGATAACGATGCCGTCCCGGGAGCCGGACATGAACATGGAGGCCGTTTTGGAGGGCAGCAGGAAGTGCCTGGTGGCCAGGAACGGGGACAGGCGGCCTCTGCCCTGCGCCGAGGGCACGGCCAGGTGCTGGGGGCTGCAGCTGTCCCGGGAGGAGCCGAGCAGGGACTCGGGAGCGGGGGAAGGCGAGCGCTGCCGGGAGCGCGGCACGGCCTTGGCCAGCTCTGGCCTCTGGATGAGCACCCACTCGTACCTCTCTGCCTCGGGGCGCACCTGGGCACGGGACACACCTGGTGACCTGGGGGAAGGGGCTGCTGCTGCTCCGGGTGGGGCCTGGGGCAGGGAAGGGACGGCGTGTCCTGGCAGGACAGCAATGAGGGGACAGGGCCGGACACAAACCGTGACTTACAGTGAACACAAAGCACTCCCCTGTCCCAAAAAAGCCCGAGGTGGCTCCGCTCTTCTTCCTTTCGGCCCAGTCGGAGGAGAGAAAGGCCCCACACACCTGGGAGAGAGCACAGGGAGCTCAGGGATGGATCAGTCTCACTGGCGGCCTCTCCCCCTCACCTTCCCCTCCTGGTTCTCCAGCACCCCGGCTCAGGTGTGTCCTGGTGGCAGAGGGGCAGTTTGTGCTGCCCTGGGAGCTGGGACAGACCCAACCCGGGGCACGACAGGGAGCTCACAGCCCATGGGTGCTCCCAGCAGTGCCAGGGGGGTCACCCAGCCCGGGCAGGACAGGGAGCTCACAGCCCTCACAGCCCATGGGTGCTCCCAGCAGTGCCAGGGGGGCCACCCAGCCCGGGCAGGACAGGGAGCTCACAGCCCTCACAGCCCGTGGGTGCTCCCAGCAGTGCCAGGGGGGTCACCCAGCCCGGGCAGGACAGGGAGCTCACAGCCCTCACAGCCCGTGGGTGCTCCCAGCAGTGCCAGGGGGGTCACCCAGCCCGGGCAGGACAGGGAGCTCACAGCCCTCACAGCCCGTGGGTGCTCCCAGCAGTGCCAGGGGGATCACCCAGCCCATCCCCTTCCCCAGCCCTGCCTGGCAGCGCTCACCTCCCCCTCGGTGGTTTTGATGAGCAGCACCGTGTGTTCGTAGCCTTCACAGCACGTGTAGAACCTGCAGGGATTGACAAGGCTGGGCTGAGGGAGCTGGAGCCCCAGCAGGGTGTGCTGGCTGTCCCTGGGCAGGGTGTGCTGGCTGTCCCTGGGCAGGGTGTGCTGGCTGTCCCTGGGCATGGCTGTCCCTGGGCACGGTGTGCTGGCTGTCCTTGGGCACGGTGTGCTGGCTGACCCTGGGCACGGTGTGCTGGCTGACCCCAGCAGGGTGTGCCGGCTGTCCCTGGGCAGGGTGTGCTGGCTGACCCTGGGCACGGTGTGCTGGCTGTCCCTGGGCATGGCTGTCCCTGGGCAGGGTGTGCTGGCTGTCCCTGGGCAGGGTGTGCTGGCTGTCCCTGGGCACAGTGTGCTGGCTGTCCCTGGGCACGGTGTGCTGGCTGTCCCTGGACGCTCACAGCATGCTGGCACAGGCTGGCACAGGGGACATCCCTGCCTGGCACAGCCACAGGGCTCCCTGTGCCCCGGGCGGTGCCCAGGTGTCGGTGCCCATCTGGGCCAGCCTCTGCCCTCTGCCCTCAGCCACCCTCGGGACCCCGAATCCAGCCCAGGAGGGTCCCCAGCAGCCCCAGAGGTGCCCAGGTCCCTTGTGCTGCTCCTCCCCCAGCACCAAGCCCTGCCCAGGTTCCCCCGTGCCCGCCCGGCCCCGGGGCAGGTGAGGCTTCACCTCTGCAGGCTGCAGCCGTCCTGGGAGGTGGAGAAGAGCAGCAGCGGGGGGAAGAGCGAGAAGCGCTCGGGCAGCCAGGACCAGACGAGGCGCATCTCCTGTGCCGTGACCGTGCTGGAGCTGAACTTCTGCATGTCCACGGCCAGGTGGAAGGATGGCCTGGGGGCAGGGACATCAGGGGGCTGGGGGCCTCTGCTTGATGGGGCACAGCCCCTGCAGCAGGTTCTGCCCTGCCCTGAGCACCCCCAGCTGGGCTATGTCCCCTGACAGGGTCCCTGGCTCTGGCTGTGCCGTGTCCCCTGACAGGGTCCCTGACTCTGGCTGGGCTGTGTCCCCTGACAGGGTCCCTGGCTCTGGCTGTGCCGTGTCCCCTGACAGGGTCCCAGGCCTGGCTGTGCTGAGTCCCCTCACAGGGCCCCTGGCTCTGGCTGTGTTGTGTCCCCTGACAGCGTCCCCAGCTCTGGCTGTGTTGTGTCCCCTGACAGGGTCCCTGACTCTGGCTGTGCTGAGTCCCCTCACAGGGCCCCTGGCTCTGGCTGTGCCGTGTCCCCTGACAGGGTCCCTGACTCCTCTGGCTGTGTTGTGTCCCCTCACAGGGTCCCAGGCCTGGCTGTGCTGTGTCCCCTGACAGGGTCCCCAGCTCTGGCTGTGCCGTGTCCCCTGACAGGGTCCCCCAGAGGCTGTGAGGGCCCAGCACAGCCACAGCTGCGGGAGTTTCCTGCAGCTCCCCCAGAGCTCTCCACAGGAGCTCCCATTTTGCCGGCTCAGCCCCAGAGCTGGGAGCGCAGAGCTCTCCTCACCTCCTCTGCACCACGGTGATGCCCCTCTCCACCAAGGCCTTCCTGTTGGCCATGTGCAGCAGCCAGATCTCCTTGCGGGAGAAGAGGCGGATGCCGAAGGCTCTCTCCAGGAGTTTGTCCACGCTGACGTGCTGGGCGATGTTCCTGACGAAGGCCTGCAGCTCGGCCTTGACGTCGGAGCCCTGCGGCCCGGCCGGGGCCGCCGAGAGCCGGAACTGCTTGAGCAGGGCCAGGCCGATGCGGTACAGCACCTTCTGGCCCTCCAGCAGGAACACGTCCAGCACGCGCACGGCGTAGGCCAAGGGCAGCCCGGGGAAGAGCCACGACAGCCACTCCGAGTAGACCTCGAGCACGTTGTCGGCGGCGCCGGCGATGAGCTTGTGGGCCGCGGGGCAGTGCTTGCTGGCCAGGTCCCCGAAGGTCATGCAGGAGGCCTGGTGCGCCAGGAAGGACTGGTCGATGTAGGCGGCGTGGGGAGCGTTGCTGGCGATGAGGCGCGAGAGGCTCTCGAAGCACCGGGCCTCGTCCTCGCTGTAGTGCAGCAGCAGCGCCGCCAGCGCCGGCAGCAGCGGGCTGTGCGTGATGTCGGGGAACAGGGCGCCCACGCAGATGAGGATCTTCCTCAGGGCCGTGACCCCGCGCGGGCTGAGGCAGTAGGTGGGCACGGGGCAGCCCTCCAGGAACTCGGGCAGCGGGTGCGAGCTCACGCTGCGCTGCCCGAAGAGCCGGCCGGCCACGTCCCGGTACACGAGCGCGTCGGGGGTGACCAGGCGGCAGGAGACGCGCTGGATGAGCCGAGGGTAGAGCCGGGCCCGGCCCGCGTGGCTCCCGGCCCAGCAGCCTTCCCTCGCCAGCCGCTTCAGCTCCTTCGGGGGCCGGCCCAGCACGTCCCGCGGGATCCGCGCCGGGCCCTGCGCCTCCGGCATCTGGGCCCAGTCCACGAAGGGCCCGCAGCCCCGGCCCGGGGAGGTGTCGATGTCCCACGTGTCGGCCTCGGACGTGACCACGATGGTGACCGGGGATGAGCCCAGCGCCTCTGCGGGACACAGAGCTTTTATTGATCGCCTCTCCCCGCCCCACCAGCGGCGTTCCGCCCCGGCTCAGGGCGCTCTGAAGCCTCACAGCCGCGTCCTGCGTTTCTTTGCTCTGCCCCGCCAAGGGAAGCGTTTCAGGCTTTGCCCTCTCCCGCTCCCATCGGCTCCAGGCCCCGGAGAAGCTGGGGCCAGGTCCCAGCTGGGTGTCAGGGCTGCTTCTCACACCGCGAGGGGCTTTTCTCCCTTCCAAAGCTCCCGGCCCCGATCAGGGGCTCGGGCAGCCGCCGGCGCTGGGCAGAGCGGGCTCCGAGCTCCGCCCGGACACACGGGAGCGGCATTTCCCCGGGGCTGGACAGACGGGAGCGGCATTTCCCCGGGGCTCGGGAGAGCTGAGCCGAGCCCTGCAGGGGCTGGGGGCTGTCCCCGCGTCGGTGAGCTCTGCTGGGCGCTCATCAACGGCCGAGACACCGCAATTAGCGCACTCATTAACTCTCGGGTGTTTGTACCGTGCATGTGCTCGGCTGCTGGGGATCAGGGATGGATTCGCACCGAGACAAGGGGACACGGGGACAGCCCGTGGTGGCACATCGAGACGGTCCCGGGCCGGGTCCGGCTCTGGCTCTCGCTCTCCAGCTCAGTTTGGCGCCTGCCCAAGGCCAGCGGGAGCAGCGGGTCGGGCTCAGCCTGGTTCAGGGCAGGAGCTGCTGGATCCGGAGCCGCTCGGGCCAGCTCCAGTCCCGGACACAGCCTGACCCCGGCACATCACGGGGGCTCCTGGCCATAGAAACCAGGCTGAGGCATCACCGGGGGGTGATCAGGGGCTGTTTGCACCCCAAATTCCTCTCTCAGGGCGCTGCCCTGCCCGGGTCCCGAGGAGCATCAGCCCGAGCCCACCCGACCGCCGGTGCCCCGGGTGCTGAACGGAGGCTGCGGCTGTGCCCGGTCCGGGACGAGCCGGGGGCTGGGGGCAGGACCCGGCCGTGCCCCAGCCCCTGCGGCTGTGCCTGGCCGTGCCCCGGCCCCCGCGGCTGTGCCCGACCGTGCCCCAGCCCCTGCGGCTGTGCCCGGCCGTGCCCCGGCCCCCGCGGCTGTGCCCGGCCGTGCCCCGGCCCCCGCGGCTGTGCCCGGCCGTGCCCCGGCCCCTGCGGCTGTGCCCGGCCGTGCCCCGGCCCCTGCGGCTGTGCCCGGCCGTGCCCCGGCCCCCGCGGCTGTGCCCGGCCGTGCCCCGGCCCCTGCGGCTGTGCCCGTCCGTGCCCCGGCCCCTGCGCTCCCGCTCGGTCCCGCACTCACCCGGCCCCGTGCCCGGCTCCTCGCCCGTGCCCGGCTCGGCCATGGGGCAGGCGGCGGCCGCGCCCCCGGGGCAGCGGGGCACGCTGAGCCCCAGCTGCAGCATCTGCCAGCTCGGCCACCCCTGCCGGGTCCGCTCTGCCGCGCACCTGCCGCGCTTTTAAGGTGCGGGCCGGCCCCGGCCCCGCGGTTTGTTTGGGGTAAACACAGCGAGGGGTGGAGCGGCTCCGCGCCCGCATCGCCCCTGCCTGCCCCCATTCCGCGCCGGGCCCGGCCGGGGGCTGCAAACACCCCGCGGGCCGAGATAGCATCGAACAGCAACACGGGCAGCAAACGAACCCTTTATTTTCCCCAGGATACCCTTCGTGCTCCGCTCGGGCTGCGGCTGCTGCGGCCCGGCCGCGGGGCTCCGGCGTTCCCGGTGTGCCCCCGGGAAATGCTCGGTACCGATCGGTGCCAGCCCCAGAACGCGCTGCAGAGCTGCACAATGAGCGGGAAATGCTCGGTACCGATCGGTGCCAGCCCCAGAACGCGCTGCAGAGCTGCACAATGAGCGCTGTGCTCACCGACAGAGGAGCTGGGCTGGAGGAAATCGGCCTCCAGCAACTGGGAGAGGCTCCCGGGACACCGGCCCGGCCCCACAGCGCTGCTCTCAGCTCGGGCTGCACTTAGCGGGCACTTTTATAGGCATCCCAGCCTTTAAAAGGATCTTTATTTGCCTTTAAAACCGGATTGTTTCTGCTGTGGTAAGAAGGGGGAGCGGAGCGGGGATCAGCCCCGGGAACAGGGGAACAGAGTGGGGATCAGCCCCGGGAATGACGAGATGCGCTCGTTCTCGTTATCAATACCGTAATCACCATTGTTGTGATTGTCCTTATCGCTGCCGTCATCGCTGCCGTTATCAGCAGGCCCAGCAGCCCCGTCACGAGGGCGATAAAGCCTCGCTGGCAGCGCCCCGAAGCCGCTCGTCACTCAGGTTTGTGCCCGATTTGCGTCACCGGTCGCATCCAAAAACACAGGCCAAATCCCGGCGGATCAGGGAGCGAGAGGCTGCGCCCACCGCAGCCAGAACAGCCACAGTGCCAGCAGCGCCAGTGTCACCGGGACCGGGCGGGGACAGGGAGGGCAGCGATGTCACTGCGGATGGGCAGGGACAGAGTCAGGGCTGGGGTTTGGAGAAGGGAACCGGTGCCACCGCTCAGTGTGGGGTTTATGGTAGCAGGGAGGGGTGGGGACAGCTCTGGTGCTGTGCTGTGCACATCTGCACACATCTGCATCTTGTACTGTGCACCTCTACACCCCGAACAGCTGAACCTCTGCCCCTTGTACTGCAGAGTTCCGTGCCCGCCCTCTGGGCATTGAACCTCTGCCCCTATAAACCCCGAACATTGCATCTGTCCCTGAGCCCCGCATATCTGTCCGTCTGTCCCTGTAAACCCCGAACATTGCATCTGTCCCTGTAAACCCCGAACATTGCATCTGTTCCTGCGCCCCGCACATCTGTCCCTCTGCCCCCAACACCTGGTGCTTCTCTCTCTCCCGAGCATCCAGCCCTGCCTCCCTGCCCAGCACAGCAGAGCCGCTGCGCCATCGGCCCCGCTCCCCACACTGCCGCACCCGTGGGGCCGGCTGCGCTCCCCGGGCCTGCACCCCAGTACCTCTCTCCCCTCTCTCCTCTCCATCTCTCTCCCCTCTCCATCTCTCTCCCCTCTCCATCTCTCCCCTCTCCTCTCTCCCATTTCCCTTTCCCCTCCGTCCCCTCCCGGCGCCTGCGCGCGGCGCGTCCGGGCGGATCCGGCGGAAGCGCCGCGAAGGTTCCGGGGCCGCGATGGCTCCGGACCCCTGGTGAGCGCCGGGCCGGGCCGGGCTGGGCTGGGCTGGGCCGGGAGTGCGGGTCGGGACCGGGTCAGCACCGGCTGGGACCGGCCCTGCCGGGGCTGCGCAGCGTTCGGAGCCTGCGGGCCCGGCACGGGCGGGAGCGGGGCCGGGCGGGCTGGGCTGAGCGGGGTGTGCCTTCCCAAAGCCGGTGTGCGTGTGTTTGTTGGGGTGTGCTGTGTGTTCGGGGCTGCTGAGTGTTTGGGGGTCCTGTCCCAAAGCCCATCCCGGTGTCCATGTGTCTGTTCGGGCGTGCTGTGTGTTTGGGGGTGCTGTGTGTACCCCGATCCTTTCCCAAAGCCCGTCCCGGTGTCCGTGTGTTTGGGGGTGCTGTGTGTGTGGGGCGGCTGTGCCTTTCCTTCCCGAGTCCTTTCCCAAAACCCATCCCAGTCTTTGTGGCTATGTGTTTTGGGGCTGTTGTGCCTTCTCCTCCCGAGGCTTATACCGGCGGGTCCCATGCCATGCCATGCCATGCCATGCCATGCCATGCCATGCCATGCCATGCCATGCCATGCCATGCCATGCCATGCCATGCCATGCCATGCCATGCCATGCCATGCCAGCCGGCCCCGTGTCCCCGGGCTCAGCCTCTGGGTCCCCGCAGGCTCCCGCTGCTCGCCGCCGCCCGCCAGCTCGCCCAGGACATCGCCGAGAAGCTGCAGGAGCGGAGCCGCTGCCAGCGGAGCGGGGAGAGCTCGGCCAAGGTGCCCGGCAGGGATGGGCCAGGCGGGGCTGGGGCCGGTGCGGTGTGCCGGGATAAGGGCAGGATTCCCGGGATATGGGGCTGAACTCCCGGGATGCGGGCGGGATTCCCGGGATGCGGGCGGAATTCCCGGGATAAGAGGCGGAACTCTCGGGATGCGGGCGGCATTGCCGGGATGCGGGCCAGGGCTGTGTCGCTGCCGCTGCCGGCGCCCGCAGGGGAAGGCTGTGTTCCAGCGCCGCTCTCTGTCCTTTTAGGGGTCTGTCAGGGGAACGAGAAGGGAGTTTGGGGATGAACCGCGGCTCCCCGGTGGTTTGGGGTCAGCAGCGGTGAATCTGCGTGCAGCGGCGCTGGTTCGGGGAGGAGCTGTGGCCGTGCTGGGCACGCCCCGCTGCCTGCTCCGGGCTGTTCCCGACGGATGGAGCTGATCCAGAGGGCCAGGGATGCTGGGATGGAGCTGGTCCAGAGGCTCAGGGATTCTCAGGGATGCTGGGATGGAGCTGTCCCAGAGGCTCAGGGATTCTCAGGGATGCTGGGATGGAGCTGTCCCAGAGGCTCAGGGATTCTCAGGGATGCTGGGATGGAGCTGTCCCAGAGGCTCAGGGATTCTCAGGGATGCTGGGGTGGAGCTGTCCCAGAGGCTCAGGGATGTTGGGATGTTGGGATGGAGCTGTCCCAGAGGCTCAGGGATTCTCAGGGATGCTGGGATGGAGCTGTCCCAGAGGCTCAGGGATGTTGGGATGCTGGGATGGAGCTGTCCCAGAGGCTCAGGGATTCTCAGGGATGCTGGGATGGAGCTGTCCCAGAGGCTCAGGGATTCTCAGGGATGCTCAGCAGCTGCTCTGCTCCCTCTCTCTGTGAACAGGGATGTTCCTCACCCAGGACTGGCTCCAGTCTTTTGCAGTGGCTGCAGATCAGAAGGAGCAGGAACCTTGCAGCCTTCTTTTAGTTGCATTTCTAACAAAATACAAGCCCAGAGTTACACAGGAATGAGAAGCAGCAGTTGGAGCTCTTCCAGGAATGATGTGTTCTCCACGTTTTTCCACTTTCTGTGAAATAAAGAAATAGAAAGAAGGAATAAGAAAAAATAAATAAGTCAGAAGTAAAATAAAGGTTTTCAGGAGGCTGTTTTTCCTGTGGCTCCAAGCCTTGTCCTTTCCTTCAGGAGCAGCTTTAAGTCATTACCTGCTCTTTTGGCTGTGTCCAGATGAAAATTGCTGTAAGCCCTGAGTTGGTAATTTATAACTATTGGCATAATTAAAGCCCCAGTGCTTTTTCTCCCCCTGTCTGTATCAGGGCTGTAATGCAGTGCCTGATCTCTGGGTCTGCTGGGCCACTCACTTTGCTGAGAGCTGTTCAAATCAAATGTCATTTTTGAAATGTTTCGTTGGGAGAAGTTCTGAGGAACAGTGTGTAGGCTGTGCACAATAATCAGTGCTGCTGCATGGCAGCCTCACCTCAGCAGGAGTTGAGAAGGGGTCTCAGAAACCCCAAATAAGTGGGGTTTGAGCAGTATTTTCTCTGCCTTTGGAGAGTTTGGAGGTGCAGATTAAATTCCTGCTTTCTGCATGGTGAAGTGTCAGAATTGCACAGAGACCTCAACAAGAGCAGAGCAATAAAAGATTGCTGCTCGATGTATCTATTTATAGAGGGCAAAGTCCTCTCCTGCCATCAGTGCCACCCCTGAGGAGCCCAAAGCCCAGGGAAACGTGGGGCTGGTGCTGTTTGGAGCCTTTGTGGGGCTGGAACTCTCCGGGCTTGTGTTTTATGGAAACATTGCAGGGGTGGCTGACTTCTCCATAAAATCATTTGTCCCGTGCCCTGTGTTTTCCAGCTTCCTTTAATCCATTAACAGGTAAAGGGGAATATTTGGCAGCGTTTGATTCTACTCTAAACAAGGTTCCCACAAGGAGAGAGGTGTTTCCATAACAGAAATGCCTCTTGAGAAACCCACGGCTGAGCAGTCGCGTGCCCTGTGCCTGCTGAGGGCTGAAATGCAGGGAAATGTCTGTGTACAGAACTGGCCTTTCAGGGAGAATGTAAACAGGGTTTAATTCTGTAGTATTTTGCAATTAGCACAGCTGACAAACTTCTTGCCTGTTGCTGAGCCAAAAATAGAGCACAAAATCTAAAATGGAAAAATAAACGGTGAGGAAGGATTTTAATCCAGCACTTACCTGTGAACTATGCTCTGTTCAGCTGATCATAAAACTTCCATTGGTTTATTTTTTTTCTACTTTTCTTCTACCTTAGTTTTCTGTTGAGGAGGGGAAATTCTTTGTTCTCTCACTGCAGTTTCTGCCCAGGCTGCTGCATTTGGTGACTTTTTTGGCCGTGTCACCTTTGTGCTCTGTTGCTGTTCTGGGTCAGTCAAATGCAGCATTCTTCACCTGACAAACGAAATTAATTACCTTTAATTACCTGACTGCAGAGCTGGAGGCCCCACAGAGGCTTTGGCACTCCCCAAATCTCTGATCCCCTGTGCTGGTTTGGATCTGCTGCCATGGGGGTGTTGAGTGCTTTGGTCCAGAGGTGGATTTGGCTGCCTCAGCCTGGCTGCATCTGCTCTGTGCTGTGTCTGGTGGTGTTTGAGGGCAAACCCCAGCCAGTCAGGCAGGTTCCATCTCCTGAGGCTCTCCTGCTCCATCCCTAAGGGTTCAGTCTCTCAGGCTCTCCTGCTCCATCCCAGACAGGTTCAGTCTCTCAGGCTCTCCTGCTCCATCCCAGACAGGTTCAGTCTCTCAGGCTCTCCTGCTCCATCCCTAAAGGTTCAGTCTCTCAGGATCTCCTGCTCCATCCCTGACAGGTTCAGGCTTTCAGGCTCTCTTGACTTCAGCACTCAGGCAGGGTCTGGCAGCACTGCCCCCGCTGCTGCTGCTGCCTCTGGGGCTCCAGGAGGGCAGGGCTGAGCGTGAGAGCAGATTTTCCTCTCTGGTCCCAGTTCCCCATTGAGCAGCTGGGGTTGCTGCCCGTTGTAAGCCACAGCTTGTAAACAAGAGGCACAGCAAGTCTTAATTAGGGTGACTTGCATTGTTAATTGCAGTTTGAGTGTTTTTTCTGCTTAACTGGAATGAAAAGAAATAACATCTGAGGAGGAAAAACTCAGGATGATGTGAGTTTGAGTTGGGAAGGGGTGGGGGGAAAGCAGGAGGGTTTCTGCCAGCCTGGGGTTTGCTTGCAGCAGGGAAGAATGGCTGAATTACATTTTACTGAGAGCAGACACATCTGGGCTTGGGCTGCTCACTGGTGAGAGGGGCCTGGGGAGCTGGGTGCTGCTGAGAGGGGAAATGGAACAATCTGGATTTCTTTGGGGGTCTTAGGTTTCAAGTCTGGAGGAGTTCAGTGCAGGGAATGTGTGAACCTGTAGCAGCCTCCCCTCTGATCCTGGTAGCTGGGGAAGAAACCCAGTGGCAAAAGAAGCTGGTGCTTGTATTTTTACTGAAGATCAGAGCGAAGAGCTGGAAATTTATCTGGAAAATATTAAAATGTTTTGCCCATACAAAGAAGTGTGTTTATAAAGACTTGAAAGACAGCTTTCCATATTCATCAGCATTAATACCTCAGAGTTGTGTTTGTGAAACTGTTCCATTGTTTTGTAAGCAGTGACTCCTGGCTCTGAACAGGCTCTCTGGGCTGGCAGTGGAGTCCTTCACACCTGTGCAGTAAAAGTTAAATATATATGTCAGATCACAGGACATCCTTCTGGCTGCCCTGGATGGCTCCAGACCCTGGCAGGGGTCTCAGAGACCTTGGCACAGAGTCACAAACACCTGTGCCTTTGATTTTAACCTATGGAAACAATTCCCAACTTTGTGTGAAGAGTTACAAGACACAAGAGTTTGAGTAGAATGATAGTGAATTTGTCACAGGGTGAAAAAGTAGAATTTTTGGGATTTAGAATGGGAGTTCAAGAGGCAAGATGGAGGAATCTGGGTGCGTCCTGTCCTTCTTCTTGTCCTCCATCTTCTGCTGTGATGGTGACACTTCTGGATGGGTTTAGAGTGGAGGCAGCCTAACATAGGTGATAGGTGTTGGAAAATTATTGTAAATAAAGCACACGTAGTTCTTAGTGTGAAAAGCCAACACCACCCCAAGGGCAGGGACTGTGCCACAAC
Source organism: Melospiza melodia melodia (assembly GCF_035770615.1). Lineage (NCBI taxonomy): Eukaryota > Metazoa > Chordata > Aves > Passeriformes > Passerellidae > Melospiza > Melospiza melodia. The sequence continues at coordinate 1,862,124 of NC_086217.1, read as the reverse complement.
CCGATCTGCTGGGCAGATCTCAGCAGGTCAGAGAGAGAATGTAACAGATAAGAGAAAATAAACAACCCTGAAAAGCAGAACCAAGGAATCTCAACTTCTTCTGTTGTGGGGCTGGGAAAAAAGGGACTTTTAATACCTGGGGAGCCATTTCAGCAACAAACCCAAGATATATGTACATGAAATGTGGTGCAGGTCTGCCAGAGCAGGCCAGTGACAATGTCTGTGTTCCCCCAGGTCAACATTGCCATCAGGTCCTCGCTGCAGAGCCTCAGGGAGAAGATTGAGCAGCTGAGGGAGCAGCTGCTGCGGGCGGTGTCCACTCGGCAGATGTACCTGTGCCAGCAGCCTGCCCCGGGCTGGGGCACTGCACAGTGCAAAGTGGGAAAATGTGCTGTGCAAAGTGGGAAAATGTGCTGTGCAAAGTGGGAAAATGTGCTGTGCAAAATGTGCTGTGCAGAATGTGGTGTGCAAAATGTGCGCAAAGTGTGCTGGGCAAAATGTGCTGTGCAAAATGTGAAAGTGTGGTGTGTAAAATGTGTACAAAGTGCTGTGCAAAGTGTGCTGGGCAAAGTGTTCTGGGCAAAATGTGATGTGTAAAATGTGTGCAAGGTGTGCTGTGCAGGATGTGCTGTGCAGGATGTGCTGTCCCCCCCTGCTGCATCTCTGGCTTTCCCCTGGTTCCCTCTGCAGGACACTTGGCACAGAACATTCTCTGTGCTGCTGTTGTCGCTGTCAGGGCAGGAAGGGCCGGGCACCCCTGGGCTGCTGGGACAGGGCCTGGCTCTGGTCACCCCTGTGTCCCCATCCTTGGCAGGAGGGGGTGAGAGGAGCTTGAGGAGAGCTCTGAGGCTGTGTGAGTTTGGTCCTTAACCCAGAGCCCTCAGCACCCAGCTGGAGGGGGACAGGAGGCAGAACCTGGTGGACGAGCTGGTGACACGGCACAGGCAGCTGGAGGCATCCTACAGGAATGAAGGTCCTGAGCCAGACATGAGCAGGTATGGCCCTGTCCCCTCAAATCCCAGGGGATCTGAACTCTGGGGGCACCTGGAGTGACAGCTGAGCTCATCTGCCCCTGCAGGTACCAAAGGGAGGCATTTGCTCAGAAATGAGCTGGTTTTGTCAGTGACAGCACATGCCTGGCAGCTCTCTTGGTGCCATTCCCAGCTTGGGGTCCCTCTGCAATCCTGGCGGATCCTGGCCCAGCTTTGGGCTCCCGGGGGTGGCAGAGCCCCCCTGGAATGTGCCTGGGGCTGACACTCAGCTCTGCCCTGCATTAGAACAATCAGCACCTGGGGTTTGATGGGGCTGAGCGCTGACACTTGCCTGGCTGGTGCTGCTTTTCCACATCTAATCCAGGCCTGATGTGACAGCCCACGGTGCCCAGGCCCTGCTCTTGCCAGCAGCCCTTCCTTTCATTAACCTTCCTGCACCACTGATCACATGTTTGCTGGCCAGGCCTGGGGCTGGAGCTTTGCCCTGGAATTAAGCTACTTTACTGTGCTCAGCGCTCAGGGAGCTCCACATCCTGTGAAAGCTGCTCTGAAGCTGTTTCTGGGCTGCAGGGCTGGGCTTTAATGCTCCTGGGGCTGATCCCAAGTGACAACTGCTGCAGGACTCTCCCTGCCTGGGGACAGCATTCCTGCCCCTCCAGCCCAATTAAGGAGCCCATGGAATGCCCAGGGCAGGGTTGGGCTGTTTGTGTGCCCCCCTGGAGCAGGGCCAGCTCCATTTCCTTCAGTGGGGATTTAATGACAATTTCAGTGTCTTCTGCCCCTGTTTCTCCTTGGGAGGGTCTGTGCAGGCTGTTGGAGCAGGGGCTGCAGTGGGGCAGAATCCCCAGGGTGTCACTGCATTCCCAAGGCAGGGTGGGGAGAGCAGCTGGCAATGGGGACTCTCTGGGTGCCACAGGTCAGACTTTTACAGTATTTAAACATCTGTGGAGACAGAGGGATGGGAATAGTCCCACTCCTGTCTGGCCCGGTCTCAGGCTGGAGAAGTCCATGTCAGTCACCAGAGAATCAATGAATTCCTGCCCTTCCTTGGTGTCTCTTGGAATTCCTAAAAACAGAGACAAATTCTGGTGCCTGTGGGACACAAAGCCCCTTCAGGAAGAGAAGAGTCTATATTAATTTTTCTCCTCAGTGAGTCTATATATTAATTTTTCTCCTCAGTCACCGTTTTCCTGGTTGAAGTCCTTCCTGACAGATGGAAGGGATTCCAGCCTGGATCCAAACAGGAATTTTACCTAATGCCAAACAGGCTCCAATCCATGAGTGCCCACTTCAGGTGTCAGATACTTTGGGAATCTGGCTCTTGTTTGTGGGGGGCAAATAAGGAAATAAGGAAATGAGATCAACAGGAGTGGTCTGGGTGCCTCTGAAATCCCTTCCTGATGTCCTCTCAGTTGTGCTGGAGCCTACTGGCTGCAGCTGCAGCATCCTGGGATGGGGATGGCTCAGGTGGGTGGGACAGAGGGAATTGTCCCCCAGGAGAGCCCCTGAGTGCCAGGATCAGACCTGGGCTGGGGCTTCCCAGGGTTCAGGGGGCTCTGTGGTCACGGGTGCCCTGCAGCTCCAGCCCCTGGGGAACCACAGGGGGATGCTGTCCAGGGCCACATGGGCTTCCCTGGAGTGGGGAACTGCAGCTCCTGTGCTGCTGGGCTGGAAATCATCTGAAATCCTCTGCCAGCTGCAGGGACTGCTGGAGAATTCCCATCAGGAGAGGTTCCTGTGAGGAGATCTCCACCTGGATGGTGCCTGGAGGGGATTTGGAGCTGCCTGTGCTCGTGTGGCCTCTCATGGGTTTTTGGAGAGATAGGGTTTCTATTTCAGAAAATTTCTATTTCATAAAATTCATTTTTATTAGAAAATTGTTATATAGAAAATTTATATAGATTTTTTTTTTACAAATTTCTATATTTGTATAGAAAATTGTTTTATTTATTAGCTTGGAACTTCCTAAAAATCAGAGTGAGCTCTGTAAGTGAGAGAATGCCCCAGTCCTGCCGCTCCCCTGTGGAGAGTGACCTGTGAAGCCGGGCTGGGGTGCCCTGGGTGCTTCAAAGAGCCCCTCTGCAGTTCAGGGAATGTTCAAGTGATCATCCACCCAGCTGTCAGATGACCCAGGTTTTGTTTCAGACTCAGTCTTGCAGAGCCCTAAGCCTCGATGTGTGGCCTGGAGTAAGTGCTGGTTGAGTAATCTAAGTTACTTGGGAGGTGTTTCTCAGAATTATCAGTGAAACAAAGGACAAGCCCTCCCTTGTTAGGCAGTGCCAGAGCTCCCTGATTTTAAAGCCCATCACCTTTTCTGCTCGGGCACATCGCTGAGCCCTGTAATTAGTGAAATCTGCTCCCCTTATCAAAAGGCATCCCCACACTGCAGTGCTCTGTGAGGCTCCCCAGCTTTGCCTGATTAACTCCTGGAGGCAGTGGGTGGCTAATTGGATAAGCTTTAATCTTCACACCAGGCAGGGCAGGAGGAAGTGGGGCTGTGTGCAGGGGAAGGCAGTTACCAAACATGTCACAAAGATTATTGTGAGCAGCAAACCCCGGGCATGACCCAGCCCCAGGAGTGGGGCTGGCAGGGACAGAGGCACAGCCACAAATTGTCCCAGATTTGCTTGCCTTGGCTGTTTTTGGGCAGGCAGGAATAGCTGTGCTGGTTTTAGCAAGTAGAGAGTTTCTGTTCCCTTTGCTTTGGTTAAACAGCTCTGGCAGATGTTGTTACCTGGGGTTTGTGTCCCTCTAATTGAGGGGAATTGGGAGAGCTGCAGGGCTGGTTCCATCTCTAGCAGAGCAATGTTTCTGTCGTGGTCACAAACTGGTGCCACTGGTGGCACTGGGAGATAAAAGAGCCCATTTAATCTCCTAGAGCAGGGAGGAAAGGTGGGCAATGTGCAAAACTGCCCTCCAGCTGTGTGTCAGTTTGTCTGGTCCAGCCTGATTGCCAGCCCTGAGAAATGCAGGGGAATTTCACGGAGGAGCAGGGCTGGGGTGCAGAACAATCCCAGCTCCTCTCCCTGAACACCCAGCTGGCCATGGCACAGCAGGGCTGGCTCTGCTTTGGGGCTCACCCATTGGGGTGGGTAAGGGAGATGCTGAGATTTAGAAAAAGTGCTTTTGAGCCATTTTCATGAAAAAAAGAGGTCTTCTATTTTTTCTATATATTTTCCATATTTTCCTATTTTTTCATATTTTTCCATATTTTTTATTTATTTTTCTTTCTTTATTTATTTTTTCCTATATTTGTTTTTTTTCTGTATTTGTTTTTATATTTGTTTTTTCCTAGGTTTGATTTTTCCCCCTATATTTGTTTTTTTCCCCTATATTTGTTTTTTTCCCCTATATTTGGTTTTTTTCCCTACATTTGTTTTTTTTTATTTTCTATTTATTTTTTCTATTTATTTTTTCTATTTATTTTTCCTATTTATTTTTCCTATTTATTTTTCCTATTTATTTTTCCTATTTATTTTTCCTATTTATTTTTCCTATTTATTTTTCCTATTTATTTTTCCTATTTATTTTTCCTATTTATTTTTTCCTATTTATTTTTTTCTATTTATTTTTCCTATTTATTTTTCCTATTTATTTTTTCCTATTTATTTTTTCCTATTTATTTTTTCCTATTTATTTTTTCCTATTTATTTTTTCCTATTTATTTTTTCCTATTTATTTTTTCCTATTTAATTTTTCCTATTTATTTTTTCCTACTTATTTTTTCCTACTTATTTTTTCCTACTTATTTTTTCCTATTTAATTTTTCCTATTTAATTTTTCCTATTTATTTTTTCCTACTTATTTTTTCCTATTTATTTTTTCCTATTTATTTTTTTCTATTTATTTTTTCCTATTTATTTTTCCTATTTATTTTTTTCCATTTATTTTTTTCCATTTATTTTTTTCCATTTATTTTTTTCCATTTATTTTTTTCCATTTTTTTTTTCCATTTATTTTTTTCCATTTATTTTTTTCTATTTATTTTTTTCTATTTATTTTTTCCTATTTTTCCTTCTGCCTTCACGCGGAGCCGGGCAGAGGAGCTGCGGGCTCTGCTCGGGTGATTTTCCAGCAGCGCTGCTCCATCGCACGGCCAGGAGATGTCCCCAGCTGCCCGGGATTGCTGCGGGAGCCCCGGGAGCTCGGAGCCCTTCGGTGCCCCTCTGTCCCCCCAGTGCCCCGGGCTTGGCCACAGAGGGGTGCCCAGCACAGGGGGGCACTGGGCAGATCAGAGCAGCTCCATAAAAACTCAATTAAAACCACCAAAACAACTGCAAGGTTCTCATTTAGGTCTGGGTGTAACTAAAATAATTAATTATTCTTAAAAATACTTATAAATAATATAAATATATATATAAATATAAATAATATTAAAAACGTATAAATAGTAGTTATTGTAATTAATTATTAGTTCTTATAATAATTAGTTATTTTAGTTACACCAAAGTCTAATAATTGAGAACTTCGGAGATCCTAAAATCCCTCTCATTTCTTCTGTTTGTGGAAGTGCTTTGGGAAAGAGCAGGGAGAAGCTAAAATGGGGATGAAATACAGAGTTGAAAGAAAGGAAAGCAGAAAGCAAAGCTCCAACTTGTGAATTGCTCCAACTTCCTCCAGTTTGGGGGAAGCAGCCTCAGCATGCCTCCCCCCAAACCCAAGCTGCAGTTCTGGGGTCAGGGACTCCCAGTCTGGTGTGGGGTTTGTCCTGTAGGAGACACCAGTGAAGGGCTGGAAGGCAGAAAGCAGAAATCTGGGACTGAGGAAATGTTTCAGTGGGGTTTCATTTTACTGCCTGGATTTATGTGCCTTGGACATGGAAATCTTGTTTTCTGTGGTCACCAGGGAGGTGTCTGTAATGTGAACAATCTCAAGTCATAATTCTTTGAAAAGAAAACCCATTATTTAATTACTCTTTCATTTAGGAGTGTGTGCTCCTGGCTTCTCATTCGGGCTGGTGCCAGACTGGGAAATGCAGGGAGGGAGCTGTGTCCATCTCAGTTCCCAAAATCCAGGAATGTTCCTGCTTAGCTTTGGTCAGCATGGCAGGGAATTCTCATCTGATTTGCATCTCTGTTAACAAGTGGATCCTATTGCTGTTTGAGGCTGTGGCAGTATTTTATGTGCTTTGATCAGGTAGCAAATCCAGGAATAATGTGTATTCCCAGGAATGCTATGTGCTCTACATGCAAACAGCATTTTAAATGGATTTATTTATTTATTTCTTTATACAATAAATACATATATATATTTATCTATACAATAAATACATACATATATATATATATATATATATTTTTTTTTTTTTTTTTTTTACAATCTGTGGATTTATTACACAATTATTTATCCCTGTAAGATGAATTCTGTCTTTCCTTACCACTTCCAGCCTGTGGGGTGGATTTGTTCTTGGGGATTGTTCTGGCTGATCCCTGCTGGGCTGCACAGAGGGCTCAGCCCTGGGTGCTGCTGTGTGCCAGGGGTGGGAATCACTCACTGGGACCCTGGGTGCTGTGTGCCAGGGGACAGACACCCAGCCAGGGTGGGAATCACTCACTGGGCTCTGGGTGCTGTGTGCCAGGGCACAGACACCCAACCAGGGTGGGAATCACTCACTGGGCTCTGGGTGCTGTGTGCCAGGGGAGAACACCCAGCCAGGGTGGGAATCACTCACTGGGCTCTGGGTGCTGTGTGCCAGGGGACAGACACCCAGCCAGGGTGGGAATCACTCACTGGGCTCTGGGTGCTGTGTGCCAGGGCACAGACACCCAGCCAGGCTGGGAATCACTCACTGGGCTCTGGGTGCTGTGTGCCAGGGCACAGACACCCAGCCAGGCTGGGAATCACTCACTGGGCTCTGGGTGCTGTGTGCCAGGGGAGAACACCCAGCCAGGCTGGGAATCACTCACTGGGCTCTTTTCAGGTCCAGCCTCATGGCAGGAGGGGCCAAACGAGGCGTCACCAACCCCTGGCTGTTGGAAGAATCGGAGGAGACCAGAGGACTTGGCTTTGATGAGCTCAGGCAGCAGCAGAGAAGGATCATTGAAGGTACAAGAGCCTTTCTGGTTGTTTTGAGCATCTCTGGGACTCTGAGAGGAGCTTTTATTTGGACCTCAATACTCCAGCCTGGGCTGAAGTTTGATTCTTTACAGATGTCAAACACAGCAGCTCCAGGCAGCTGCTCTCTGTGTGTGCAGGGGCAGCATTGTGCTTGCAATGTTCTTACCTGGATGCAACCTCTTAAATTAAATTTCAGAGGTTCTGATTTGCCCATCTGGTTTTGTGTGTTGTGTGATCACATAACTGCCCTGGCTGGAGGGGCCTTGCTGGGTGCATTAAAGGTCTTGTTGAACTGGGACAAGGTAAGAATTAACTCCAAATTAATTAATCCAAAAACGGTCTTCAGATTTTGGCCCTCTGCACCCATGAGGAGGCTCTGGCTTTGGGAGTGTTGGGAGAGCTCAGCCTGGGGAGGTCAGGTGGCTGATGAGGTCATTTCCAGGCAATTCCAGTCCTGGAAGTGATGCAATGAAATCATTCTCCAGGAAAAGCCTGCTTCACTCTGCCTGGGAACAACAGCTCAGGAGGGTTTCTGATGGGCCAGGAGGGGCTCAGCTGCGTTTTTAATTACCTTATAGCTAATTAAACTGGGGCTAAAGGAGGCTGCAGGAGTGGAGGTGTCCTGGGCAGCCCATTTGGGCATCACTGCTGTGCCCTGGGCACTGACCTCTGCAGCTCCTCAGTGCCACCCTGGCAGCTCTGGGCAGGGAGAGCTGCACATTTGGGCTGAGGGGCTCCCTGCAGGGCCCAGGGGATGTGCTTCTTGCCCCATGTGTCACTGCCCTCATCCCCTCAGCTCTCCCCACCCTCCGTGTCCTCTCGCAGATTTCAAAATCTCTTGGAATTCTTTGGTGTTTGCATCACCTGTTTTCTTTTATTCATGTTAAAAGTTGCTTGGAAAATTTAAAAAGGCTAATCTGGAGCTCTCTGTGCATGCCAGAAAATCCCCTGCATTTATGATTGAGTAACAGCTAAATGTTAAATTCTTGGATTTTTTTTTTTTGGATCCTCAGCAAAATGTCCCAGCCAGAGCACAGAAATTATTTACCCATCATTCACGTTATTTCAAGAGCACTGTTGCCATAAGGATTAATTTTCATGTTGTGTTCATGTGTTTTTCTTAATACATTTTAGCCCTTTAAGCACAGAGTGGGGTTTTTTCCTTCACTTCTACCTATTTTATGTAGCCTGGCATTTCAGCAGTAATTTAATATATTTTCCTGGTGCAGAACAAGATGCTGGACTCGATGCTCTTTCTTCAATCATATCCAGGCAGAAACAAATGGGGCAGGAAATTGGGAATGAGCTGGACGAGCAGAACGGTAAGGACCAGGTCTTGCCTCACGTTTGTGTAAACCTGGGGTTTGTTTTTTCCTCTCCTCACACAACTGCTCCTCCTGCCCACAGAGCAAGCAGCTGGCACTGAAGGTGTGTGTTCAGCCTTTGCAGACTGTGCCCGCTCACACCTGGTTTTGCTGTGCCTGCTCACACCTGGTTTTATTGAGCCCACTCACACCTGGTTTTGCTGTGCCCGCTCACGCCTGGTTTTACTGTGCCCACTCACACCTGGTTTTGCTGTGCCCCTCTCCTCCCCTGTGGGCTGTGCCCAGTGCAGAACACTTGGGGTGCTTCCCCCAGCCTGACTTTGGAACAAGGACATTGTTGATTGCTGCTCCAGAGCACAGAATGGATGTTGTGCTCCATCTTCTGCCTTTTTCCACTTTATGGCAGTTTTTATGTGTTGCAGGGCTTCACTTGAGCATTCTCATTCTGTATTTCCTGATTAGCTAATGGAGAAGTCTTGAGGCAGCGATTAAAGGAGCAGCCTTGCACTGTTTGCTGCAAGAGATTGGGTTGGGGAGGGTTTGTGGCAGTAAGTGTGGCTCAAATTCAGTGTCATATTGAACCAGGAGAGCACCTAGCTCCTTTCAGAGGAGCCAGTGCCCAGTGGAGTTGCTCTCCTGCAATAATAAGTAAATAAAAGTGCTTTGTTACTCACCTCACTGTGGCATGAGCAGATCCTGCTGAGCTCTGCATCCCTTCCACCTGGAACAGCCCAGAGAGAGCCCTGGGCTTCATCCCTGGGCAGGGCAGTGTCCTTTTCCTTGCTGAGAGCCTGAAACCCTGATTCCTGCTTCTTTCTGAGGTGGTGTTTGCCCTCTGCAGTCTCTGGAGTTTGGAACCTCTCTGCTCAGAGTGAGGGGTTCCAGAGTCACATCCCTGCCATCAGTGCTGATGGCAGCTCTGCTCTGTGCACACTGAGGGGTTCCACAGTCACATCACACCATCAGTGCTGATGGCAGCTCTGCTCTGTGCACTGTGAGGGGTTCCACACTCACACCATCAGTGCTGATGGCTGCTCTGTGCACACTGAGGGGTTCCACAGTCACACCATCAGTGCTGATGGCAGCTCTGTTCTGTGCACACTGAGGGGTTCCACAGTCCCACCATCAGTGCTGATGGCTGCTCTGCTCTGTGCACACTGAGGGGTTCCACACTCACACCATCAGTGCTGATGGCAGCTCTGCTCTGTGCACACTGAGGGGTTCCACAGTCACACCATCAGTGCTGATGGCTGCTCTGCTCTGTGCACTGTGAGGGGTTCCACAGTCACACCATCAGTGCTGATGGCAGCTCTGCTCTGTGCACTGTGAGGGGTTCCACAGTCACACCATCAGTGCTGATGGCTGCTCTGCTCTGTGCACTGTGAGGGGTTCCACAGTCCCACCATCAGTGCTGATGGCAGCTCTGCTCTGTGCACACTGAGGGGTTCCACACTCACACCACACCATCAGTGCTGATGGCTGCTCTGCTCTGTGCACTGTGAGGGGTTCCACACTCACACCATCAGTGCTGATGGCTGTTCTGTGCACACTGAGGGGTTCCACAGTCACACCATCAGTGCTGATGGCTGTTCTGTGCACACTGAGGGGTTCCACAGTCACATCACACCATCAGTGCTGATGGCAGCTCTGCTCTGTGCACACTGAGGGGTTCCACACCCACACCATCAGTGCTGATGGCAGCTCTGCTCTGTGCACAGGAGGATGGATTTCTCCTGTTTGCCACAGCTAAACCCAGGAGGGATGTGAAATGCCTAGAATAGGAGGGGAAATTCCTGCAATATGTCTTTGTTTATTAATCTTAGGGCTGCTAAGGAAGGGTTTGTGCAGCTGGGACAGACCGTGCTCAGTGCTCTTGTCATGATGTTTGGATCCTCTGCCTCGTGTGAGGAAAGACATTTTCAATTAGGGGTCTCATCTCATAGGTTCCTTTATTAATTGTTGTTTAAAAAGTCATATTAATTGCTTTTTTTTTTTTTCTCTAAATATACAATAGGAATTTCCTCTAAATAGGAGACAGGTGGGAAGCATGAGCATGTTTATGGATTCTCTGTAAAATTTTGGTTTCTCCTTAGGAAAATACACAATCTGTGTCCCATTTCCCTGCTGGGGGTTGGGGATGGTTCCCCAAATTCTTACGTTTTTGGGACCATGTGTTTTGTGCCATTGTATTTTTGCCAGACTTCTAGAAACGAGACCTGGAAATATCTGTGAATGGAATATATTTAACCCTCCTTTTTACAAATACTGCAGATAGTGCTGCTGTTTTTTGTTTTGGAGACAGTTACAAACCTTGAGCAAATTCCTGTGTTTCCTTGGAGCTCCACCTTGAGCTGAGGCAGCAAAGGGCAGCCTTGAGAGGTGAGGATGGTGTGTGCTGCTCCTGGGGGTGCTCAGAGCCTGTGTCCCACAGCCAGGAGCAGCAGAGCTGCCAGCCCTGCAGGCAGGGTCAGCAGGAGAGGCTGCAGCTGCCCAGGGCATTTGGGAGGAGCCTCCAGGTGTGGGCAGATCACTCAACACTTCCTCCATCCCTGCCATGCCAGGGAAGCTCCCCTGTTTCCCCTGACTCAATGCAATCCCTTTTTGGGGTTTTTGGCAGGTATGAGGGATAGGGTCAGACATTTCATTGCCACTGGCACCCTGCAGGAGCTGAAGCCCTTAGCAATATTTTCCAGGGGCTGTTTCCCTGTGCACACCTCACTTCATGCCCTGTGTTAACCACGAGCAGACTTTGCTCAGGCTCTGTGCCAAGCCCTGTCGCTGCTGCTGGCCCAGGCTGATGAGGATAACTGCCCTGCAATTTCCCCTGCCCTGGAATCCCTTTCCTTCCTGGTGCTGAGTGATAATGGCATCGTCTGCCTTGTGGGGAGGCACGGGAAGTTCATCTTCATTAAATGCTGCTTCAACATTTCTCTTTCCTGCACTCAGACTTTCCATCAGAGCCCCTTTCTGTGGGAAGCTTCACTTCCCCTTGCCTAGCTGCTGGGGATGTTCCCACCTTCTGCAGCTTCTCCTGCTGTTAAAATAAAGCCTGCCTTCGTCCGGGAGCAGCTGATAACGTGCATTAATTAATGAATTAGCCTTTGGGGAGCTGGGTACCAATTTTCCAGGCTCCACAACTAGATTTTTAATTTCAGATTCAGTAGCATATTAATGCTGTACTGGAGCTGGGAGAAAGAATTGACCATGTTGACTGCAGTAGTGGCTGTCCTCAGCCTATATATTCTTTTTTTCCATGGTTATCCCTATCACACTGGGCAAGGAAAATGTAAGGATCACGTGTGTCTGTGCAGCTAAGTAGCTCTTGGGGCAGGATATATACAAGATATTCATTCAGCCTGAATTCAATGCATAGGGCTGTGGAAAGTATTGAACCTTGATCACTCTTAATAGTGACTGACTCCTCTGCCATTGTGTGAGGACAGATGAGTGACCTCTCATCCCAGTGATCACACACACACTGCCATCCAACTGGAAAGAAACTCTTTTGTTGACTTGAAATGAAATATATCAATATATTTATGAATTATATTTATATAATATGTATATATTTATTTAATATTTATATATTATTATATTTCTATTTATATTATTTAATAAATATTTATTGATATATTTATATGAATTCTATTTATAGAATATTTATATATTTATATATTATATATTAATATTATTTATTATATTTATATATATTTATATATTTAATATTAATTCTATTTACAAAATAAGTATATTTATATGTATATTTATATATAAAAATAAAATATAAAATATAAATATATATAAATATATCTAAATAAAATATAAATATATCTAAATAAAATATAAAATATAGATATAAAATATAAAATATGTGTATTTTTATATATATATATATTTATATATGAATATACAAATGAAACACTCATTTCCTCACGTCTGCTTTTCCCAGCTCCCTGGAGGTGTTGGCACCCCCAGCTCCCCGGGGTGCCCAGAGGCATTTGGGCATTGTCCCCTGGTGCCAGCTGGGGTAGCTGTGCCCCTGCAGATGCACCAACACCGAGGGATTCGTTATGCAAAGTTTACTCCTCACGTGTGGATTGCTTTGTGTTTGTTAAATGACTGCAAAGTGATTAAAGCCCTTTGGGAGGGAGGTGCCTGGTGGTGCTGAGGGGCAGGAGCTGGAGCTGTGTCCCTGGGCATCCCTGGGCATCCCTGGGCTCTGGAGACAGCTGTGCCCATGGAGGGTCCTGTCCTTGCGCCCAGGTGACAGCAGGTGACACCAGCCTGCCTGAGCCCACATCTTTGCAAGAACCTCTGGAGGCAGCAGGGGCTGCTCAGGGGGGATCCCTGCATCACAGAATGTTCTGGAAGAGCCGCTTTCCCCCAGGGTACAGCTGGGGTGGATGTTGGTGGCACAGAATGTTCTAGAAGAGCCCGTTCCCCTGGGGTGGATGTTGCTGTGCTGAGCCCCATCCTTGGCTCTCCCATCCTCATTTTAGTGGGGTTTCAGGGGTTCTGTGCTCAGGTTTTCACTGCAGCTCTGCCCTGCAGGTTTTCTGGCTCTGCTCAAAGCTGATTTTGGGCCTGTGCAAACCTCCTGAGCCGGACATTTTGCACTGATGAGCAAAAGAGAAGCTGGGTACCAGGAGACATTGTTTTTTTCCAGCCTCAGGAGTCTGCTAGCAGTGGGGATTAGCAAAAGAATTTTCCCATCATTAGCTCCAAATTTGGCCCCAGAAAACTTTCTGTAATCCTTTCATCTGTTCCATAAAAAAAAAAAAAAAAGAAAGAAAATAGTGTAAATGGCCTCTGGCCCTGGTGATGAGGCAATCTAATCTAGTGCAATAATTGTGGAAGAATGCTTTCAGAAATTGTGAATGCTGTTTGTTTTACCCTTATAGAGATGTTGTTTTCTCATTGTGACATGCTTGCATGAGACTGGAGTACTCTGGGATGGATGGTAAATATTGGGAGCTTGCAAAACTCGCCCTGTTTGGCATTTTTCCCTGCCAGGGTCATTCCTTTGCTCTGCTGAGGAGGGGTTCCTTTGCTTCCGGCTCCTCTGAGCTCCACAGCAGAGGATAAATAAATTCATGTCTAGATAAACTGCAAAATCAGACCCTTCATGTCCTTCTCCTGGTCAGGACAGTGCTGTGCCAGTCAGGATGTCCCTACCCAGAAAGGATCATTTTAAGTAAACCATCTCTCATAATAATCCTTTAATTATATGGTTATGTAACGTTTTCAATTTCTTGTCAAAATCAAGTTTCTGAAACCGACCAGAAATTGTGGCACGATGTTTTTGTTTACAATGGCTGTGCAAAGCAAAGGTTGCAGTGTCACCTCTGGTCACAGTGGGTGGCACAAGATCCTGCACTGCAGAGGGACCCAGCTCAGCCTGGGGCAGGGTTTGGTTACCCTGATGGAAGTGTGAGCCTGGGGCCTGTTCTGGCTGCTCTGAACACACCTGGACAATTGTCCTGGCACCATCAGTAAAGGATGGAAACGTCCCTGGTGCTGCCAGTCCTGGCACCATCAGTAAGGGATGAAAACATTCCTGGAGCTGCCAGGGCTTACTGGAGGCAGCAGCAGAGTGAGATTCCCCTCCAGGGCAGTGCTCAGTGCTGCAGCAGCCCAGACAGGACATGGACAGTGAAGAGCTCCTCCTAAAGGTTATTTACATGGCTATGGCAAAATCCTAAAGTCATTTCACGTTTCTGTTTATTAGGAACTTTTTGCTGTAATACAAACTAATCAGCACTGGGTATGGGTGTGCTGGAGTGCTGAGCCTCAGAGCAGGGGCTGGGGATGCATTGCATCATTGTTAGGATTAGTTTGTAAATCAGAAATGAGTAAAGATTGAAGTTTCAGAGATGTTCATCATCTTGTCTAAACAATATCTGTTTCCATCCTTTGGAGGTGGCTCCATCCTGCCTCTGTGACCCCTTGGAGGTGCTCAGCATTCCCAGGAAAGGCTGAGCACCAGCAGGTTCAGCTTTGCTGGAAGCCTCCATGGAGGACCATATGTTTCTAATATTCATATTTAAAATAACGATCCCTAGCTCCAGTGACCTCAGACCGTGCAGATAGATTTTAATTTTGCTTCCTGAGCTTATTGTATGGAATAGAAACAACTGCAGTGTTACTGGGACACAGCTCTGTCTTTATTGCACATTGTTTAAGTGGATTTAACCCTTCCTAGGGGAAACTTAACTTTGCTTTTTGTCTAGAGTGGTCTGAATAGTGCAGTGCTTAGGCTGAGAAGCTGGGAGCTGCCAAACCTGAGCTTACATGGCACTTCTTGGGTGTATTTTTAGTCCTACAGCCCTTGCACTCTGTTTTCTGCAGGTCTTGCCTCATTTCTTGCATGGGACTCAATCTCTTCTGGGGCTGAGCTGTGCATTTGTGGTGACAAGAACTGTCTGTAAGGTCCCTGCCTGTCTGTTCCAGGTGTGGAGAAACGTTTAGGGAGTGGGGCCAGGCTTGTGAGAGGGTTTGTGGCAGCAGCAGCAGATGAATGTGGCCTGAGAGCACAGAACTATCTGTGCTGCTGCCCAGGAGCTGAGGGTTTCACCCATCCTGGGCTCTGCAGCAGTGCCTGGCTGGGCACCCCAGGCTGGGTGCAGGGAATCAGGGAATGCCTGGGCTGGGAAGGAGCTCTGGGATCACCTGGGCCACCCCCAGCTGGGACTGGGGATGTGGAATCATTTCCTTGTGAAGAACCTTTAAAATCCCAGAGTCCAGCTATAAACCTGGCACTGCCAGCTCCACCACAAACCATGGCCCTGAAATATATTGGAAAGGTAGATAAGGTTTGGTTTGCTTGTGGTTTTGAAAAAGAGAGCTTCAAACTCTCTTTGAGTGAACATCCAAACTAAACCTTCACTACAGAATAAAGCTCCAGTTTTCCATGTGAGTTGCAGTAGTGGTGTTTCATCTCCCAGGGAAGCTGTCAGAGTCAGAGCACACTCAGCCCTGCTGTCAGGAGGGCCATGCTGGGCAGGTCTGTGGGGCAGCTTTAACTCCAGAGCAGAGCTGGAGCTGTGTGCAGTCCATCAGGAAAGCAGCCTCGTGCTGGGTGATCAGGATAAAACAAATTATTTGGTGTCTGTCAAGGAAGTCACCCCGCCTGTGCTGCCTGCTGGGTGATGGAAACCAAGGTTACACTGAATTTGCATTGCTTTGAGAGAGGTAACTACACAAAAAAAGTATTTACAGTGTTTCCTAACCTTTAAAGTATGAGACTTTGCTGCTTCAGTATTTCCAGTGTTTATTTATCTGTGAAATTTCCTGGTATTCTTAAAAGGAATCTGGAAAAAGCAGGGAAGCCACTGCAGAATGGATGTGTCTGCAAGCCTGGGTGTGCAGCCAGATGGGAACCTGCACAGGGAGCTCTGGAGCTCAGGCCCAGGGCAATTTCAGCAGTGTTGGATGATTGGAGCAGCAGGAGGAGGTGTGAGGTGTGCTAGCCATTGCTTCACAGAGGGCTGCTGACAGCACGGGGAGGAACAGGGAGCAATCATCCCTGTGCAGCCTGTCAGGCTTTGCTGGGCTGGGTTTGCATCCTTGTGCAGCCTCTCAGGCTCTGCTGGGCTGGGTTTGCCATGCAGTCCCATCCTTTTTGGTTTTCTCTCCTCAGTGCACTTTCTGCTCTTGTGCCTGTCACCTGCACAGAACCTGAAAACAGAAAAGCCAAACCTGAAGGCATCACTTTAGGTGACTGGAAATAGAGAATGGGGAGCAGCCAGGGGCTCAGCAGGGCTCGTGTGCAGGGCACATGCAGAGGATGCTGCTGCTGTCCCAGGGCTGTTTTTGCTTCTCCCAGGGCTGTTTGCAGAGGATGCTTCTCCCAGAGCTGTTTATTTGCTGCTCTCAGGGGTATTTACAGAGGTTATTGCTCCCAGGGCTGTTTATTTGCTGCTCCCAGGGGTATTTACAGAGGTTATTGCTCCCAGGGCTGTTTATTTGCTGCTCCCAGGGGTGTTTTTTGCTGCTGTTCCCCATGGGGTGTTTATTTGCTGCTCCCAGGGGTATTTACAGAGGTTATTGCTCCCAGGGGTGTTTATTTGCTGCTCCCAGGGGTATTTACAGAGGTTATTGCTCCCAGGGGTGTTTATTTGCTGCTCCCAGGGGTGTTTTCCCTTCTCCCAGGAGTATTTGCAGCCCTGGGGCTGCACCTGGCAGGGATGAAAGCCCCACTGCTGCCCCGGGCTGCTCACACACAATGAGCCTGGCTGGCCCCTTGGCACGGGCAGCCTTTTTCCTTCAATAGTTCAGGCTGTAAAATAACTGTTCAACATTTGTCTTCTCAATTATGTGGATTTTTCCACAGTTAGTCAATCCCTACCTCACCCAGCCTGTGTTGGGGAGGGGGAAGCTGTCTCCCTCAATCTGTCTGATCAGGGACCAGAGCTGCTGGGGAAATGAGCTTCCAGCTTTTCTAAACCTTTCAGGATTTTTTGATAAGAATTATGATCTCAAACATCTTCTTTGTTAATCCTTGTCTTTCGTTTCCTAATGGAGAGCTCTGGTAGAAGCCTCAACTTTTAGCACATGAGAGTTTCCCATCTGCTTCTTCAGGCATTTGATTTAAACTGTTTAAAAAGAAAACAAAACCCAACTGTAATTGTAGATATTTCAAAACGCTGATGATTTTTTTCCATGTTCATTTTGCTTTTCCTCCGTTCGAGAAAATCTCAAGCTGGGCCTGTGGAAGGGGATTTATTTTCCCAGCCTGCTTTCTCAGGATGTCTGTCATGTGTCAGGAGGAGCAGGGAGGGACAAGCCTGGTCTGTTTTCCTTTAGAGCCCCTTTTTGGTCAATCCCCACCTGTCTGGGAGCAGCTATATTCCCTATCCCATCCAGCTATATTCCCTATCCCACCCAGCTATATTCCATATCCTACCCAGCTATATTCCATGCTCTATCCAGCTATATTCCCTATCCCATCCAGCTATATTCCATATCCTACCCAGCTATATTCCCTATCCCACCCAGCTATATTCCCTATCCCACCCAGCTATATTCCATATCCTACCCAGCTATATTCCCTATCCCATCCAGCTGTATTCCATGTCCTACCCAGCTATATTCCCTATCCCATCCAGCTATATTCCATATCCTACCCAGCTATATTCCATGCTCTATCCAGCTATATTCCCTATCCCATCCAGCTGTATTCCATATCCTCCCCAGCTATATTCCATATCCTACCCAGCTATATTCCATATCCTACCCAGCTATATTCCATATCCTACCCAGCTATATTCCCTATCCTACCCAGCTATATTCCCTATCCCATCCAGCTGTATTCCATATCCTCCCCAGCTATATTCCATATCCTACCCAGCTATATTCCATATCCTACCCAGCTATATTCCATATCCTACCCAGCTATATTCCATGCTC
Organism: Melospiza melodia melodia; assembly: GCF_035770615.1. Classification (NCBI taxonomy): domain Eukaryota; kingdom Metazoa; phylum Chordata; class Aves; order Passeriformes; family Passerellidae; genus Melospiza; species Melospiza melodia. The sequence goes on along the minus strand of NC_086217.1, from coordinate 1,844,342 downwards.
TATCCAGCTATATTCCATGTCCTACCCAGCTATATTCCCTATCCCATCCAGCTATATTCCATATCCTACCCAGCTATATTCCATATCCTACCCAGCTATATTCCCTATCCCATCCAGCTATATTCCATGTCCTACCCAGCTATATTCCATATCCTACCCAGCTATATTCCATGCTCTATCCAGCTATATTCCATATCCTACCCAGCTATATTCCCTATCCCATCCAGCTATATTCCATATCCTACCCAGCTATATTCCATGCTCTATCCAGCTATATTCCATGTCCTACCCAGCTATATTCCCTATCCCACCCAGCTATATTCCATGTTCTATCCAGCTATATTCCATATCCTACCCAGCTATATTCCATGTTCTACCCAGCTATATTCCATGTTCTATCCAGCTATATTCCATATCCCACCCAGCTATATTCCATATCCTACCCAGCTATATTCCCTATCCCATCCAGCTATATTCCATATCCTACCCAGCTATATTCCCTATCCTACCCAGCTATATTCCATATCCTACCCAGCTATATTCCCTATCCCATCCAGCTATATTCCATATCCCATCCAGCTATATTCCATATCCTATCCAGCTATATTCCATGTTCTATCCAGCTATATTTCCTATCCCATCCAGCTATATTCCCTATCCCATCCAGCTATATTCTATTTCCTGATTTTCCATTCCTGCTTGTGGCAAAGAAGGGCAGGGGATGGATTGCCCTGTGCTGAGCAGCCTTTGCTAGAGGAGCTGGGAAAATGTTTGTTGTGTGAGTTTCTGTGTAATTGTATTTATTTTATACCCTTATAGATACACCAAGGTGTTGTACTGACTCATTCTCTTCTGGTTTTTGGCTGAGTTAGGAGGGTTTGGCTGAGTCAGGGAGGGTTTGCAGGTCTGAGCCAGGATCCCAAATGGTTTCTCTGTGCCTGAGCTGGTGCTCAGGGAGCAGGACGGGGCTGCTTCAGCATTTTCTCACTGTGACATTTCCCTGTCTCTGGGTAATGTTTTATTCCCCAGTCCTTAAGCACCACTTAGGCTAAAAATAATGGTTTATTTTTAAATATTTGCTATTTGTGGCAGTGAAGTGCAGCTTGATGGTTTCTACTTCAGTGTGTACATTAAAGACTGTGACTCCAGTGCTTCCTCTGTGCCTTCCCCTTCTCTGAGGGGATTTTAGGGTTTATGGAGGAGGTTTTGGGGTGTCCCTGCCTGTGGGACATGCACAGGAAGAGCTGCTTTGCCAGGCACTGCTGGAGAGGAGGTGATCCCAGCCTTTGGAGGGGGAGCAGATGCTCCTGTGTCGTGGTGATTCCACTCAGGGCTTTTAATGGATTTCCCAGGAACCCTGCAGGGCTGGAGGCTGCACAGTTACAGCTCAGGAGAGGAGCAGGAGATCACGTTCCTGGGCACGTTGTGCTGCTGAGGTATGGCTGGAATCTGAGCAGTGCTTTGAACTGGGCTCACTCAGCCTGAGCTGCTCTGGGCTCTCCAGCACATCCTCCTGCTTTTCCCATCACCTCCAGGAGCTCATCCCTCCTCCCATGCCTCCTCTGCCACCTCTCCTGTTCTCCTGAGCACCATTTATTGCTTCTCTGGCTTTGTGTGCAGTCCCTGGAGATGCTGCCCTGACTTTTGGGGTGCCTGGGTAGGGCTGTTCCAGCTGGGGCTGCTGCCCCAGTCCCAGTTTGTCCCTCCCAGGAGCTGGGCTGGGCTGAGGCAGCAGAACCCATCCATAGTGCAGCACTGGGGAGGATTTGCCATGTCATTTTAAGTGTAAGGAAATTTGAAGGGTCAGGTTGTGCCCATGGTGTTGGTGGGAGCTGTTTTTCACAGAGGGGTTTTGGCCTGTGCTGGGTCAGATTTTTCTGTTTAATGCCAGGGTAGCTTGATGGAGCCAGAGGGGAAAGCTGGGGGCAGGTGCTTCCTCAGAGCTGTGTTTGAGTCAGAAACAAAAACAATGTGACATAAAGGTGGCATTCTGCTGAAATGGTGAAGTTGGCATCTTAGAGCATCCCAACATCACTTAAAAACTGATAAAATCATTATGCTGTAATTACTACAGCTATAAATTGCTATAAATTAAAGTAACTTCCCTGCAAGCTTGGGTGTAACTTTTAATTGGAATTTGCTGATGTATTGAATGTGTTTCATCCCTGTGCATCCCAAACCAGGCTGGTGTGGGTATGACCCTGTTTGTGCCATTATTGTGAGAAACTGTGCCCTGCTGCCTGAGCCAGGCCTTTCTGTGAGCCCAGGAGCTCTGGCAGGCAGGTTCTGCTTGTTCCCACTGAACTGCTCTTTCCAGACATCAATAACTGGAATAATCCTGCAGCACAACAGTAGTACAGCCCTTGGATGTGGGAGCAGACAAAATTCCACTTTCCTTTCTCCCAGCAGTTTTACAAGGAACGCTTCAGCATGAGGGGAATAAATCACACAAGGTACATGAGGTCCCTTGTCATGAGGTGTCTGGCACCAGAGTGCAGGGGCACAATCAAATCTGGATTTGGCTCCTGGATCACTGTGCTGAAACAGCTCCAAGGCTGTTTGATCTCAGAATTTTGTTGGAAATTCTCTTACAGGACCAAGTTTGCTGAAAAATGCTGGTTTGGGGCCAGTCTTTAGTGTGAAACATGTGTGGCTGACAAGCTTTTTCCAGGCTCAGGGTAGGGATTCAAGTGATCCCTTTGTGATCATCATCTTGATGGGCTGGGCTCTGGGACACCGAGGCCACAGGTGCCAGTTTGGGGCAGGACAGAATGCCCAGGAACCTTCTCCTGCTCTCAGGTCCTGCTGCTCACTCGGCCTCATCACACTCCTGCTGAGGAGGACCCTAATTAGCAGATCCCAATCAGTGTTTGCTGCAAGGTGTTTGTTCTCCTGCAGGACCTGGGGGCTCCTGCTCTGTCAGAGCTCCTCAGGAGACCCTGTTGGAGTGAGGGCAGAGGGAAATGGGGTGGGATTTTGGGGTTTCTGTGGCCTGGGCTGCCCCTCTGGCTCATTAGCATCCCCCACACTGTGACATGGTGGCAGCTGAGCAGTTTATCCCCTGAAGTTAGCAGGAAGATTAAGGAAAACTCTCATTTCACAGTTGCCAAGAGCCTTTACAAGGGATGTGTTTCAAACAAGCCTCCCAGTAGTGTTTAAAGAAATTGGAAGGGGAAAACCAGTTTTAACAGGGATTAAATGGAGCAGCTGGGCATTAAAGGCAGCAGATGTTGTCTGCCTAAAATCATCCAGAAGTACAGACACTGCCAAGCACAAACACAGCCAAACCCCATCCTTCAGCTCGGGATAAAAACATCTCATAAACGGGCTGGCACTGCTGGCCTCAGAGAGAGCTTTGGGTTTTGGAAGGGGGAAGCTCTGCAGAAGTTCTCACTAACAGGAATTGTGTGAAAATCAGCCACAGCCACAGCTCCATCCTGCCACAGTGTCCTGGGCTGCTCCACTGGAGCTCCCTCACATCCTCTGGTGTTTGTGCATCAAAGCAATGGCGATAAACACTGAATTCTCCAAATTTAGCTGTGCTCAGGAGATCCTGGGTAAAATGTGTCATTGCTGGCAGCAGCTCTTCCTGCCCAGAGCTGAGAGGGAGGAGCTGCTGCCACAGCCAGAACTGTCCCCAGGGCTGCAGGGCCACTGGCTCTGTGCTCCCTCCTGCTGAGGATGCTCCTCCTCTGTGATGGTGCTCACAGGGGTCTGAGAGTGAGGGAAGAGAGAGGAGCTGACTCCACGTTTCAGAAGGCTTGATTTATTATTTTATGATATGTATTACATTAAAAATATACTAAAAGAATAGAAGAAAGGATTTCATCAGAAGGCTAGCTAAGAATAGAAAAAGAAAGAATGGTAACAAAGGTTTGTGGCTTGGGCTCTCTGTCCGAGCCAGCTGACTGTGATTGGCCATTAATTACAAACATCCACATGAGACCAATCACAGATGCACCTGTTGCATTCCACAGCAGCAGATAATCATTGTTTACATTTTGTTCCTGAGGCCTCCCAGCTTCTCAGGAGGAAAAGTCCTAAGGAAAGGATTTTCCATAAAAGATGTCTGTGACATTCCTCTTGCTGCCCCAAAGCAGAAATGGTTTTAGCACCAGCTGAGGGTGGGAGTTTTGCTGGTGGTGGCTGCTGTGTGGTGCTCAGAGGGTTTGGTCCATGGTTTGGTGCTGCTGTTCCCATGCACTCTGCTCCTCTGGGCTGTCCTAGGGGTTGGAAGACTCCCTTCTTCTGGGAAAAAAGGGGAGGAGTGGGGGGACGAGAAATTCAGCAATTTAATCTGTTTCAGTGTTCCTGAATGTCCTTCCCCACATCCTAAACATGAAAAATATCAGTGAGCTTCCCTTTGGCCCTGGGGAGAGAAAAAGGAGTCTCCAGCTGGAATTCATGAAGGTCTGCTGCAGGAAGGAGCTTGGGGTGATCCCATAAGTGCTGTGCTGGAGTGAACAGCCGGCTCTTGCATACTCCAACTGTCCTCAGGCACCATCTCCCCAGCATTGCTTCATCCCTTCCATGTGGGAGAGGAGCTCAGCAGAAAAAAAAAAAACCACAAAACATTAAAAAAGAGAGTTAGAAACCCAAAGGTACATCGTGTCCTTTGTAAAGAGAGGGCACTGCTTTTCTTGCTTTAACTCTGCCTGAAATCATGGATGTGTTTTATTTTCAAGGTGCTTTTTAAGCATGGGGTCAGCAGCAAGGCTGGAGGATCCTGCAGCCCTGGGCCTGGCAGTGATGCTGGTTCAGAGGAATGTGGTTTTCCCCTCTTAGGCTTCTTCAGACAATTGCCCAACTGTTGGAAGGCAAGGTAGTGTACTGAGGGGAGGAAGAGGAGGAGGAGGAAGAGGAGGAGGAGGAAGTGCTGCTGCCCAGCCCTGGTGCTGCATGGCAGGGGAGCCTCAGCAGCTCCAGTAAACCAGCTCAGGGAGTATTGGAATTGATACCAATATAGAGAGGCTATTACATCACACCACAACAAGGGAGGAAGAGTCTGGTCCTGTCCTAGGAGAGGTCAGCAGCTCCAGCAGGTCCAGCACCCCCAGCTCCTCGGGGAGGGTCTCTGTCCTGTCCTGAGGCTGCTGAGCCCTGGCCAGGCTGGAAGTGGTGCCTCAAGTTTGAGCTTTCATTTTTCAGCCTCTCTGCTGCCTTAGCGTGTGACTCTGAGCTCCACAGGAAGCGTCAGCAAGGTCTCCTCACAGCTCAGGCACACAGAACAATCCTTTTCCAGCCCCAGAACCAAGGACACCGCTGCAGCTTCAGCCCCAAAAACTGCAAACAACAGGGAATGGAGGGGAGCACCCTGGGAGGGTGGGACTGCATCCCCTGGAGCTGGGATTGGACACTGAACCCCAGCGTGGACATGGACCAGAACTCATCAAAGGGTGAAAACTCCAACTCTGAGTCCATCCTGGGTCCATCTTGGGTGCAGCCCTGGCTGGGCTCTTGCACTGCCCAAGGGGGATCCTTTGAAGGTTTTTTAAATAAATCCCCACTTTATTCCTGTAACTCTGTCCAGCCCCTGCTCCAGGAGCCTCTCAGGCCACAGCAGAGGTGAACTCCTCTCTGAGGGCTCTGCTGTGCTCAGGAAGGGAGGCTGCCCTGGGCCAGTGCATTCCTGCAGCTACTCCCCACGGGCCTGCTGGGATGATGGATATCTCAGCATCTTTGTTCTTTGTTTTCCCTCTAACACTGGCAGGGCTTAAATCAGGCAGAGAGGGCCTGACAGGTCTCCAGTTACACAAACAAGTGCTGCAGAGACAGGAGTGTGTCGGGTGCTGCTCCTCCGGGGTCTCTCTGGGAGTCAGGGCTGGGACAGGGCTGGGAGCCCTGGATGGAGGCTCTGCAGAGATGGGGATGTGGCTGCAGGGCTGGGATGCTGTCCAGGAACAGCCTCACCAGGAGCCCGTCACTGTGTGCCTTTGGGATGGATCCTGACACATATACTGTGTGTTGTCAGACACTCCACTAAAAGAAAATAGAAGCTGTTGGCTTCCCTTTGTGCTTCTGCTGCTGCTTTCTCTTAAAATAATAATTCTAAGGGTGATATTAATTTGTTCCAGCTTCCATAGAGCAATCCCCTGTCTCCCCAAACCTCAACAGGAATAAATACGACTGCGTAGGTGCAGCTTCAGCAGAGGAGCAGATCTCAGGTTGCACATTAATGCACATTAATGTCAGTTCTCAGCAGCAGCTTGTGAGTGCAGAGGAATCCAAGCTGTGATATCCAAGGTGCTCTCTCCTGTATGTGGGAATCCATAAAATCAGAGGGTTTTGGGAAAGCTGCAAAAGGCCTCAGAGACAGCAGAACTGTGGTTAGAGCTAAGCAGCAGCTATGGGATTGGTCAGCAGAAATATTATTTAAAAAGTAGAAAAGTAAGGACAAATAGAACAATGGTCTGTGTATTAATACTCGTCTAGAATAACTCCCTAAGCTGCAGAAAAGTTTATCTAGCAAGATATTAGGGAGTTCTGAGCTTAATAATGAAGCTCTGTGCATTGTATTACAAGCAGGTGTTATATTTGAAATAAGCATTGTTTAACCAAAGGTACCTGTGCTTATAGTGATTGGGTAGAACTACTGTCAATGTGCTTTTGCTTTGTGTGATTGGTCAAAAAACTTATAAAGTGAGTTGTAACACTAAGTTCTGTGTCTGCTGCCTGGGGTGTGAGCTGCTGGCATCTTCCCATTGTCATACCCGTGGAATGAGAGTGATGCTGGAAAATAAACCAGCTCAAGGCACGTTCCCAGCAGTCCTGTCCTGTTTGTGCACAGACCCCAGACAGAGACACTGCACACCCAGGAGCAGCTCTGCTGTGCTCTACTGCTCCCATTCCTGGCTTGCCCAGGGACTCCTGGGTGATTTTGGGCAGGGTTTTCACCTTGCCCTTTGTTTCTGAGCCCCCAAAAGGTGTTACCCCAGGGATGGTGCTGGTGAGCCTGAGCTGCTCTCTGAAAGCTGATTTACTGACAGAGAGCATGGATGTGCCATGAGGTTCCTCTTGCCAGATCCTTCCTTCAGTGTGGCTCAGGCCATGGTGTGATGAGGGTGGAGGGATGAAATGCTGTGAGGATCAAGCTTTGAGTTTGCTCTTGATCCACAGAGCTGCAGCAATGGCCTGAGCTCATCCCAAACCTGACCAGATCTTTGCTGGTTTGATGAGGAGGGAAAATGAGGTGGAGCAGGTGGCAGAGAAAGCACTGCACCTGGACACAGCTTTGGGGAAAATGCTCTCTGAACCTTCTGCTGCTTGTTTCAGAAGAATGAACTAGAGGAGAAGGAGGTCCAGAGGAGAAGTGGGAAAGCACAGAGAGGGCTCTGATGTCTGGGCTGTGCAGTCTGGCCAGCTGGGGATGGATTGCAGATAATGGTTTGCTTTCTGTTCGTGTTTTGGCAGTGAAATATTGGGGAGGGAAAAAAAACTAGTGAAGCTGAAGAAGGATATTGGTTCAAGAAAAAATAGGAATGAATTGACCATAAATAGTACAGATGAGAAAATTACTTTTCTTTTTTCTTTTTTTAACTGAGAGATGAAAAATTCCAAAGGAGCTTCCAGAAAAAATGGGCAAAAAATGATCAGTTTTTAAAGTGGAGTTCAGATTAGTAAAAAGTTTGTGGCTCGATAGGGAGGGAACTGGCCTGGATCTGCAGATCTTTCTGGGGTTTCTATCTGTGAATATGTGCTGCTATTTCAGAGTAATAAACCCAGCTAAACCATGCTTGGAACTGATTGTTTAATGTATAATACACCAACAATGAAAAACCAGCTGTGTTTTGAATCTAGAGAGTGGCAAACTCAAGTACCAATTAGTTTCATTCTATGGAAAGATCTTATTGTCAAATCATCAGAAAATCTCGGTGTATTCTGAGCAAGGCACTGGGTTGTGTAGGGCACAAAGATGCATCAGGGAAGGAACCTGCAGTGCAGGAGAAGGAAGAAATCTGCCCAGGCTGGGCAGCAGCACTGGGGGAGTCAGGGAGATTACCATTAATAATTTCTAACCTTTGTGGGCATACATTATGCTGCTAATTTTTTCCTGCTGCTGAATTCCTGTCAATGTTGAAAGTATAAACAATCCCCTGAATAAAATTGTGTTTGGTTTGCCTTGTCCCACGGATTAACAAATCTGATTACTGCATTTAAATTTAATGCCCCAAAAATTCCCCAAATGAATGATTCAGTGTGGGGCCATGAGCAGATGTAATTATCTATGAAAACTAATGAATCATGTCGTTAGGAGAGTTCTCCTTGCAGCTGTCTCCAATTAATGTGTCCGTCAGTGCTGCAGTGAGGAGGCTGTAACCAGGGTTAGGTGCTGCCCCTGCCCAGCCACAGCCACACTGGGCAGGAGCAATCTGCCCTCACTTCTGGGTGTATTTTTGCAAAATGCAAAGCCCTGAGCATGTGTTCTGCCAGTCCTCTGTGATGGGGTGGTGGTGGTGGATTTAACTGCATCCCTTTCATCTTTCTCTGAACAGGGAAGCGTTGCAGAAGTGACTTCTGGGGAGGATTCAGAGCTTTTCCCTGCTGGTTTTGTCTGGCAGTGTTGTGAGCTGGGGTCAGGGTGTGCACATGGGGGGGTTTCTGCTGGGCAGCCCCTTTTTCTGAGAGAGGCAAGTCCCAGTTTGCTCAGGGAGCCCTGGTGCTACAGGATGGATCCAGGAGCTTCTCCCCTCTCCAGGTGAGCGGCAGAGGATGTTGAGTCTTTAACAAACAGCTCAGATCTCCTGGAAACAGCTGAGTGAGAAGAGTTTAGTGTTAAAGGAGGCTTCCAAAGGCCTGGGGAGGAGGGACTTCCTCCTGCCCAAGTGTCAGTGTTTGGTGCCCCTGTGGCAGCTGGTCCTTGCCTCTCTGCTGGGTCAGTGTGCTCAATAACAATGTCCATGTTTATTATTTTTTCTGTCAATAGTTGAAGTTTTCCGAGGCTGGGGTAACCTAAGGAGAGGGCTCCCTGCCAGCTGTAGGTGTGGAGCAGTGGCCAGTCAGTGTCTCAGGTTCCTGGACTGCTGCATTGGGCTGGACACAGCAAACAAGGGATACCCAACAGTGCTGGAAATGTGTGTGAGTTTAACTGTGTGCGTGCTGGACACAGCAAACAAGGGATGCCCAATGCTGGAAATGAGTTTAGCTATGTCTGCTGGGCACAGCAAACCAAGGGATGACCAACACTGTGCTCCACCTCAGGCTCACAGGGACATTGGGGATGCACTGCTGGCACCTCATGCAAGCACAGCCTTGCTTAAAACCAGGATTAAGAGGGAAAGTGAGCAGATTGTGCGGTGTTGACAACTTGCTGGCATTGCTTGGGTGGTGGGGAGGGACAGGAGTGGGGTGCTGGGATTCCTGGTGAGCAGGGTTTGCTCTGTGCTGATGCTGTGCTCCCTGGTGAGCATAGTTTGCTTTGTGCTGCTGCTGGGCACTCCCAGCCCCAGCACGGCACTGCCATTTCAGACATGAGATCTGTCAGCCTTTGGGGCACCTGTAATTACAATTAGCAGCCAGGACACACAAAGCCACCGTGCTGGAGGAAGGGGGGAGCTGGAGGGGGTGTTCTGGAGTGGGGAGGTGCGTGTGAGCAGCATGGCCTCTCCTCAGCACAGCAGCACAGCCTTGTACAAACAGCCCAGCGCTCCCAGCCTGTCCTGCTGATCAAAGCCAGGCAAAAGGGGATTTTCCTCCTCACTTCGGGACACTTCCTATCCCAGGGCTGCCTGGGGGTTGTTTGTGAAGGTGCAAATGTGGGGAGCTGCAGGGAGCAGAGGCTGACAAAGGGAAGCAGTCCTTGCTTTTCCCAGTGCGAGTGCGCTCGCGGATCCACGCTCGGCGTGACCCCAAACAACTGCAGTGACTGCAGGGAGAGGAGCTGCTGTGCTCTACCACCTGTACTGCACTGTGCTCTCCCTGCTATTTTAATAGCTAATTAATCTTGATTTGCTTGGATTTAAAGGGGTTTTTTTTCTCTTTTGGCACATATGTGCAACCTATTATGTCATAAATCCCCCACGTTTCAGCAAATGTCACCCTGATTGTTCCCTCCAGCACAGCATCCTACTAGGGAAACATTCAGGGTCAGGAACTTGGATTCTTTAAGCAATGTATTCAAGGAAGCCGATTTATTGTTCTTTCCCAGCAGAACAGGGTGATTTCTTTTGGACCTATATCACGTTGGCAGCCAACATGGAGAGGTCACAATTGCCTTAGCGCTGGAGGGTCTGTGGGCACATTAATCTGTCCTCATAAATTGACTGTTGCACCCCACAGATGCCAGCACAGGGCGCCTCTGAGTGTTCAGTGCTTTTCTATTCCTCTAGAAGCAGGAATTATCTTTGTGCACTCAGTGTCTCATATTCTAAAATCGATACAAGTGCTCCTTGTCCTTATCCTTGTGTCTTTTAAAGGCTTTGAAGGAGTTTCTTTGGGGCTGGAGGAAGTGACCTTCATATCAAATAATCCTGACGTGGCGAGTTGGGGCTTTGGGTGGTTTTCTTGTGGCTATTTGTGCTGTGAAAGCTGAATAAAAAATTTGCAACTGAAAGTCTTAAAAAGTGAATTAAGGAAGTGTTGACTCGGAAGGGCCATTAGCGTATCCTCAGCGTGGGATGTGCCTTGTTTTTCCTTGCTGCTTAATGTAGAGCTGTGCCTGACCTTTCCCCTGGCTTGTTTTGGTGGGCCTGTGAAGGAGATGTCAGAAGGAAAATGTGAATTAAAACATCTTGTGTAAGGAAATGACTTTCCTGCTCTTCTCCAAAAGGGAAAAACCCCTGAAAATAAAAGAAGAGGGCGAATCCTCTCTTAGTTTGCCATCTGTAACACTTCTATTTCCTGTTTTCCCTTGCTTTGGTGGTAACATTTGGATGTTTTCAGTGTGTCTGTGTGTCGTGCAGGAGCTCTGGGGCTGCTGTCCCTGCCCAGCTGCTCTGAGCAGCATCACACCAGGGCTGGGTTCTTTGTAACACTCCTTTGTAAAACTCCTGCAGCTGGATGTTCCCTGAAGTGGGATTCCCTTCCCAGGTAGAACACAGCTTATTTCACACTTTTTGTTAAGTTTAAGTAGCTAAACCAAACTTTGTAGACATTCCAGCTCTTAAATCTCCCTGTGGCTGGAGCTCAGAAGCATTTTATTTTCTTTCTCGGGAATCTTTGAGTGTTCGTCCTTCCTGCTGCTCTGTATCAGGTTTTTTGAGAGCACAGTGCTGCTCGATGGTTTCCTGCCCAGCACTGCTGCGTTTGGGGCTCCTGACAAGCTGCAGAGGCTCTCACAGCTCAGCCCTTTCACAGCCACAGTGGGCTTGTGGTCATGTTGACAGCTTGACACTGCCATGGCAGTGATTTGTGAAAGCTCCCTCCTGTGTCAGAGCAGCCCTGTGAGCAGGGCAGACAAAGGGGAGGCATGGGCAGCACCTCCCGGAACGAATTGGGGTCTGAGGGAGGCTGGGCTGGGGATCCCTGGGGCTCTGGGGCTGAGGGAGGCGTGTTTGGCACAGCCCCTGGCCTTGTGCAACAGGGACCTGCATTCAGCTCAGTCTGTGCTGCAAAACAAACCCTGGAGTGCTTGGTGTGTGTCCTGGAGCGAGCTGGGGTCCAGGAGAGAGGAATTGGAATGGGACGGACCCAGGGCTGTGCCAGAGCTGTGCCAGGGCTGTGCCAGAGCTGTGCCAGGGCATTCCTCCTGCAGGGATCCTTCCTGAGCTGCAGGGACATCCCAGCCCTGAAGGAAGGAGCAGTTTGGGGTTCTGTGCTCTGCTGGGGCAGTCAGTGCTCGCAGGGCTCTCCCCTGGCTAATTGGGGAGAGCTGATTGCAGTTTCCCACTACCTGAAGGGAGCCCACAGGAAGGATGGGGAGTGGCTGTGTCTGAGATGGAGGGACAGGACACAGGGAATGGCTTCAGTGACCCAGGGCAGGGCTGGATGGGATACTGGGAATGAGGAATTGTTCCCTGGCAGGGTGGGCAGGCACAGGGTGCCCAGAGCAGCTGGGATCCCTGGCAGTGCCCAAGGCCAGGCTGGACATTGGGGTTGGAGCAGCCTGGGATAGTGGAAGGTGTCCCTGGGACAGGGGAAGGTGTCCCTGCCATGGCAGGGGTGGCACTGGATGGGCTTTGAGGTCCCTTCCAACCCAAACCGTTCTGGGATTCTCCTTCCAATCAAACTGCCCACCCTGTGCTTTCTACTGCTCCCCCAAGTGAGCACACCAGGATCTCTCCCATCCCTGATTTCCATCAGGAAGAGAGGCAGAGAGTGCCTGAGGAATAAATTCTACCTTACATGAAACTTAATCTGTTTTTAAAGGACTCCCTCCCACTGAAATAGAGGGGGTTTTTCCTTGCTTTTTAACAATCCTCCCCTGAACAGCCTCTCTTGGGGTGTCTCTCATCCTCACTCAATGATGTTGAGGTTTTTTCCTTTTTTATTTCGAGTTTCTGGAAGCTCTGTGGTTTTCCCTGTTACACGTTTTTAATTCAGAATGCCTCAGTGAGCCTTTCCTGTTCTGAATCTCCAGAGTACTCTGTGGAGGAAAATTTAAAAAATAACATGTAAGCTTTACATAATTTACTATGAGAGTAATTGGGTTTATACAGCAGTTCATAAACCTTTAGCTGGTAAAAATCAAAGTACCTTAATCTCAAAAGCAGATGGGGGGATGTCACGGTGAAGGCTTAGAGAGTTTTCAAAGACAAATTGTTTAATTCCATCACTGCTAGGAAAATAAATAGTTCTGCTGCTGGATTGAAAACAGAAACATCCCAGAAATGAGACTTTCCTCGCTTTCAAGCATTGTTAGCTTGACAACAAAGAAATCCAAAGAGCTCCAAAGTGGAGAGATGTGCTGGGGTTCCAGTTTATGAGAAATGAAAGGCAAGAGCCTCTAAACCTCATTTTATCATTCTTGGGGAATTCTCAAGTGCCTTTCCTGGCTGCTCCCAGGCCCTGCCCCTGTCCCAGGCAGTGTTTGGTGGGAATCAGGCAGGCATGAGATGTCTGCAGGTCATTTCCTTCTATCCTGGGAGGTGGCAGGGCTGGCCCTGCTCCGTGCCTGGGCTGGGAGCTGCTCCCAAATCCACTTCTCAATGTGTTTGCAGGGCTGGATTGAAAGCTGGGAGCCATGCCTTGCCTGTGTAATGAAGGCTGCATTTGTAGCCCCACAGAAATGCTGCTCACAGGCCAATCAGGGCTATCTGGCCAGCACATCCCCTCCCAAGTGATGGTCTTGCTTTAGTCCTAATGGCCTGATGAGATCACCTCTAATTTGTGTATCAAGCTGGTTTGTATCACATCGTTCAGAAAAAAAAAAAAAAAAAGAAAGGGGGTAAAAAACCCCACACAAACCCAACAAAACCCTCTTTATTTTATTTGTTTCTTGCTGGACTTCAAAGGGTTGCATTGTAGCCAGTGTGCAGTGCCCTGTGAAAGCTCAGAGCCATTACCTCAGCCCACAGCCAGCAGAGAATGAGCTCCCCTTGGGTGGGGGCTCCTGTGCTCCAGGATGGTGGCAGTGCTGTGAGGCCAGGAGGAGATGCTGGGGATGATGCTCTGGGCTCCTGTGCTCCAGGATGGTGGCAGTGCTGTCAGCCCAGGAGGAGATGCTGGGGATGATGCTCTGGGCTCCTGTGCTCCAGGAGGGTGGCAGTGCTGTCAGGCCAGGAGGAGATGCTGCTCTGGTGGCTCCCTGGCAGTGCTGTCAGCCTGATGCTGGAGATGCTGCTCTGCTGGCTCCCTGGGCTGTGCTCAGGCTGGCCTTGATTCCAGCAGCATCTCCTCCTGTGGCCAAGGGAATGAGGAGCCTTGGAGAGAGAAGCAGGAAAAGCTGGTGGTGAGAGCACAGAAAGAGCAGAGGAAGGTGCTGAGGTGGCTCAGTGTCACAGTAGTCACAAGGGTGGCAGGATGAAGAGAGAGATGAGAATGTTGAATCCATGTTCAGAAGGCTTGATTTATTATTTTATGATATATATTACATTATGACTATACTAAAAAGAAATAGAAGGAAAAGTTCTCAGAAGCTAGCTAAGCTAAGAATAGAAAAGAATTAATAACAAAGGGCTGTGTCTCAGCAGAGAGCGAGACCCAGCTCTGCCGTGAGTGGTCAGTAAATCCAAACATCCACAGGAGACCAATCACGGATCCACCTGTGACATTCCACAGCAGCAGAAAACCATTGTTTACAGTTTGTTCCTGAAACTTCTCAGCTTCAGCAGGAAAAATCTAACGAAATGATTTTAATGAAAAGATGTCTGTGACAGCTCAGGATGCTGATAGCAGTGTGGGGGACAGCAAGGTGCTCCCACACAGAGGTTTGGCTGTCCAGGTGCAGATGCACACCCTGTCAGCCTGGAGAAAAGCTTGCTGTGCTCTCCTGCTCCTTCACGAAGCAGCCAGGAGGGACTGGGTGAGGATGGAGTGACCCTGTGCCAGCAGGCTGGGTCCAGGTGTGCCTCTGCCCAGGTGAGGGATCTCCTGCAGCAGCAGAGCAGGAGGAGGTGAGGGTTGAATGACTCTGTGCCAGGTCCCAGGGGTGCCTCTGCCCAGGTGAGGGATCTCCTGCAGCAGCAGCAGAGGGTTCTGGTTGTGCTGTTAGCTCAGCAGAGCTGATTGTGAGCAGTGTTTCTGCAGCTGGATCTCCTGTATCAGCAGCAGTGTTCTGGTTGTGCTGTTAGCTCAGCAGAGCTGATTGTGAGCAGTGTTTCTGCAGCTGGATCTCCTGTATCAGCAGCAGTGTTCTGGTTGTGCTGTTAGCTCTGCAGAGCTGATTGTGAGCAGTGTTTCTGCAGCTGGATCTCCTGTATCAGCAGCAGTGTTCTGGTTGTGCTGTTAGCTCAGCAGAGCTGATTGTGAGCAGTGTTTCTGCAGCTGGATCTCCTGTATCAGCAGCAGTGTTCTGGTTGTGCTGTTAGCTCAGCAGAGCTGATTGTGAGCAGTGTTTCTGCAGCTGGATCTCCTGTATCAGCAGCAGTGTTCTGGTTGTGCTGTTAGCTCTGCAGAGCTGATTGTGAGCAGTGTTTCTGCAGCTGGATCTCCTGCAGCAGCAGAGCCTTTTGGTGATGCTGTTAGCTCAGCAGAGCTGATTGTGAGCAGTGTTTCTCCAATTTAGGGAAGAGAGGACTTAGCTGTGGTGCTCAGCAGTGATGGATCCATTCCTGGGGATTGAGGCACAGGGAGCCAGAGCTGGAGGAACCCAGCAATCCTGAGAGCCCAGCACACAGAGCCCTGCATTGTGTGTTTGGGAGGATGAGGGGTTTCATAAAGTGCTTTGGTATAAAGTATGAGGAATAATGGAGTTGGGCTGTGGGATATTTGGGAAGTGAGTGCTGACAGGCGCTGACCCAAGCACAGCCTGGTGCTCAGCATCTTCTGTGCATCAGCCAGGCTTTTCTTCCAGGTTGTTCCAGAGCTGAATTAACCTCAGGTTGTCTTTTTTCCAAAACTGCTCTGCCTCTAAAGGAAACAAATTATTGGCAGAAATTGATTTCTTCTTAGTAGCTAACTTTTAAATCTAAAAACCCAACAAATATATGCTGCAATGATCAAAAAATGTTACACTAACACATTTTTTATGACCTATGCTGAGACACCTAGTAACATGCTGTTGTCCTGGGTGATTTGGATACTTTTATTTTTTGTTATTTTTGCTGTTCTACACCCTTTTGTCGCTGAATCAGTTTTGCATGTTGCAGGGCTGGAATTTTGATTTCTATTGAAATCTGGCTGGAGGAATTTAAACCTTTGGAGCTCAACTTGTTGCTTTCTGCCTCTTTGCTTGTGTCCTTGTGTTCCCACACTGGTACCACAGCAGAGTGGGAGCCCAGGGGGGCTGACAGCATTGAGCACTCAGCTCTCATGTTTGGAAACTGCACTTTTCTCATGAAATCATAGAAAATGGGGCAAAATTTAACAGTGTGAGCTGCCCTCACTGGGCTCTGGGTGTCTGTTTGGGATCAAAGCCAGGTGGGGGATGCTGCTCCAGCCTGAGGGGTTGGATGGGGTTGGTTTGCTCTCTCAGGATTCATTTCCAGGGTTGTCTTGGGGCTGCCTGCATTGTTTTGGCTTTCTGTGTTGGCTTTCTCACTGAGCTGGGCCCAAGTTAATGCTGAGGTTCGATTTCCATGACAAGGTCTCTGCTGGGAGATTTACAGCTCAGCTGCTTTGGTTTGCCAGGCTAATGCTCTGGAATGCAGGTTGACAGTCCAGATGTGAAACCTTTCTCCTCGGAAAGAAAACAAAGGATTAAATGCGTTTTAAGAGGGTTTGAAAAAAATAATTTAAGGCTGAGGCCCCGAACCCAACATCTGAAATGCTTGAAATACTCCTGGGGATGTGAAACTTCAAAATCAGGACACTTGGGAGAGTAGCCAGGCTCTGAGTTCCCTGTGGCTTTTGGAGCACCTGGCACTGCCTGTCCTGGGGCTTCCCAAGGTTTTACAGGATGTCAATAATCAAATTCTGCATTTTCATGCCAGCATTGCAGGGGAAAGCGTGGTTTGGGTTTTGCTCCTGCTGAAACCTGGGGAGAGTGTGGACAGCTGCAGGCGCTCCCTTGGAGGTGACCACATTTCCCTGATTTTCATAGCTGAGGATAGTGGCTCTGTTTTCTGACCTGTCAAACTGACAATTGTCCTGATTGTGGAATTATCCTAGTTTCCAGGGGGTGGAGGAAAGCCCAGGTGGTGCAGGTTTGTTCCCCAGCATCCGCACTGCAGGGGAAAGGTCTGAGCAGGCTGCAAGGTCATGACTGGGCTGGAGCAGGGTTTAATAGTGGTGTTTAATGTCCAAACCATCATTTTAACGAGAGAAACACAATGGCCTCAGCCAAGCCATTGAATGTGATCCTTTGTGCTGGTGAGGATTTGTACAATGCATCTACCCCTGAATGCCCATTTGGGTTTCAGAATTATTTGGACTGGAAACAATGCAGCAAGAGTTCATTGTCCTCTCGGAGAAATGATGAAAACATCCAGAACTTTCTCCCTGCCCATATGGGAAGAGCAAACATGAGGAGTTTGTACTACCAGATGTCTTAAAATTGAGAGCATAGCCTCAAAGGTAGAGAGGGCAGACCTTGCAGGGCAGGTCATTCTCAAGCTGCCTTGGGAAATATCAGGGGGTTTATTGGCATTTATTAAAACTGGGGTTGTAAAAAGCTTGTGGCTCTTTATTTGGGACTGATAATCCTGTTGGTGTCCTGTTCTGGTCAGGCTCAGGAAGCCTCTGCTGAGCAGTGACTTTGCTGGAGCACAGGCACGTTCTGGACACTCAGATATTTGGAATTTGTTCTGTTCAGAAAGGTCTCTGCCTTTATTCCAGGCTGTGGAACAACAGATGAGTACAAGTATGCTAAAAACCCAGGTTTAACAAGTGACAAAATGGCTTATGTTTTTTCTAGGTAAAAATCAGGAAAAAATCAAAAACCCTGAGCTAAAACTGCCTTTTGTAGTATCAGTATCTTTTTTGAAAGCAGGATGCCCTAAACTGAGTCATCAGAACAAACAACTTTGAGATTACACCCACAGAACTAGGAGTTATTTTTTTGCCACGTAAATATGCACTTTAATACTAATTTCTCACTGGAAGCAATGTATTTTGTGTAATAAGGTGTTGCTTGGTGTTGAATCTGGCTGCTGCAGTCAGCTCCTGTGCTCTTGTTCCCATGCACTGAGAGCCATGCTCAGCCCTGCTCACCCTGCTCACAAGGAGCCCCAGCAATCTCTGCATTTGATAAACCCCATGTTTGTGCAATTTGATAAAGGGAGGTTTCCTTCCTGCCCTGGCCTTTGTCACACTGTAGCTCAGGGCTCCAGCGTGGGGATCAGAGCAGGGCTCAGCACACAAGTGTCCCCAGCCTGGTGTCCCCAGACCCTCAGCAGGGTAAGTCCACCCTCAGCTGGGTAAATCCACCCTCAGCGGGGTAAATTCACCCTCAGCTGGGGTAAATTCACCTTCAGCAGTGAATCCCTTGGGGTCCTTCCCCCTCTGGCAAGGGGAAAATCGCAGGGCAGCAGTGGCAGGGTTCCCTCTGTGCAGCAGCCCTCTCCTCCTGCTCTGCAGAGCCCACGGGCACACAGCCACCCCAAACACCCAGAGTTCAGCCACATCTGCAGAAAATCCATGGCAGGGCATGTGGAAAGTTGGCCCAGCTCTTCGTGGAAGGAAGTGGGAGGAAAGAAAATCATTAGCTGAGGCTGCTGGGGATGCGTGGACTCGAGGTCATGTTATCTGTGGAAGTTCTCCTTGCACCCTTTCTGTTGTTTTAACCACTTCTCCCAGCAATCAGGACGTTTTCCATGCCTGCATACTGGGAATGGAATATTTTTGAGCTGTATTTCTGAGCTCTGGAGATGTGTCTCTGCTTTTGGCCTGGCAGTCTCCTGGGCAGGTGGCTGGGCAGGCAGGACACTGATGGCAGTGAGACCCAAGGAGTGCCATCCCTGCAGGGCATCCAGCTCCTGCTGCGTGCCCAGTTCTGAGCATGCTGTTAGGTGATGTATTCCTCTTGCTAATTTACTCAATTTATCACTGATTCCAGTAGAGCTTGATGAGGGATGTCAGCTGGAGATTAGTCCCAGATGCCTGGGCTGACCTTAGCTTTATCAGCTGCTTTCAATACTGTAACCATGAAGCACTTGCAAGTTTGCTGGTTCCTCCCATGATTGATAGCCCAATTCTGAAGTGGCTTTCCTCCTCCTTTGTGATCCAAGAGGATAATGCCCTGCAGCTGTCCACAGCATGAAGCTCTTGTGCTGAGCACTCTGATGCTCTGCTGGCTCCTGCCCAAGGCCAGTGTTTATTAAAATGGCACTTGTGTTCTGCAGGCCTGACCTCCCACTGCTCCACAGCCCTGCCTTTTCTCTGCCGCACATCTCCTGAGCAGAGTGCAGCAATCCCTCAGTGCCTAGGTGAGGCTGAGGTGTTTTAGGAGACGTTTGGCTGTGGGTGTGCAGAGAGGATGGGCAGAGCTGCAGGGATTGTGGCAATCAGAGCTGCAGGGATTGTGGCAATCAGAGCTGCAGGGATTGTGGCAATCAGAGCTGCAGGGATTGTGGCAATCAGAGCTGCAGGGATTGTGGCAATCAGAGCTGCAGGACCTGTGGCAGTCAGAGCTGCAGGGATTGTGACAATCAGGGCTGCAGGGCCTGTGGCAATCAGAGCTGCAGGACCTGTGGCAATCAGAGCTGTGGCAGTCAGAGCTGCAGGGCCTGTGACAATCAGCTTTCAGCACTGGGCAGAGCTGTTGGGTCATTCTGAGCCTGGTTTTGGGAACTTTCCTGGAGCCCCTGTCAGTGCAAGGGTTGGGCTGGGGGGGAAGATCTCTCCTGCTGGCCTGGTGACCTCTTCTGCTGTGCTTGCCACTGGTTTGCCACACGTGGGAAGGGGCTGCAGGGTGGCATCTCCCCTGCCTGTACACTGAGGGCATTCAGGAGGTTGTGTGCACTCCCAGCACTGCAGAAGCTGTGTGGGTTCTGAGGCTGGTGGCATCCTTCCTGTGATCAGAGCCAGGACTAGACCTGGGCATGTTTTACCCTGAATTTTGCATCTCTCCTGCCTGATGTTGGGGTTCTGCAGAGGCTCACTGTGGCTGAGTCACTTCAGACACCGCGTGTAGGGTCAGGCTGGGCTGGCTGGGGGAAGGTGCTCCTTGGGTTTCTAAAGTGCATTTTCATTTCAAATAAAAGAAGAAGGAAAACAAACACCAAGCCCCCTTTTCCTTTAAAGGGTGAGGGTGGAAGGGCATGAGCTCTGTCCTGGCTTGGTCACCTCAGGAGCCTCTGGATGTGGTGGCTGCTGGTCCTGGTGTGTGTGCCAGGGGAAGGGGGCACTGCCTGCTCTGCAAAGGGGTGAAGCTGACAGGGAAGGAGCTCCGGGCTTTACTCTGTCCTGCTCCTCTGCTCAGCACTGCTGCTCATTTTCGCCAATCTCCTTTAATCTGCACTGAAACCAAAAGCACTCAGCTTCAGTTGTTGGATAATCCCCCATTGCAGGGGCCGTGGCAGCAGTGAAACTTCACTGCTTTGGAGCTCCTAAATGTGAAAAATGTGAAAAATGTGGGGCATCGTAGGCATGGCCTGACAGTGAGCACTGGGGATGGGGTAGTCCAGCTCTTTGGGTTGAGTTTTCCTTTATTTCAGTAGGGATGAGTTAAAAATCCTGCTCAGCCTGCTGGACACCCCAGCAATGCCAGTGTGCCTTTCTTTGGGGTGCTGCCCCCAAGCCAGCAGGTGAGAATTGGTTTAATTGATTTTTATCTGGTGAAGAGCTGGCTGGAGGTGACCAGAGAGGGTGAGGAGCTCTGCCCACTGCTGCATTTTCTGTTTTTCTCCATGGACTAAAGCCTGGTTTGTTGGTACCCACAAGGATTGTGTTAGGTTCCTGGGGTGGGTTCGCTTTTTATGAAGCGTAGGAGCAGGAATTGCCAAGGAGATCTTAAAAGTGGCAACAGCTGCATGGAGTGCATGGAGTGTAACACAGGTTTTTCCTTTTTTTTTTTAATATTTTTGTTTAGGTGTTTTTGTGGGGATTTTGGTTTCCTTTGTGAAATGGACTGGAAACCTCAACTTAGGGTGTTTAGTAGCCAAATAGTGTTTTATGGGGTATAACATAGCTCTTTTGGACATTTTTTGGTATTGGTTGTTTTGGTTGTTGGTTTTTTTCTTTTTGTGTTTTTGTTTGGTATTGGTTATTTTGGTTGTGGGTTTTTTTCTTTTTTGTATTTTTGTTTTGGTGTTGGTTGGTTTGGTTGTAGGGGTTTTTCTTTTGTGTTTTCATTTTGATATTGATTGTTTTGGTTGTGGGTATTTTGGGTTTTTTGTGGGGTTTTGTTGGTCTCTTTCTCTGTGAAATGGACTGGAAGCCTCAGCTTGAGGTGTTCAGCAGCCAGAACAGTGTTTTATGGGGATTTGCTAAACCGCCTTAGGAAATTGTGGCAACTGATGTGTATTTGTAATGCAAGCTGTTGATATCTATGGAAAAGGGTTGCAATGGTGTCAAAGCTTGGGAAAAATGAGACTTGCTAAAGGAAAGCAGGGGTGAGAGCTACCAACAGTTTCTGAAGGCAGTATTTTAACAAATCCTGCTTAGATTTTGGATAAAGGGAAAACAAACAAATGTGGATTCTGAAGCAGCTTCTGTCCTTTCATTTTCTGCTGTAAGTTTGCAGAGCACAAACAGATTGTAGCAGGAGAAGTGTTTGGCTTGGCAGGGATTTGTTAGAGCCATGGAAGTGGCCTTGCAGCCTCCCAGAGCTCCAGGCTTTCCTAGACATGCAGATTTTATGGGTGTTTTATCTGTTAGCAGGATTTCCTTGCTTTTTCCCAGAGCCACATCGGTAGGAAAATAATTTGGTGACGTTGTTCCTATAACTTGAAGATTTTGCTGGAAGTTTGGGTTGTGCAGCCCCAAAATCTCTGTTGTGTTGCTGGGACACTTGGATTTGGGGTTTGAATAGAAATAAATGTTAATTACAAGTGCAGAGAGCCCAGTGAGTGCTGTGAGCTTGGAGAGCCCAGAGCAGAGCCCTGGTGTGTGGCACTGGGGACTTCAGGCACTGCTGTGAACTGCAGGCATTTATTTATATTTATTTATAATATTTATAGTTCCTGTAGGAATTATACATAAATAAATTTATTTATGTATAATTCCTACAGGAACATTTTTGTTCTGAAGCTCTGTTTGATCTCAGGTGCTGTGCCTCAAACACAGTGAGGGAAAGGAGGGGTCGCTGGTTGGGAGCAAAGGGGAGGAACAAATGGCTTCACACTCAGACACTTGCAGGGAAGGAGACTTTTATCTGCTGGCAGATAACAGGAGAGGAAAGGCAGTGCCATATCATGTGAATATAGCTCTTGCCTGCCTTGTGTCACTGCGAGTTCTCAGCACATCTGGGCTGAGAGCAGTTCCAGTAACATCCAAAAGTACTATTTTGGTTGGCACTCTGGGGCTGTGCTAGATGCCAATTGGTAATGGCTCTTGGAAAGAGTCTGCCTTGAAACTGTCCCTGAGCTGTTCCCCAGAGAAATTATTCAATTAAGTACAGCTAAAATTAATGGCCATGGGTTTTGTTCAATCAAACAAAATAAGCAGCTGGAGAAGGGGAAACTTCTCAGTGTGTGCTTTTAAAATAACAACTCTTAGCTAACAACTGTGTGAGCTGGGGTTGATAGCAGTGTTTGTTTTCCCAGAGATGCTCTGGATGAGCCACTGAGGCTTCCCCAGCTGACAGCCTTGGATGGCTCTGTGTCACCTCCAGGCATTCCCCAGGCACCATCTGCTGCTCCTGGACCTGCTTTGGGGAGGATGGAGTGTCCTGGGCTGCCCTGGGGTGTCAAAGTGTGACCCAGATACACTCAGATATTTTAGGATGAGTGAATGCAGCGTGGAAGGGGGGGGTGGGGTGGAACCAGAGGGCCCAGAGGTGCCCTTGGAGCAGGTGGCAGGGTTCTCTGTGGCAGAATGAACAGGTTCCTCTAGTGTTGGCAGGTGTTAGCCCTGAGGGCTTTGTTGGGGAAGTTGTGGGCTGCTCCTGGTTCTAAGCTGGGTCTATTCTATTCTATTCTACTCTACTCTACTCTACTCTACTCTACTCTACTCTACTCTACTCTACTCTACTCTACTCTACTCTACTCTACTCTACTCTACTCTACTCTACTCCATTCCTACACTAAAGAGTAGAAGAAAGGATTTCATCAGAAGGCTAGCAAGGAATGGAATGAATAATAAAATCTTGTGACTGACCAGAGTCCCAACACAGCTGGACTATGATTGGCCATGAGACCAATCCCAGATGCACCTGTTGCATTCCACAGCAGCAGATAATCATTGTTTACATTTAGTTTCTGAGGCCTCTCAGCTCCTCAGGAGAAAAAAAAATCCTGGCAAAAGGATTTTTCATAAAATGTGTCAGTGACAGAGCCCCTCTGCCAGCCCAGCCCAGCAGGGTAGGGACAGGGAAGGTGGGACATGTCCTGGTGCCACCTGGAGCCCGAGGAGCTGCAGGGGAGGCTCTGCAGGTGAGATCCCCTCTGCTGTGTTCCCCTTTGTAACAGGAATATTCCTGCAGGAACTACAAAATTCCTGGCAGAAATTGTAACAGGAATATTCCTGTAGGATCCCTGTTAATTGAAAGAGGTAAAGAGTGAGACAGCTGGAATACAGAGGAGCAATTTGGTGTGACCCCTTGGAGAAGTTTGTGGTTTTGGGGTTTTCAAGGCTTGCAGGAAGTTCTGCCAAAGTGGAGATTAAATGTCCTCAGTTAAATTTGGGATGGTGCAGGGAGGAATCTT
Source organism: Melospiza melodia melodia (assembly GCF_035770615.1). NCBI lineage: Eukaryota > Metazoa > Chordata > Aves > Passeriformes > Passerellidae > Melospiza > Melospiza melodia. The sequence goes on along the minus strand of NC_086217.1, from coordinate 1,821,063 downwards.
GGTGTTTGCATGAAATGCAGAGCCCATCAGAGCAGGCAGTGTGGTGTCCCATCCCTGAAGGAGCACAGGGGATTGGGGTGCAGCTGAAGGAGGAGAAGCCCAGCAGGGCACTCCTGTGGTGTTTTTTTAAATGCAGAGCCCATCAGAGCAGGGAGCACAGGGGATTTGGGGTGCAGCTGAAGGAGGAGAAGCCCAGCAGGGCACTCCTGTGGTGTTTGTGTGAAATGCAGAGCCCATCAGAGCAGGCAGTGTGGGGTCCCATCCCTGAAGGAGCACAGGGGATTTGGGTGCAGCTGAAGGAGGAGAAGCCCAGCAGGGCACTCCTGTGGTGTTTGTGTGAAATGCAGAGCCCATCAGAGCAGGCAGTGTGGGGTCCCATCCCTGAAGGAGCACCAGGGGATTTGGGTGCAGCTGAAGGAGGAGAAGCCCAGCAGGGCACTCCTGTGTTGCCTTTGGCACAGGCAGCTGCACACCTCAGAAAGGCTGCAAAAACCTGCCATGGCTGCAGCCAGGAGACAAATTAGGATTCCTGGCTTTGTGTTTTTTACTACATTTTCCCTCTTTTCACTCTGCCTTGACATTGCAGCTGGCACACGGTGCTGAGGTTGTTCAGGTTTCTGATGTGCTTACATCAGTTGCAATCTTCATTTCATAGCCCTGGCACTTGGAACAATGCTTTGCTTTCTTATTGCCATGCAATTATGGGGTTTGGACATATAGAGGTTGGCATTCCCTCTGTGATTCATTTCTTTGGTATCCAGCTCTTCTCCTGAGGCACCAGAGACCTGAGGGAGGGAGAGCCTGCCTGGCCTCTCCTCTGGATTCCAGTCTCACTGTAATTGGGTTTGTGTTGGGATTTCAGCTCTCTGTGTTTTCCTAAGGCTGCCTGGAGTCTCTATGACTCAGTGGGGCAGGCCTGGAGGTGCATTACTCACCAATAAATGCCATTGAGTGATCCATAAATTTCAATACATGGAAAATCCCAACCATTCTAAGGAAATGTCTGGTCAGCAGCAGCACTGCTCTGAGAACTGATCAAACCCCAGGTCTGCTTCTGTCTTCCAGTGCTGAATTTCATGTCGCCACCTGTGCTTGGCTTTTGAGTTTCTCACTCACAGACAGAAAGGGTGCAGGTCACAGACGGAGTTGCCAAACCCAAATGTGGCTTTTAATGCATTTTAAAGAAAACAAGCGGGCAAAAAAAATATCTGTTAGTGTAAAGTCATGTGTGCAGAACTCTAAAACCTGTTCCACTTCATGGGAGGAGATGGTCACCCTTCCCAAGGAATTCCTGAGTTAAGGAGAGGGATTTAAAAAAGTAAAAAACCTCGGGACACGTGTGCAGGGATGGGGACAGCTGGGACAGTGGGCTTTGGGCTGCTGGAGCACAGGGACAGGGATGGGGACAGCTGGGACAGTGGGTTTGGGCTGCTGGAGCACAGGGACAGGGATGGGGACAGCTGGGACAGTGGGGTTTGGGCTGCTGGAGCACAGGGACAGGGATGGGGACAGCTGGGACAGTGGGGTTTGGGCACTGCAGCACAGGGACAGGGATGGGGACAGCTGGGACAGTGGGCTTTGGGCTGATGGAGGACAGGGATGGGGACAGCTGGGACAGTGGGGTTTGGGCACTGCAGCACAGGGACAGGGATGGGGACAGATGGGACAGTGGGCTTTGGGCTGCTGGAGCACAGGGACAGGGATGGGGACAGCTGGGACAGTGGGTTTGGGCTGCTGGAGCACAGGGACAGGGATGGGGAGAGCTGGGACAGTGGGCTTTGGGCTGCTGGAGCACAGGGACAGGGATGGGGACAGCTGGGACAGTGGGGTTTGGGCACTGCAGCACAGGGACAGGGATGGGGACAGATGGGACAGTGGGTTTGGGCTGCTGGAGCACAGGGACAGGGATGGGGACAGCTGGGACAGTGGGTTTGGGCTGATGGAGCAGCTCCTGGCCCAGCTCACCTCCAGCTCTGACCTCCAAACCTCTCCCACTTGGGCTGTGCTGACGTGATTCTGAGTTTAGTGCTGGGCTTGGGCACTGGGTTTGATCTCCTGCTTCCCTGAAAGGAGCCCTGGCTGAGATGTGCTCCTGGCTGGGTTGTGGTTGCAGGGCTGTGTTACAGGAGTGTCCCTTGGAAGGTCACCAGCAGCCAGCCTGCCTTCCCCGTCTGCTCCCTCCCTCTGCCAGCTCTCTCTCCATCCTTTTTTAGCCTGTTCCTTGCATGGCCAGCTGAATGGGAGGTGATAGAATGTGGAATTGCCAGCGTGAAGGGCAGGGGGGGCTGCAGGTGCTTCAGGAAAGGAACCTGAGGAGGGTCAGTGCTCTGAGAAATTCCTTAGCTGTGGATTCCTTGGTGCCCACCTTAGAAATCCAGGGCTAATTTTCAACTCTGCCTTATCCAACACGGATTTCCTTTGGAGTGGGGAGAAATATTGAATTTACAGGGAGGTTGGGCACTGCCCTGTGCTTGGGTGTCACCACAACAGGGGATCTGTGGGTGCAGGGGATGGATGGATGGATGGATGGATGGATGGATGGATGGATGGATGGATGGATGGATGGATGAGTGGATGGATGGATGGATGTTTCTCTTCAGAGGAACCTGCTGGGCTGAAGTTCTGGTTCAGCTGGGAGTGAGGTCAGAACCTCCTTGTGCTTCCTCCCTGTTCCAGCTGCTCAGACCTCCAGGTGCTGCCATGAGCCCTCCAGAATTCTCCCTGTCCCAGCTGAGACACCAAAGGGCTGGGTGTTTGTTGAGCTGTGGGTGAAGTGCCCTGCTCCCCTGGAAGATGACTGTGTCACAAAACATGTTTCTATCTATCTATCTATCTATCTATCTATCTATCTATCTATCTATCTATCTATCTATAGATATATCTAACATGTTTATATATCTATCTATATTTATCTATATCTATCTATCTATCTATAGATATATCTAACATGTTTATATATCTATCTATATTTATCTATATCTCTATCTATCGATCTATCTATCTATCTATCTATCTATCTATCTATCTATCTGTCATGTTTATATATATATATATATATATCTGGAGAAATGCTTCTTCCAGGATGTGCAGGGCAGCCCTTTGGTTCAGCAATGGATCCTGGCAGGGGGATGGGAGAGGCTCCCCACAGAATCCCAATTGCAGTGCCTTGGGCTTTGAAATGATGACAGAAAATTTCCCTGCTCACATTTGTTCTCATTTAGCTACAGCTTGTTCACCAGGATGTTTTTCAAGGAGGGTCTGGTCCATGCTGGCAGAGGAAAGTCTCCAGTTTCCCAAGCATGCTTATCACTTTGTCCTTGACAACGATGGGAACTTGCAGCACTTTTTTGGTGGAGAGGCAAACATGAGCAGTCCTGCCCTTGCAAGCAGCATTGTCCTGCTCTTCCTGTGTGCTGAATCATGCAGGACAGATAAAGTTTCCCCAAAATGTTGTTGGCTTTGCAGATGTCAGACCTGGGAAAGTTGGGTGGAAGGGGGAGGAGAGTGAATATCTGAATTGCAAACTGAGCAACCCTTGTAGCTCAAACAAAATGCCTCCCATCCCTTGGGAAAACGTGTGCTGGTGTAGGATGGACAATAATGAGTGCCATAATTGTGATGAACAGTGATTTTCAATATTGCAAACAACTTTAGAAATAAGGAGAGTTTGTGTTTGGCATAGAGCAGTGTTGGTGGGGTGCTTGGTCAGATGCAGAGGGTAAAACACAGGGGGTGGTTGATATTTGGTAGAACACAGGGGGTGGTTGATGTTTGGTAAAACACAGGGGATGGTTGATATTTGGTAAAACACAGGGGGTGGTTGATATTTGGTAAAACACGGGGTGGTTGATATTTGGTAGAACACAGGGGAGTGGTTGATGTTTGGTAAAACACAGGGGGTGGTTGATATTTGGTAAAACACAGGGGGTGGTTGATATTTGGTAGAACACACGGGGTGGTTGATATTTGGTAGAACACAGGGGAGTGGTTGATATTTGGTAAAACAGGGGAATGGTTGATGTTTGCCCCCTGCCCTCCTTCCTGGGGATTCAGGGATGGTTTGGGCTGCAGGACAGGAATCAGGAGCTCAGGCTTTAAGAGAGCTGTGTGTTCTCAAAGCCCAGGGTTTTTTAGATACTGATATCATTTTACATGGGGACTCACTGGAGATGACAGAGTGTTGGTGGAGAAGATGGAATCATGCACTGCAAGGATGCTGCTCAAATGTCTCAGCTCTCCGGGAGAGCAAAACCTCCGTGCTCTGTGTGCCTTGGACATTTCCTTTGTGCTGCAGAACTTGATAATTTTATGTGGCTTTTGCTATCTCTGTGTACAATCAGCCTGGTTTTATCTCTGTGTGATACAGTGCTTGTTCCTTGATAAGACTGAGAACATAAACACCCTCCATAATGAACATCTGGGACCTGAGGGAACAGCTGGAGCTGTGTCAGGAGAGGTTTGGGATGGATTTAGGGGAAGGTTCCTCCCCAGAGGGTGCTGGCACTGCCCAGGCTCCCCAGGGAATGGGCACAGCCCTGAGGCTGCCAGAGCTCCAGGAGCCTTTGGGCAGGGTGGGATTGTTGGGGGGTCTGGGCTGGGTGATCCTGAGGGTCCCTCCCAGCTCAGGAGTTTCTGTGATCTGCTCTGGGAAGGTCAATGATGCAGAAAACCATTCCCAGTCACAGGGGTGACAGCAGGCAAGCTGTAAGAACTATTGTCACACCCTGGCACTGCTCTTGTAAGGACAGGGGCTCCCTGTGTCACAGGGAACTTCGGGAAACACAAGGAATGCCCTGTCTTCCCTGTCTCTTCACTGTCATCCCTTTTCCCTTGTGGAGACAGCTGGGAAATCTTCTGTTTGAAGGAACACAGTCAAACCAATAAAGGCTTAATAATAAAGGCTATGTCCTGATGGATTGTATTCTTTAAATATTCCTTAACCCTCTGCCATCACCCATTCAGGGTTTGAGCCATTTTGGGCAGGATATCACTTTGTCTGCTGTGTGCTCTGACTTCTGCTTTGGTTGGTTCCCTCAGGGCAGGGCTGCAGTGCCAGGACCTGCTGGGGTACAAGGGCACAGCCACTGTCCCCAGGCCTGGCTCAAAGGCAGGCAGGGCTTACAGAGACCAGCATCAATAGTGGGCAGGGTGCTGAAGGGCTGTGCACAGCACTCAGGGCTTGGCTGCTGTCCTCCCTGATCTGTCAGGCACACAGGAAGCCTCTCCTGCCTGCAGGACTGAGGGCACACCAGAGCTGGTGTGTGCAGGCACCAGGAGCACTGGCTGTGTGCTCCAGGGCAATCAGAGCATAACAGGCACTGAGAGGGAAATTTCCTGCCTGAATGTGGCTTTTCATGTTGAGCCATCCCGTCAGCCACTCTCAGGGAAAGCCTTGTACCAGCTCTGCTTTCCATGACAAAATTAAAGCCATCACTTACAGGAGGTTGAGGGTGGCTTGGCTGCAAGTTTTCCTTTCTCCTCTCTTAAAATTTAATGTAGGGGAAACTTTGCCTGCTTTCCTTTTCCCAGAGGACCTTCTGGGCTGCAGGGAGGGCTGCCAGACCCACAGCTCCAGGAGGGAACCAGGGCAGCATTTGTGACCTCAGTGGTGGCGTGATCCGGGCTGCACTGGGTGCTCCCAGAAGCCTTTATGAAGGTGGTGGATGTGGTCTGGTGAGGATGTCATGACCAAGTGCTGAGATGCTGTTCCAGGGACTGAAATTCCAGATTTCCTATAGCACAGGCATTAATTCCCTCACTTTGGCTCACATCAGCTTTGTGGCTGCCACCATCCTGTCCTCCCTGACCTCCTAGACTGATGCTGCTGTTTCAGGCTGTATTTTTTCCTCCACTTCAGGCTTGTGCTTTCTCCTCACTCTAGCAGTGGAGCACTGCACTGAATCTGCAGTCTCTGGTGTGGTACCTCCCAGGATTTGGACCTTTCAGTGATGGGAGCCCTGGTGTGTCCCTCTGGGGGATGCAGCTGGTTCCATTCTGGGGCTTCCAGCAGGAGGGAGGCTGGGCAGGGCTGCTGTGGGCTCAGGTTTGATGTTCCTGTTCCTCTCTCCCCAGAGATCATCGATGACCTGACGAGCCTGGTGGAGAGCACGGACGGGCGGCTGCGCAGCCAGACACGGCACGTGCAGGCAGTGGAGAGGAAATCCACGTCCTGTGGTAGGAGAGGGGTGCAGGGGTGCAGGGCACACACTCAGGGGTGCAGGGCACACACTCAGGGGTGCAGCACAAACACCCAGCGGTGCAGGGCACACACCCAGGGGTGCAGCACAAACACCCAGGGGTGCAGGGCACACACCCAGGGGTGCAGGGCACACACCATGGGGTGCAGGACAAACACCCAGCGGTGCAGGGCACACACCCAGGGGTGCAGCACAAACACCCAGGGGTGCAGGGCACACACCCAGCGGTGCAGCACAAACACCCAGGGGTGCAGGGCACACACCATGGGTGCAGGGAAACACCCAGGGGTGCAGGACAAACACCCAGGGGTGCAGGGCACACACCCAGGGGTGCAGGGCACACACCCAGGGGTGCAGAGCACACACCATGGGGTGCAGGACAAACACCCAGGGGTGCAGGGCACACACCCAGGGGTGCAGCACAAACACCCAGGGGTGCAGGGCACACACCCAGGGGTGCAGAGCACACACCCAGGGGTGCAGGGCACACACTCAGGGGTGCAGGGCAAACACCCAGGGGTGCAGGGCACACACCCAGGGGTGCAGCACAAACACCCGGGGTGCAGGGCACACACCATGGGGTGCAGCACAAACACCCAGGGGTGCAGAGCACACACCATGGGGTGCAGCACAAACACCCAGGGGTGCAGGGCACACACCATGGGGTGCAGGGCACACACCCAGCGGTGCAGGGCACACACTCAGGGGTGCAGAGCACACATTCAGCGGTGCAGGGAAACACCCAGGGGTGCAGAACAAACACCCACCCAGGGCTGCCCTGGGGGCTGAGCTGGAGCAGAGGCTGGGCAGAGTTACAGAATAAAGCAGGGATTTATTCAAAGCATCTCCTCAATGGATGTACCTTGGGCGGCACAAGAGCCCAGCCAGGGCTGCACCCAAGATGAACCAAAATGGTCCCAAAATGAACCCAAAATGGTCCCAAAATGCACGAGCACTCCCGGGGTCTCTCCCTTGGATCAGTTCTGCTCCATTTGCACCTTGCAGTTCATTGTCCCATTCCAGCTTTAGCCCATGCTTGTTTCTCTCTCTCCAGCCCACGGTGTTTGTGCTCCTGGGCTGAGATTTGGATCATTTGTCCTTGGTGCCCAGCTGGAGCAGGAATTGTTTTGTCTCCCTGCTCTGTGCACAGAGCTCACCATCCCTTGCTATGAAGCTCAGAACTGCCCGCCTAGCCAGCACAGAATGTGAAAAATACAAAAGCTAAACCTGAGACATCACCAGGGCAGTTTTTCACTGAGGATGTGCAGTTATTAACTGTTGCTAATTGCTGTGCAATGCTCCCCCTGAGGCACAAACCCCAGCACTCCACACATCTCAGCAGCTCTGACTGGCTGGGCTGAAGTGCTGGTGCAGTTAATTCCCTTCAGCCATTTGACTCCAGCCTTGCACAATGTCCTGATTGTAAGAAATGGTTTGAAATTAGAGCAGTGCATGTTAATTAGCTTTACACAAACTTGCTACCAGCTCTCACAAAGCTGGCACAGCAGGGAGCGGGGCTGCAGGGGTGTTCCTGGGGTGTCCTGGAGGAATGAGCTCCTAACCCAGCAGCACTCAGAGCCTGCCAGGCATGAAATCCTTCCTGGTGACCTGGCAGTGATGTGCAAGCTGCTAAACTAAACTGGCCTTGCTCTGCAGGCAGCCAAGGACAGGGGTATCCACAGGCAGGCTTGGATGAAGGGCTGAGGGCTGGAGCTCTGGCCAGGAGAGGATGCTGTGGATGGTGGAGAAAGTGTCTTTGTGTGGGGAGAGTGACTGACTGGGGGATGACATCCCTGGGGAGGTGGTCACAGTTCAGGTCTGGATCAGCATTTCTGGTCTCCCTGGATTTTACCGTACCAGAAGACTCACATTGCTCTACAGAATTTTGACTGTCAGTCAGAAGTTGCTGAAATTGGGTCTATGTAGCTCACCAAAGAGGAATCCAAGGCCTGACGTGGTGGCAGGGAGATTTCCCTCTGTGCAGTGAGGCTCTGCCAGCACAGCTCCCCAGCTCTTCCCTGGCGGTGAAGCCTCTTTGCAGCACTGACAACTCCAGGGATTTATTTGGCTCTCCATCTGTGATAAGGTTCTGAAAGCGTGGTTGATGGAGGCTGATGGAAACCTGTGGCTTCTTCTGGAGGTTAAAGTTGACTTGTCAGAGTCATTTGTCTCCGAGTTCTCCCGTACCAACTGCAGCTGCAATTAGAGGCGTGACTGCAGAGTTCATGACTGACTCTTTTATTTTAGATCCTGGATGTTGATGCAAGATGGATTTAATTTAAAGCTGAGTGCACTTGAATGATGCTGAGTAGCCCTGTGTGCCTTTGGAGTCTCCCCTTAATTCCTGTGGCCTCGTGTTCCTCACGAGTCCAGGGCAGCCCAGCTTGGGATGGGGGTGGGCAGGGGGGTCAGTCCCAGGGGGTCCAGGGGGGATTTCTCCCCATTTTTAGGTTCCTCATTCCCCATTTCCATTCCTGCAAGTGCAGCCCCAGACATGTTGCATGATGATGGGGCTGTGTCTTTAACTCAGGAAGCCCATCCTGGCTGCCTGGGGAATTTCAGAGGAGGAGGAGGATGGGAGAAGGAAGGCTGGGAGGATCCTGGCCCGGATTCCTTGGGGGTGACCTCTCTCACCCTTTGCACATTGGAAAACATTTGGCTTTGCTGAGGAGTGCAGCCTCTGGTGCCTGTTCCCTCTGCTCCCATAGGCCTTCCCGTGTTTGCATAACAATTTGGGCACAAGCAAACACCAAATTGCCTCAGCTGGCTGATTCCTCCTGCCCAGGCGTGAGCTGTGGAGCAGCAGAGCTGAGCATGCAGGCTTCAGCAGCATTGCTCCCATCCCCTGCCACCTTTATCCTGGCACACAGGCTTCAGCAGCATCCTCCCATCCCCTGCCACCCTTATCCTGGCACACAGGTTTCAGCAGCATCCTCCCATCCCCTGCCACCCTTATCCGGGCACACAGGCTTCAGCAGCATTGCTCCCATCCCCTGCCACCCTTATCCTGGCACACAGGCTTCAGCAGCATTGCTCCCATCCCCTGCCACCCTTATCCTGGCACACAGGCTTCAGCAGCATTGCTCCCATCCCCTGCCACCTTTATCCTGGCACACAGGCTTCAGCAGCATCCTCCCATCCCCTGCCACCCTTATCCTGGCACACAGGCTTCAGCAGCATCCTCCCATCCCCTGCCCCCCTTATCCTGGCACTGGGATGAACTGGTACACTGGGATCAGAAATACCCTCCCTGTACATGGGATTGCCCCTGGAATGAGGCCAAGCAGCAGGAAGACTGGCACCTGCCTGAGTGCCTGTTTATCATTTACATTTGATCAAATTAAATTGATCAAGTTCAGTAACTCTCTGGGTTTGATGCCTTACTTTGGATTTAAAGCAGGGTGAGTGCTCAGTCCTTGCTCCCCCAGACCAGTCTCCCCTCTGCTCCAGCTGTGGCTGGCAATGTGTTTTTCCCTCCTTTTTGAAATCATGATGTCTTTTTATTCTGCTGCTGAGTGCCTGTGCTGGAGCCAGGGGCTGTGGGCACAAGCAGAGCTCCCTGGCTGCAATAATGGAATAATCCCTGTTTTACAAGCAGGAATGTCATGCATTAATGGGTGTGTCTTTGTTAGCAGCCAGTATCCTCAGAAAATCAAAGGATTGCTGGAGAAGCCCAGCTTTAATCAATATTTCAACATCTGCCTCTGATGCAAACCCCATTTCCAGCTGTGCGGCTGCTCCCAGTGCCCTCTGGTGAGCCCAGTGCTGCCCTTGGGGCTATGCCCTGGGCATTCCCAGCCTGGCACAGCCCTCAGCCTGTCCTGGGGGGGTTGTTCCATTCACAGCTGATTTTCAGAGCCATTTTTCTGGCTGTCCTCGAGCTGCTGACAGTGCCCAGGGAAGGCTGTGCTGTGTCCCATTGGCCTCAGGCAGCCCCACACTGGTGGCACTGGGCACTCCCAGGATTGCAGTGCAGGGATAACCACGGGATGGGCTCCAGCCTCTGCATTTATGAAATTATTGTTGAAAATCATCAGTCATCCGCAGGCAGATGTTTGCACAGTGCCTGGCATTGTTTTCTCCCTTCCCAGTGAGTGCTGGGCATTAGCAGGGGTGCTGGGACATATAAGATTCTTGGATTTCAGAAATTTGCGTTGAGCTTTCAGCAGGGAGTTCACTCAGCCCATCAGTCAAGTGCCAGGCTGCCTGCACCAGCTTTGCTCCAGGAATGGCTGTGTGTGCACAGTCCTGCCTTCTCAGCCCCACCACTGCTGCTCCCGGGCTGCTTTGTGCTGTCTCTGCCAGTCTGGGCACCTTTAGGGCTTTCTGCAGAGTAACACTCACCAACCATTTCTCAATAAATGCTTTTATTAGAAACTTTAACCCTTGGAATGTCCTCTTAAGAACTGCATTTAAAAATTTGCAAATAAATTGAAGTGTAATTAATGCAGAGATGCTGGGGAAAATGTGTTTGGTGCTTTTGGGTAACTTTACCCCATCCTTGAGTTTTGCAGTGGGATTTTTTGTTTGGTTATTTCCCTAAAGACCATGAGTAGAGAGGATGGTTAAGCCAGGCTTTGGCTGTGATAGAACATCCTCAATGTTTGTGTCTGGAGCAGCCAAGGGGATTTTGGGTGCTCAGGCCCCAGCTGGAAGCTTTATTGGCAGATGTGACCTGTGCAGAGGTGGTTGCACCTCAGCTGTGCCATGTGTGGGGTCAGAAATGCTTCAGGTCCTGCTGAAGGATGGATTCTGGGGAGGGGAGCTGGGCACTGCTGGTCCCACCCCAGTCCCTCTCTGATGTTCTCCTGCTGCTCTTGTTTCCTGGGGAAGCAGCACAGAAAACCATGAGTTTGTCAGAGTAAAAACAAGCAGAAAAAGAAAAGAGGGAGCTTCTAATTCTGGTGGGTGAGTCTGTGTCCATCCCGTTCCCAGCAGCCTGAGGGCAGCAGACCTCGCTCTCCTTGTGCATCCCTCTGTGCCTTCAGATGAATGAGAGTGAGGAGCAGGCACAGCAGATCCCTGCTGGGCAGGAGTGTGTCCTGCAGAGCACGGAGCAGTCTGTCCCTGCCCCTGCTTTCCCCTGGTCCAGCAGATGGCAATGCAATGCAAGCACCTCCCTGAGCCCAGGTGAGGGCTCTGCTCCCCTTCCTGCCCAGGGGTGCCAAGGGCAGGGTGGAAACTACAGCAGATTAATCTGCACCAGGTGGGTGACTTGTTTTAACCTTACCAAAACACCTGAATGAAAACCAGAGCTCTGCTAATCCCTTTAATGGGAGTTTTTGGAAGGTTTGGTTTGTTTTAAAACAGGGTAGCTTGGATTATATAAGGTTTCCTCTAGAAAATAATGATTCATGCAGGCTGGGGCCTTTTCCTGCCAGGTTCTGTGATCTCTCTGTTCTAAGTTTGCTTATTTTTGCCATGGATTTAATTTGTTTTATAAATTACGATGGCAGCTGCTCAGGTTTGTTCCTCTGACGTTTCCTGTGTGTTTAGATGAGCAAGTCTCCATCCATTTGTTTTTTGTTCAGTGGGGAGGAGGAGCTGGTTCAGCTGCCATGAAATCAGCCTTTCCTGCAATCTGACTCTGGCAGAGGTTACTCTGATATTCCTCCTCCCTGTCAGAGCTGCCTGACACTGCCCTGCTCTGAGTCCCCTGTCCAGCCTCTGGTGGGATCACATCTCTTGGCCTGGCAGTTTAGATGTTTTCCTGAGATGGGACTGTGCTGGTGGCAGTGTCCCCAGCCTGGTGGCAATATCTCCAGCCTGGTGCCCACTCCTGCAATGTCCCAGCCTGGTGGCAGTGTCCCAGCCTGGTGGCAGTGTCCCCAGCCTGGTGCCCATTCCTGCAGTGCCCTTGTGCCCTCCAGCCAGCTCCTGGCCTTGCTCTGCCTCCTCCTCCTCACACTCATTGTATTCACGTCTCAAATATTTGCTGGTGCTGAGGTGTTGGAATGGATTCAGCTGATGAAAGAGGATGGAGCTAAGCAGTCACAAAAAGGGGGGTTTTTTTGTGAAAAAGGTGGTTTTGATTTGCTCTATGAGTCCCAGGTGGGAGCACAGCATATCCTGGTGCTGTCAGCCCTGTGTGTGTTGAGCAGGAAAAGATGGGACCTTCTGGGTCAGAGGATCCCTTCAGGATCAGTTTCTGAGAACAAGGTTGTTTTTTCCCCCCCATTACTCCTATTGCAAGGCTGAAATGGTCATAAACTTATTTCCAGCCTGGACCTGTCAGGGATACTTCATGATGCCCACGTGCAGCCCTTTTTCTGCTGTCCTGAATAGTTCTCTCCTCTTTTTCATTTTTTTCCCTTGAATGTGTGTGTCCAGGAGATCACTCAGTGTGCCCTCCCAGCTTTGTTTTGCAGGGGCTGAACAAGTGTCTTTACATTTTCATCTCCTACATTAATCTGGTTTCTGCCAAGTCTTTTTTTAATATGCCTTCCTACTTAAACCTTTTGTATGTTTAAGCACAGGAACCAAGTGCAGCATCCCTGGGGCTGCTCACAGCCCTGGGTTTGTGTAAACCCTGTAACCTGGCTTGTCCAGCAGCTCCAGCTCTTCTCTGGCTGTTGGACATACTGCAAGCCCAGCACGGTGATGCCTCAGTCATTTTGGGTTTGAGCTGTTTGCTTGGGCCTCTTGAACATTTTCCACTCGAGTTCATTTTCTTTCCAACTTCCAGCAGAAACCATTGTTTATCCCCAGAGCGTGGCTTCCTCTCCCCTCCCGTGGAATTTCACCCTTTCTCCATTCATCTTCACAGTTTCCCATTTCCCCCCATCCAGTCCCAGCTTTCCTGTGTGCTGCTGCTGCTTTCCAGCTTTGTGTCAGCAGCAGATGTCATTAGCACACTCACTTCTCGTGCCAAGGTCATTAATAAAAACATTTAATAAGCTCAGCCTGCTGACCACTTCTGGAGGAGCTCTGCCAGTGACCTCCATCCATTCTGCTCTTTCTTTCAACGCCACTTCCCCTCTCACCAGTTTCCTGCCCCTCCAGCTCTGCTAATTCCCAGGTTTTCATTCCAGGCTTTCCCATCTGGGGCTGCATCACTTTGCTGAAGTCTGTGTGGGTAGGTTCTGTCACTTCCTTTGTCTACAGAATTCACTATCTGACCAGCTAACCTGGTTAGCCTTGTGTGATTTGATTTCCTCTCAGTGCACTTCCAGTGTTTTCTACCCTCTTTAATTTTGGTTTCCTGTTCTAGTTTGCCTTGGTTTGCTCTGGAGCCTCCATCCCGCCCAAGTTGGTCAGAGCTGGGGATGCTCAGAGCTGTTTCTCCCCTACATTTTGTGGGTGGCAGCAGTGTGGGTGCTGCAGTTCCCCTCTGGCTCTGGAGGGATCCCTGGTTTGGGGGTACCTGTCCTGGCTGGGGCTCAGGTGAGGGGTGCATCACTCCTGCCTTCATTCCTGGCTTTAGGGACACCCCAGAGTGGCATTTCTGGGCCTGGATGGTGTCAGTCAGGCAGAGGCTGAAGCCTGGAGCAGTGAAATGCCATCCCTCCCCATCAGGGGACAGGGAGAGGGGGAGCAAAAGGCAATCGAGATCTTCTTAATTACATTTGCATATGCAGCTGTTCAAACAGACTGAACTTCATCAGAGCCTGCTCATACCTAGCAGGAGATTTAGAGCAGCTGTTGTCAGCCCACGGAGTGGGATCCTGCAAATCTGGTGCTAAATAAGCCCCTGGGCACCCTGCTCACCCAAGCTGCCCATCACTGCAAAAGGCCAAGCAATTAATTGGATTTCAATATTGAGAAAGTGGAATTGTGTGAAACATCCGAGCGCAGCTGCTTACAGCTCGGTTTCCAAGGATACGTGTTGCAGAATTAAATCATTAATTTATATTTCTGAAAACAGTGATGAAATGTGTTAATTTGTACATTACCAAAGAGGCTCAAACTTGCCTCCTTCTGCCTTTTCTTTCCTAATATGCTCAATGACAAAATAATTGCTCTCCCTGATCTGGAGCTGAAATCCATCGGTGCTCAGGCTCGGGGATTTCGTGCCACGTTCAAACCCAAATTAAGGGGGAAATCATCTGGGATAAAGGTTTGTAGTGATTCCTGCAGACTGAAATTCTGCCTTCATATTTGGCTCCTGAATGCTGAGCCTTTTGCAGCCTTCCTTGGGAGTGTTACCCTCGATCCCCTGAGCCAGAGCTGGGCTGAGCATGCAGTGCCCGGGCAGGGCATTCCAGCATCTGGAATTTTGTGCTTGGCCAGGGCAGGGAGAGGGGCAGCATCTGGAATTGTGCTTGCCCAGCCCCAGGCACTGCAGGGCCACAACAATGCACGAAGGATGTGGTCAGGGGGAAATGAGGCTGCTGGGGACAAGTGGTTGTGTTGTCTCTTCAGGGCTCTGTGAGATGTGTGGAGGATGCTGATCCCAGCAGAACCCGGGGATATAAATCAACAGGGGCTGGGATCTCAAACACTTCTTGTTTTGCAGAAGTGCAGTGGGACTCCTGCCATGGTTCCAGTGGGCTGAGGAGCGGTGTCCTCATGGGGAGAGCAGCAGGAAAGCCCTGCCCTTGTGAGGATTGGTCAGCTCTGCTGTTGCTTCAGGAAATGTCCTGACTTAAGGTGAAAATTAAGATTTTTGTGCAGCCTAGGGAAGATCCCTTTAATGTCACTGTTACCTGGGCTGCCTGTCTGCTCGCCCAGGCTCCAGGTGGGCTCTGCACCCCTGGCTCAGTGTCACACACAGGGGAGGGGTGCTGGGTGTCACACAGGGTGACAGGGCTCACACTGAGGCTGCTGTGCCATCCTGGAGCTGCTGTTTGCAGTGCCCTTGCTGGGGGAAGCAGAGCAGTGACCCTGGAATGTCACAGCTGTCTGTGAGCCCAGCTGGGTGCTGGTGGCAGGAACCAGCTCTAGGCTGAATGTGCAGCCTGTCTGCTTCAGAAACTTCTCTGCAGGATGCTCAGCCTGTGCCAGTGGCCTTGGTGTGACATTCTGGGGGGCTCTGGGCTCTGTGAGTATGGAGCTGTGGCTCGTGGGGCATGGCTGCATTGAGGTTGTGTTGTACCACAAATGGATTGGGACACTCAGTAGCTCCTCTGTAATACTTATCTCCTAAATATTCAAAAATCCTGCACCAGAACATCTCTCTTTTGGCAAGGAAAGCAGTGCCACTGGCTCTGTTTCAGTGGAAGCTTCATTTTGCAAGCCATGCTTTCTGAATCTGCCTGGTTATTGCATTTATCTGCGAGGTGCATTGGGAAAACTGGGAAAACTTGGCTACAGTTTGCAGCAGCCTTTTCAGGGAGGTGCTGTGGGCTTGCACCTCACCCCGGGGTTGTTGTGTGCCTGATAATTAATTGTGATTGTCACTGTGGCTCCTGGGGCTGAGGGGAGCAGGGGATGGTGCAGGGTGTCCCCAGACTCTCCTCTGTAAACATCTTCCTTTTGTCAGGAACCTGAAAGAATACACTTATTTTAAACTGCTAGCTGCTTCCACAGAGGGACAGTTTTATAGGATACAGACAGTGCCTGCTGGGATTTTTATGGCCTATAGTGTTCTCAGCAAATGGTTTTGAGCACAAGTTGGCTGGGCTGGAATGACCTTCTCTTGTTCATTAACTGTCTGTTGAAAAATCTGCGTGTGGTGGTAGCCAGAGAGCCCTGATTGGGGTTATTTTAGGTGGTGCAGGGAGGTCTGGGCCTTTCCTTCCCTCCTCATTATCAGGCAGCAGAGGCTGCTCAGGGCCTGGTTTATTTACCTAATAAACTGCCTCTTTATCGTCTAGGAAATGCTCACATTTTTCAGCCAAGAAATCCTAGTAACAGGCAAACAGAGGTCTAGCAGTCAGGTCTGGGGAAACAACACGCTGAAGGTCAGCTAATATTGCTGTTATTCTCTGTCCTGGTGGCCATGACAGCAGGGGGGGTTTATTTGAGGATCCCAGACTCGGAGTCATTGTTGGTCCCCGAGCACGGGGGGCTGTGCCAACACTTGGGATATTAATGCATTCTGCAGATCAGTGAATGAGGAATTCCTCCACACTCCTTTCTTTGCAGAAAAAGGGAAAAAATCCCCTTCTCCCCCTTCCCCCTGCTCCCCACACTTTGTTTGCCGTGGCTTTGTCTGCAGGGTGATGCTGGGCATCCCTAATGAGGCTGGCAGGGATGGGGATGGGGAAGGGGATGGGGATGGGATGGGATGGGATGGGATGGGATGGGATGGGATGGGATGGGATGGGATGGGATGGGATGGGATGGGATGGGATGGGATGGGATGGGATGGGATGGGATGGGATGGGATGGGATGGGATGGGATGGGATGGGATGGGGTTGAATGGGGATGGGGATGCCAGGGATCAGAAAAAGGAATCTGGGCAGGTTTTTTCTATATTCCTTTTCCATAGCAGGAATTGTACTTAGATATTTTTAATATATTCTTTGATCCCTGATGGAAATGTTAATGAGACAAAAACTCCTAAAGAGCTCTCCAGACACTGCCCTGCTTTGGAGCAGGGTGGAGTGAAACACAGCCCTTGCAAGGGCTCCTGACACACAGGCAGCCCCTTTGTTCCCTCCCTTCTGTCCCAGGGACAGCCTGGAAGTGCAGGGGAAGGAGAGGGGCTGGAGAGGCTGAAAGTGCAGGGGAAGGAGAGGGGATGGAGAGGCTGAAAGTGCAGGGAAAGGAGAGGGGATGGAGAGGCTCAAAGTGCAGGGAAAGGAGAGGGGATGGAGAGGCTGAAAGTGCAAGGGAAGGAGAGGGGATGGAGGGGCTGAATGTGCAGGGAAAGGAGAGGGGCTGGAGAGGCTGAAAGTGCAGGGAAAGGAGAGGGGGCTTGGAGCTGGGCAGGATTGGGGTGTTACATGGCCTGCAGGCTGAGGTGGCAGCTCCCAGGAGGGAATGGTGGCTGTAGGGGGCACCCAGGGGTTTATGGCATGTGACTGAGGGGGATTGACAGCAGACAAGTTCCAGTCTGCTTCCTGCTTGGGTTGGCACAGGCACACAGAGCCCGGCTTGAGCTGAGCCTGGCTTTG
This sequence comes from Melospiza melodia melodia, assembly GCF_035770615.1. NCBI lineage: Eukaryota > Metazoa > Chordata > Aves > Passeriformes > Passerellidae > Melospiza > Melospiza melodia. Next base: position 1,803,865 of record NC_086217.1, on the reverse strand, counting down.
GCTGGGCCCTGCTCAGCACCTGCCTGTGCTTGGGCTGGCTCACCTGAGACCCCCAGATGAGGGGGGGAGCCCGTCTCCTTTTCATGCTTTCATTCAGCATTAGTCAAGAAAGAAATGGGGATCAGGAAGGCAGGAAATGTGTGATTTCTGCTCTTGGGTCTTCAGAGACTCACAGAAGGGTTTGGATTGGAAAGAGGACCTTAAAGCCACTCAGTGCCACCCTTGCCATGGCAGGGACACCTCTCACTGTCCCAGGGACACCTCCCACTGTCCCAGGTGCTCCCAGCCCCAATGTCCAGCCTGGCCTTGGGCACTGCCAGGGATCCAGGGGCAGCCCCAGCTGCTCTGGGCACCCTGTGCCAGAGCCTGCCCATCCTGCCAGGGCACAGTTTGTTCCTGATTTCCCATCTAACCCTGCCCTCCTTCAGCTTGAGGCCATTCCCTGTGTCCTGCCCCTCCAGGCCTTGTCCTGGGTGCCCTGAAGGAGCTCTGAGCTCTCCCTGGAGCCTTCTCCAGGCTGAATAACCTCAGCTTTCTCAGCAGGAGCACTCAGCCTTGTGCTTTCCCTTCAGAGCTGTCCCACCATGCAGATGAGCCCTTCCTCGGGCTGCCCATGGGGTTTGTGCCCTTTGTCTGTTTGGTACCAGGGTGAGGCCATCCCTGCTGGAGGAGTCTCTTTGGATGGAGCTAGATGCACTTCAGCAGTCCTGAGCTGTCTAATTCTTGCATAAGGAACTTTCTTTGAGAAGTATTTTTAGAGACATCTCTGATAAAAATACCCCAGGTAGGAGGGAGATCTCTTGGCACACTCACCTTCTCTAAAGTGAGGGGGTTTCACCTTTCCTTTCTATAGATCCAGAAAAGGGGGGATTGTAATGCTTCAGATCATGGGGGCTGCTGAATAATGCTGTGTAATAATAGTGCTGTGCAATAATAGTGCTGTCTAACAATAGTGCAGTGCAATAATAGTGCTGTACAATAATAGTGCAGTGCAGAAATAGTGCTGTGCAACAATAGTGCTGTGTAACAATAGTGCTGTGCAATAATAGTGCTGTGTAACAATAGTGCAGTGCAATAACAGTGCTGTGTAACAATAGTGCTGTGGAACAATAGTGCTGTGCAACAATAGTGCTGTGCAATAATAGTGCTGTGCAATAATAGTGCAGTGCAGTAATAGTGCTGTGCAATAATAGTGCAGTGCAGTAATAGTGCTGTGTAACAATAGTGCTGTGTAACAATAGTGCTGTGTAACAATAGTGCTGTGTAACAATAGTGCTGTGCAACAATAGTGCTGTGCAACAATAGTGCAGTGCAGCAATAGTGCTGTGTAACAACAGTGCTGTGCAATAATAGAGCTGTGTAACAATAGTGCTGTACAATAGTAGTGCTGTGCAGTAATAGTGCTGTGTAACAATAGTGCAGTGCAGTAATAGTGTGTGCAATAATAGTGCAGTGCAATAATAATGCTGTGTAACAATAGTGCTGTGTAACAATAGTGCTGTGCAACAATAGTGCTGTGCAGTAATAGTGCTGTGCAATAATAGTGCTGTGCAATAATAGTGCTGTGCAACAATAGTGCTGTGCAATAATAGTGCTGTGTAACAATAGTGCAGTGTAACAATAGTGCTGTGCAACAATAGTGCTGTGTAACAATAGTGCTGTGCAGTAATAGAGCTGTGTAACAATAGTGCAGTGCAGCAATAGTGCAGTGTAACAATAGTGCAGTGCAGCAATAGTGCTGTGTAACAATAGTGCTGTGCAACAATAGTGCTGTGTAACAATAGTGCTGTGTAACAATAGTGCTGTGTAACAATAGTGCTGTGTAACAATAGTGCTGTGCAACAATAGTGCAGTGCAGCAATAGTGCTGTGTAACAATAGTGCTGTGTAACAATAGTGCTGTGTAACAATAGTGCTGTGTAACCATAGTGCAGTGTAACAATAGTGCTGTGTAACAATAGTGCTGTGTAACAATAGTGCTGTGCAGTAATAGTGCTGTGTAACAATAGTGCTGTGCAGTAATAGTGCTGTGTAACAATAGTGCTGTGTAACAATGGTGCAGTGCAATAATAGTGCAGTGCAATAATAGTGCAGTGCAATAATAGTGCAGTGCAATAATAGTGCTGTGCAATAATAGTGCTGTGTAACAATAGTGCAGTGTAACAATAGTGCTGTGTAACAAACAGTGCTGTGTAACAATAATCCTGTTAAACTCAGAGTCCTTTGTTCCATGAAGTGTCACAGAGCCCTGTCTGGAACAGCCTCTCCCAGAACCTGTCGCTCCTCACGGTGCCATGAGTTGGCAAAAAGTCAGGATTGTGCCAGCTCTGCAGGCAGGGAATGCCACCCTCAGTGCCTGTGCCAGCTCTGCAGGCAGGGAATGCCACCCTCAGTCCCTGTGCCAGCTCTGCAGGCAGGGAATGCCACCCTCAGTCCCTGTGCCAGCTGTCCCAGCAGGGAATGCCACCCTGAGTCACTGTGTCAGCTATGCCAGCAAGGAATGGCACCCTGAGTCCCTGTGCCAGCTCTGCCATCAGGGAATGCCACCCTGAGTGCCTGTGCCAGCTCTGCCAGCATTGCAGGCGGGGAATGCCAGCCTCAGTGCTCTGCCAAGCCATGGTGAGTGCAGAGAGGGGCATCACCTCTCTGCCATGGGGCAGCCAGACCCCACAGGGGTCTCAGAGCCCAGGTGCCCAGAGCTGGGGATCTCCTGTCACATCAGAAGAGTTGTTTCAGCACGAGCTGCTGCCTTGCCAAACGCTGCTGCAGCCTCTCCCCCTGTACAATTTTATCAGAATCTCCCTCTCTGGCAGGGGGCAGAGCTGGTGGAAGTTCACTGGGAAGGGAATGTTGGATGCTGCCAGGGAGGTTTCCTGCCTGAGCTGGATCCTGGAGCTGGTGATCAATGGGCTCTATCAGGGCCCGGGGATTTGGGGTGTGAATTTCCCAGGGTCTAATCGTCTCATAAAGCTGCTGAGTGTGACTCCTTCCCCAGTAATCTGCTTAACTCAGTCACTTACCCCTCCATGGAGAATGCAGCTCCCAGGCTGTTTGCATGACAAGCAGCCCAGGATTGTCTGGGCTCTGGGAAGGTGCTGGGAGTTAATTGGAGCAGCTGGAGCTGCTGCTGCTTTCCCATGTTCACTGGCAGCATTTATGGGCAGCCCAGGTCCAGGCTGCACCATGTGTTTTGATACCTAAAATACTTAAATTTTAAAAAAAAAATGGTTTGCCTTCCAAAGGGTGCTTTTCTCCACCAAAACTAATCTCGAGGGAAAATGAGGTTTAGTAGCTCTGGAATTATTGGATTTGCAGATAGAAAGTGCTGTGTTAATGGCAGCTACTGACTGATGACCAAAGCAGCTAACTGGGAGATGTTCTTGGCAGCTGGTCCTGCTGCAAAGCTCCCCTCAAAGCCATGAAAACCACAGTGAACAATATCAAAATAACAAAAAAAAAAAGCTGCTAGTAAGCAGAAATGAATCACTGCATCCACCTCATCATTATAGAATTAAGGATGCTCCATTAGAAGTGTTCCCTTTAAAATTTTATTAGAATTCCCTCCCACCAGACCTTGATTGTGCTAAAAATAAAAGGATAAGCATCCCTTCATCTCTGTTTTTAATTTGCCTACTCCCAAAGCCAGACCCTGTAAGTGGAATTCCTGCTTGGAGATGGGCTCTGTGATACGTGGCCAGCCTGTGCTGCCTTGGTGGGAGCAGAGGCAGGGAGAGAGGCTGAACACTGGAGGAATTGTGCAGGTTTTATTTCAATTGCACAGGCATATTTGTTCTGTGACTCAGAATGACATGGCTGGCTTAGGAGTGTAATTTTAGCAGAATTGTATCACTTGGTTGGAGTTAATGCTTTGCAGACAGCAGAGTCCTAAAAACAATATGAAATCTGGGGGATAAATTGGGATCTTCCCAGTCAGAGCCCACGTGGAAGCTTTCCTAGGCAGCATTTTGTGTGCACTGCAGATCCCCATCCTTGGGAGCCCATCCTCAGCTCTGGGGTGGGAAATGGGCACTGGCAGCAGCAGAACCTTCCTGAAGCCATAGCTGATCCATGACATCCTCCAGATTTGGGCTGGGAAATGGGGATGGCAGAGCTGCCAGGAGCAGAACCCTCCCAAAGCTGTGGCTGATCTGTGACATCTGCCAGGTCTGGGGTGGCAAATGGGCACTGGCAAGAGCAGAACCCTCCCCAAGCTGTGAGCGATCCATGGCATCCTCCAGATTTGGGATAAGAAATGAAGACTGGCAGGAGCAGAGCCCTCCTGCATCTGTGGCTGATCTGTGGCACACATGGAGCCTCCCAGGAGCAGGGCAGGGCTGGAGGTCAGCTCAGGCCAGTTCCACATCCATGGTGCTCCCAGCCTCAGGGCAGGGACCTGGGCAAGGGCAGGGTGCCAGGGATTGCTCAGGGACCCCAGCAGTGCCCTGCTCTTCATGCCCAGCAGTGCCCTCCATCCCAGCAGTGCCCTCCATGGCCAGCAGTGCCCAGCAGTGCCCTCCATGCCCATCACTGCCCTTCGTGCCCTGCATGCCCAGCAGTGCCTTCCATGCCCAGCTGTGCCCAGCAGTGCCCTCCATCCCCAGCAGTGCCCTCCATGGCCAGCAGTGCCCAGCAGTGCCCTCCATCCCCAGCAGTGCCCTCCATGCCCAGCCGTGCCCAGCAGTGCCCTTCATGCCCATCACTGCCTTCCGTGCCCTTCATGCCCAGCAGTGCCCTCCATGCCCATTACTGCCCTCCGTGCCCTCCATGGCCAGCAGTGCCCTCCATGCCCATCAGTGCCCAGCAGTGCCCTTCATGGCCAGCAGTGCCCTCCATGGCCAGCAGTGCCCAGCGGTGCCCTCCATGCCCAGCAGTGCTCTCCATGCCCATCACTGCCCTCCGTGCCCTGCATGCCCAGCAGTGCCCTCCATCCCCAGCAGTGCCCAGCAGTGCCCTCCATGCCCAGCAGTGCCCTCCATCCCCAGCAGTGCCCTCCATGCCCTCCATCCCCAGCAGTGCCTTCCATGCCCATCACTGCCCTCCATGCCCATCAGTGCCCAGCAGTGCCCTCCATGCCCAGCAGTGCCCTCCATGCCCATCACCGCCCTCCATGCCCTGCATGCCCAGCAGTGCCCTCCATCCCCAGCAGTGCCCTCCATCCCCAGCAGTGCCCAGCAGTGCCCTCCATGCCCAGCAGTGCCCTCCATCCCCAGCAGTGCCCTCCATGCCCTCCATGCCAGCAGTTTTGGCCTCCCTCCCAGTTCCCGTGCCGGGCACTGTGGGGGACTGTGCTGGGTTAAGCTTTCCCTTTCTCTGCCAGCCCAGGGGCTGCCCCTGCCCTCGTTGTGCATTCCCTTGGTTCACGGGGAGTGTTTGGAACACCCTGCACCTCAGCAGGGCTCAGTCCTGTGGGTGCCAGGGCTTTGTTCCCCGGCCAGCAGAGCACTCTGGCTCTGGAACACTGTCAGGAGCTCAGGGATTGTGGGCACTGAGGGCTTGTGCCAGTACCAAATTTCTTCCAATGATCCCAGCTCAAACAGTGACATCCAGGGAAATGTTCCTTAAATCCTAATGCTGCCTTAAACAGCCAGGGAGACAAAGACTGAGCCCAGTGCTTTGGGGACGTTCTTCTGGGAATGGAGGAAAAGCCAAGGCTAAAGGTGATTCTGCCTCTCTCCCCCCTTATTTTCCCTGCTGTTCTGTAGTAGCAGGGGTTTGCTTTAACTGTGGTCATCTTTTAATAAATGGAGAGGAAACTGGAAGAGTTTGGAAAAGTCTGGGCTAAGCAAACGCTCCAGAGGGACCTGCAGTGGCAACATGATTAATAATGGACAATGCTGGTAATTCTATCAGAACTGAGCTATTGCAAAAGCAGCTGGAGCATCCTGGCTCTGGGCAGAGCAGCACTCAGACAAATGGTCCAGGGAGATTTGTGTGCCTCCCTGCTGGGGGGGTTTCTTCTCCCCCTGCAAGTGTGAGGGGAAAAGCTCTGTAGGTTTAACCGTAGGATTAGACTCCAGGAAAAAAGAAAAAGAAATTAGTAAATCAGGCAGCTAATGGCTCCCAAGTATTTTCATGCTGGTTGTTTGTTTGATACAGGCTTCAATCCTTACACAGATTTTTTTTCCCCTTAATTTTATATATTTATTTTTCTTTTCTCTCAGCCCCACAGTATCTGGGAATAACCTTAAGGAGCTGAAAAGGGGAAATGTTTCCAAAAGGAAAATATGATGCAAAATATAGAATCCTAGAGTGGGTTGGGTTGGGAAGGACCGTAAAAGAGGGATATCCAGTGCCACCCCTGCCATGCAGGGACACCTCCCACTGTCCCCTGCCCAGCCTGGCCCTGGGCACTGCCAGGGATGGGACACAACAACTTCAGAGGCAACAGAGAATGTTCCAGCCCGTGCTGCTCTCTGCTGGCTCTGCCAGGGCTCTCCTGGGGGTGCAGAGCTGTGACACTGTGACACAGTGATACAGCAGTGACATGGTGACACCGTGACATTGGTGACACAGTGACACAGCAGTGACACAGTGATACAGCAGTGACGTGGTGACACCGTGACATTGGTGACACAGTGATACAGTGATACAGTGACACAGTGATACAGTGACACAGTGACACAGCAGTGACACAGTGACACAGTGACACAGCAGTGACACAGTGACACAGAGAATGTTCCAGCCCGTGCTGCTCTCTGCTGGCTCTGCCAGGGCTCTCCTGGGGGTGCAGAGCTGTGACACTGTGACACAGTGATACAGCAGTGACATGGTGACACCGTGACATTGGTGACACAGTGACACAGCAGTGACACAGTGATACAGCAGTGACGTGGTGACACCGTGACATTGGTGACACAGTGACACAGCAGTGACACTGATACAGCAGTGACATGGTGACACCGTGACATTGGTGACACAGCGATACAGTGACACAGCAGTGACATGGTGACACAGTGACATTGGTGACACAGTGACACAGTGATACAGTGACACAGCAGTGACACAGTGATACAGCAGTGACATGGTGACATTGGTGACACAGTGATACAGTGACACAGTGACACAGCAGTGACACAGCAGTGACACAGTGACATGATGACACAGTAACACAGTGATACAGTGACACAGCAGTGACACAGTGACATGGTGACATAGTGACACAGTGACACAGTGACACAGCAGTGACACAGTGATACAGCAGTGACACAGTGATACAGTGACACAGCAGTGACACAGTGACACAGCAGTGACACAGTGACATGATGACACAGTAACACAGTGACACAGTGACACAGCAGTGACACAGTGATACAGCAGTGACATGGTGACACAGTGACATGGTGACACAGTGACACAGCAGTGACATGGTGACATAGTGACACAGTGACACAGTGATACAGTGACACAGCGGTGACACAGTGACACAGAGAAGGTTCCAGCCCGTGCTGCTCTCTGCAGGCTCTGCCAGGGCTCTCCTGGGGGTGCAGAGCTGTGACACAGTGATACAGTGGCACAGTGACACAGTGATACAGCAGTGACATGGTGACACAGCGGTGACATGGTGACACAGTGACACAGTGACACAGCAGTGACACAGGGATACAGCAGTGACACAGCAGTGACACAGCAGTGACACAGAGAAGGTTCCAGCCCGTGCTGCTCTCTGCAGGCTCTGCCAGGGCTCTCCTTGGGCTGCTGGGCAGAAATCCCCACTGGGATGGGGCACAGAGCTGTGACATGGTGACACAGTGATACAGTGACATGGCAATGGCAGAGTGACAGCAGTGACACAATGACACAGTGACACAGGGTGATACAGCAGTGACACAGTGACACGGTGACACCCTGCTGCTGACACCCCTCCCAAGTGTCCCCACCACACTGTTCCCAGAGCAGTGACACAGTGACAGTGACACAGTGACACAGTGACAGTGACACAGTGACAGTGACATGGTGACACAGTGACAGTGACACAGTGACAGTGACACAGCAGTGACACAGTGACATGGTGACACCATGCTGCTGTGATTCTCCCAGGTGTCCCCAGCATGCTGTTCCCCGAGCAGTGACACAGTGACAGTGACAGTGACACAGTGACACCGTGACACAGTGACAGTGACACAGTGACATGGTGACAGTGACATGGTGACACCCTGCTGCTGTCACTCTCCCAGGTGTCCCCAGCATGCTGTTCCCACAGTGATTTCCTCATTTCCTCTGTGCAGCCGCAGGGGCAGTCGGATCTGTCCTGTGGGGAGGCAGAGCAGGGCCCTGGAGTTGAGAGCCCATAAACTTCCCTGCTTTTAGGAAGGCACAGGGATGAAATGATGCTGTGGTTTTTTTCCCTCCTCCTCTCTCTTCTTTTTTTCTTTTTTTTTTTTGACACAAAATGAGAGGGGACCTCTTGCACTGCACGTGCATAAATTGTGCAGGTTTGGCTCTGCTCGAGGCTGAAATTAAAGAATAAAAGAAAATCAAATAGTCATCCTGACACATGAGACAATGCAGTCGTCCAAAACCAAAATAGTTCTGTGTAGTACTCTGCATAGAGGAGTCAGGGATCTGTGTGTGGGCTTTAAAGATGCCTTGCCTTCTTTTTTTGGAGAAGAAACTTCTGTTAACATCTAAATGATGTCAAGAATTCAGCAAGGATTGAATTCCCCACTTTATCTGCATGAAATTTTTGCATTGCTACTGAACTCTGTTATTTTATCAGCCTCCTGCTCTTCTGACTCCATTTTCCAAAAACTTTTAAAATGATTGTGCAAGTCAAACCTAATTTCTTATCACAATTCTTGTGTATATTGGCTTAGTGCTTTGCAAGGGATTGTTTCACCCACCCTGTTTCCCTTGGCATTTCTAGAAGGTTCTTGGAGTTGTTAGCAGCTGCAAATGGTATTAATAAGGAGGATTTGGTTGCTGGGTTTTGTAGTTTTCTCTGCTGATTAGGCTGCATTGCCAAAGGTTGAGCAAGTTTCTAAAAGCAGGATTGTTCTTTGAGTTGTGAAAACACAATTCCCAACAAAACAACAGCTGTATGTGTGTCAAAAATTCTCCAGGCAGGCTGCACCCAGCACAAACTGGGCTGGAACACTGAATCCAAAGGGGTGTTGGTGTTCAAATCAAGGACGTTTCACCTGAGTGTTTAAAGATCCAGCCAGGAGGACACCAAGGCTTTTCCCCTTTGCTCAGGGTATGTTTGAGGTGGAAATGCATTTCCCACTCCAGGGCTCTGTCCCTGCTGTGCTGGACTTCCCAAAGCAGCTTTGGTGGGCTGGGAAGAGCCTTCCTGAGAGCAGCTGGGGCTGTGGGGACAGGGGGCTCGTCTTGGGCTCCATCCAGGGACTCCAGGCTGTGGGACCCTCAGCAGCTCCCTGGCTTTCCCAAGGCTCAGGACAGTGGGAATCCATGGAATCCAGGCTCCATCCAGGGACTCCAGGCTGTGGGATCCCCCAGCAGCTCCCAAGGGTTCTCAAGGCTCAGGACAGTGAACTTTGGGCTCCATCCAGGGACTCCAGGCTGTGGGATCCCCCAGCAGCTCCCTGGCCACTCTGGCTCAGGCAGGAGCCTCCTTGCTGTGTACCTGGAATTATCTCTGAGCTTTCTCCAGGCTCTGCAGCAGATGGACAGAGACATCATGAGCAGAGGGGAGAGCAGTTTGGGCTTCCAGTCTGCATGGACTGGACAAACCAGGGGAGTTCTGGGTGTGTGGGAGCAGTTCAGGCGTGCAGTGTCATTAATCTTCATCTGTGGCTTTTGAAATCAGCAGCAGCCAGAGTGTCCCGGACCTGAAAGCCGTGTTTGTTCGGGTGGAGTGGATGTACATGGAAGTTTTCCTGAGTGTTTTCACCCCACCAGGGCAGGTTTGTGTCAAGTGGATTGACTGGAGCAGCAGTGTGGCTTTGACCACTGCAGCAGCCCTGGTTTACAGGGTCAGCCCAGTGGTTTCATGTTTAAAGTCATCACACATTTAATTCTTGACTGTTCTGTGCCCATTCTTAATTTCTAAAAAGAAAAAGAAAAGTCCATGCTGGTTTTGAGCTGGAGTTTCTCATACTTAAGTCTGTGTAAAGATGATTTATGGTGCTAGGAGGGCTCCACTAGAAATGCAAGATCTATTATGGAGTGGATTGAACGACCCATGCTGAAATGTTTATTGCTGTCTTCAAAACAGAATTCATCAGGGCTGATGGGGCCTGTCCAGGAAAGAGAGAGGCTGCAGTGCACTGGGGCTAGTGGGGTATTTTTAGTATTTCAATAAAAGACGAGGCTTTTAAAGGAAATCACTTATTGCCATTTTGCAATCAAGAATGCAGGAGTGTTCCAGGGACTGCGAGAAATATGCTTCAAGAATGTGGGAGCCATAAGGAACTAATCATTAACGATTCTCCCGTTTCCACCCCCGGCCCTGTGCTGAGGAAGCCATTTAGGAGCTTTGCAATTTGTATGGAAATCTCAGCCCTGCCGAGCACTCAGCCAGGCAGCCCGGGCACGGGGCAGCCAGCAGAGCCCATTTCCAGCAGTTCCTGCAATTCCTGGGGGAGCAGGGCACTTGGGCAAATGGGAGACACATGGAGCAGCCTTCAGGAGCACTTAATCCACCTTGAATGAGTGACATGAACACAATCTGATCTTTTTGTGTGTTGGTTCTTCTTGCTCAGTGCCTTGTGGGGAGGTTGTCCCTGCAGGATCAGATGGATCAGTAAAACTTTGAGGTTGTTGCTGTTGCTGTTCCACTTGTTTGGCTGAGCTGGGATTGTTTTTATTTCTCGTTTATTTTTTTCATGAGATGCTGGAAACCCTTTGGAAGCATTTTGGTGCTGTGATGCGTCCATGTAAGCAGGGAGGGAGCGATCCCAGCCCTTGCCAGGGTGAAAAACAAAGGCAGAGGCAAAAGAGAATCCTTTCCCAAGTGATTTGGGGTGATTGCCTGATGGGACAATTCAGTGATGCATCTGAGCAGAGCTGGTGGCTGCCTCCTCCTTCTCCCCACGTTCCCACCTTTTTCCCTGTCTGGCCCTGGTGTCCTGGGGAGGCAGTTCAGGCAGCCACAATGGCACACAAGTGACCCCGCCAAAAACAAAGCCAGGGTGTGGGGCTGGTGGCAGATGGACGTGGGCAGATGTCCCTTGTATGCCAGGCCAGCAGAGCTGCCCTTTCATTTGATTCTTTCTCTTTGCCCGTTTGTTTTTACTGGGGCGAGTGGTGCAGGGACAGCAGTTCCCTGCTGAGATCATCTGTCACAGCTTCTGCCTGTCCCCAGGCTGCTGCAGGTAGCAGGGCTGGGCTCTGACCCTTCCTTTCAGGAAAACCCTTTGGAGTTTGCCAGCTGGGCTGGGCTGCTGCATGCCCTGCTGGGGCTGGGGCTGGGGCTGGGCAGGGAGGCTGAGCTGGAGAAGGTCCATGGAGACAGGGAATGGGAGAGCCCCAGCGTCAGGGCATGGCCCCAGCCCTGGGGTTTGCTGGTGAATCTCCCAGGCTGGGGAGTGACACTGCAGTGAGGAATCTCCTCAGTGCTCTGTGGCTGCTGCTGCCCAAGCTCCCACCTGGCTGGGTTTTCCATCAGGAACCCTGGATTTCTTGTGGCCAGGAGAGCTTTCCCTGGCTGTGCTGCACTCCCTGGTCCCAGCTGCTCTCCCCACCTCAGCTCCATGGCACCGTTCATGGCAAACCCTGCTGTTCCTCCTGGCTCACGGCCTGGGGGATATCTTCTGCTGGAAACGGGGGTATCCCAGTTTAACCTGTGCTTTCTCACCCTTCCTGCTGTTTTTTCCAGAGCAGAAGGGTTCAGGTGACACCTTGGGCTTGGTTGGGCTCACTGGAGTGAGCTGAGTGACCCTCATATGAAATAAGGAATTTTTAGAACCTTTGTGCTCTTTTTTTGAGCTGTTTTGTTTCCTTTCTCCTGGGAAGCCTTCTGTGCACATTGAGGTGTGTGACACTTCCACAGGTGCCATTTCAGGCTGCAGTTCTGCTGCTCAGAACTGCTGAATTTCCCTCAGCTGCTCCTGCTCCTGGCTGTCCCTGATGTGAGGTAAAGGATGCCCAGGAGTCTGGAGGAAGGACAGCTGGAAACTGTGGCTGTGTGTGCTTGTTTAATTAAAAAAAAAAAAAAAAAAAGGGGGAAGAAGAAAAACAAACCACATGCAAAGAAATCCACTAACCACATCTGCCAGTGACCTTTGGGGCTGGAAAGAGTCTGGTGATGGTGTGGGGCCAAGCAAGGAAAGTTGTGAAGTCACTCAGAGGAACAAAAGGAAAATCCATGAGGACGTTTCCAGCTTGGGGCTGGGTGATTGCACAGCTCTTCCCCAGGCCACCCCTCACAACAGGCAGAGGTGGGTTGAGGCTGCCAGTTTTGGGCTGATTTGGGGTTTTTGAGATGGGGAAGTGCTGCCTCTCACGCCTGCTCCTGATGCAGTGGTGAGTGCAGGCAGTGATTTTGTTTCCCGGTGGTTTTGCAGGAGCTGTTCAGGTGTGATTCCTTTAAAGCTCTCTGGTTCAGTCACTGTGGCTCAGAGGTACCTGAACCATTTCTCCACCATTGTCCTCTCCCAGCTACCTGCTGCTATTTAAAGGAGGTACAGATTTAGCTCCAAGTGTTCCCTTTCCCACAGACTCCTCTGAAAGTTGAAACTTGTGACAGTTCAGTTCTTGCTGTGCTCTTGCCTTGCCTTCAGCTCTGAACAAATGTCTGTCTCTGAGCTTCATTTCTGGTGCTTCAGAAAGGAAAATAATTTAAATTTCCTCATTTCCATGGGAAACTCTCCTGCCTTTGAGCTGCCCTTGCTGAACTCTGGTTCCCAGGGCAGAGCAGGAGCTCAGGGATGGTTCAGCAGACACACAGACAAATGGGGGACCCCAAAGTCTCCAAAGCAGGAGGTGACCTTACTATGGAGCAGCTGAAACCTGAGCAGCAGCTGGAGGCTGGGAGCAGAGCCCTGAGCTCAGGGTGAGCTTGGGCTTGTGCCACTCCTGAAGGAATTTGGGATTTCGGGGCAGTTGTGCTTGGAAGCAGTCCAGGGCATTACCTGGCATGGGTCTGAGACTTGAAAAACAGATTAACAAAGAAGCAAATGGAAGGGTAACAATAATGGATTACAGAAGCACTTCTCTCGCTTGCCTGCCCTCAGCCAGGCTGCATATGGGGCTTGGGACCCAAAGTTTGGGGTTATTTGATGGCTGAAGTCAGAAAGGTTTGGATAGAAACTCACTCCACGCTGCTTCTGGGCTGGTGTGATGTTTGATTTCTGGTGGTAGGGATGCTTCTCACCCTGCTGGGTTTTAGCCCCACTTTGTTTGCCCACAGACCCTTCTGTCAGTGACCTAAGGGATCTCCAGGCCCTGACCGGAGCTGGTGTTAGCCCCAAACTCATCTGTGCACCCAGAGGGAATCCCAGCTCCAACCTGAGATGACCAAACCCCACAAAAATGCAATTTCTGGCGTGTGAAATAATGTTGACGGAGGAGTTAAAGTGCACAAACAAAGCCTGCACCTTCCCCTCAGATAAATTGTTTTTTTGGGTTAATCTGGCATAGCATGAACAGCTCCAAATGTGCAATAACTCACGGACCCAGAGCCTTTTCATCTCACACAGAAATGACCTGGGCCGTTCTTTCTCCCAAATAAGGAATTCATAATGCAATATTGCTGTTTCCAAGGAGCTCAGCTTTTCTGAGGAGTGCCTTTCCCCCTCCTCCAGAGCCAATGAAACCCATGAACATTTGGAGCCTTTAATAACCTGGCGCAGCCTGCTCTTGATTTCTCTGAGAGCTGCCAATGATTTTGGTGTCAGGGCCGCGAGGTACAACGGCAGTGTTGGATTTCTGCAGGCAGAGCAGTTGAAAGGGAAGGTCAAAAGCAATAAGGGCCGGGTTCTTGGGGTGGGAGGGTGAGCAGCGTTTCCCTGGCCCTCTCGCCCAAGAAAACGTTTGGCTGTCACAAAACTAATAAAGGAAAACCTCCCGAGAGGTGGGCTCGGAGCTGCAGGTGTAGGAACGGGGCTGTAGTCACACACAAGGCAGCTTCATAGCGTGGGATTGCTGCTCAAGTGCTTCTTAAGGCAGCACAAATGGAATCCCCAGCACGGGGAAAGTGTTGGAAGGAAAGGATTTTATGGCTTTTGGGGGAGAAGGGGCTTGGCTCTCCTGTAGGGGACGTAAAGGACAGCGAGATGGATTTCTTGGGGTGCTTGCCATGTGAAAGCAGTGCTTCAGATATGTGCAGAGGGTTCAGGGCCAGCCTCCAGGCTGGTTCTTTCTGCCTCCCAAAGCAGGGTTTGAGGGGATTTGGGCAAGATTTCTGCCATATATCTGGCAACACGGGCTTAAAATTAACTCACTGAAACAGCAGATAAAGTTTGGGTTCTTTAAAGCTGTGATATTAAATAGAAGTTCCGGAGGAAAGCAGCCAGGCCTCGTGCTGAAGGTCCCATCCTTGCCCTGCCTCTCTGCTGCCCTATAAAACAACAATTATGTGTTTAAAGTTACTGCTCATGTCCCATATAAAAGAAGACTTACTCATAAACTTCTGGATAGACAGTTCTGTGGGAATATAACTTCCTTGGCCTGAAGCAAGCTGCCTTTTCCAGATAATGGAATGCTATACAGGCTCTTTAAAGTCTGACCATGCTATTTATTATTATTTTATCATCTATAAAAGACACCAGTGTTGAACCTGGGAGTGACACTACGCTCAAATCATCAGGAAAGACAGGGAATACCCCAAGGAGAGCTGCTGTTCCCAGAAATATTCACTGACAGGTGCTGGGGATGCTCAGGGCTTGGTGCAGGGCTGCAGCTCCTCTCTGCAGGCTCAGGGCATTGCCATGGGCACACCTCAGTTTTGGGGTGGGATTTGCCAGATGCAAGTTGGGCATTGCTGAAATGGGCTTGGATGCAGCCCTGCAGCTGCTGAAGTCAGGGCACAGGAGCTGGCCCCACACACATGCACATGCCTTAGAATTCTTTTAATGGGCTGAAATCAGCATTTACTTCAGGACCCAACCTTCACATGGTTGTGTTTGCTGTCTGAATATCTCCAGTGAGGGAATATCACCAGTGAGGGATCAGCAGTGGGATCAGCAATGGGATCAGCAGTGGGATCAGCAGTGGGATCAGCAGTGGGATCAGCAATGGGATCAGCAGTGGGATCAGCAGTGGGATCAGCAGTGGGATCAGCAATGGGATCAGCAGTGGGATCAGCAGTGGGATCAGCAGTGGGATCAGCAGTGGGGGATCAGCAGTGGGGGATCAGCAGTGGGGGATCAGCAATGGATCAGCAGTGGGATCAGCAGTGGGATCAGCAATGGGATCAGCACTGGGATCAGCAGTGGGATCAGCAGTGGGGGATCAGCAATGGGATCAGCAGTGGGATCAGCAGTGGGGGATCAGCAATGGGATCAGCAGTGGGGGATCAGCAATGGGATCAGCAGTGGGATCAGCCCCTGGATCAGCAGTGAGGGATCAGCAGTGGATCAGCACTGGGATCACCAGTGGGATCAGCACTGGGATCAACAATGGATCAGCAGTGGGATCAACAATGGATCAGCAGTGGGATCAGCAGTGGATCAGCAGTGGGATCAGCACTGGGATCAGCAGTGGGATCAGCCCCTGGATCAGCAGTGGATCAGCAGCTGGAGCACTGCCCCAGAGCCTCTAACACAGGGATTTGCAGGAGCATGGCATTTACTGCAGCCTGCCTTGATTACTTGCTCAGTAATTGCACAGGGATTTCTGCTTCCCACCTTTCCCTGGGATGCAGTTGGGGTTTGTATTCCTGGAATGTTTTCTTTTGCATGAGAGCCTTTCCTTTGTTCTCTTCTGACTCCTGTTGACTTTAAGAATGGTTTTGATTCCTGAGCCTCTCTTTGAGGGTTTCTTGTCAGGAGGAATATTTATATTTCATAGCATTTCAGCAAAAAAAAAAAGGCAAAGCAGGCAGGAACCTCAGAATGCAGAATTCTTGTCAGATCCTATCCACAACTTCAGTGGGGAAAGCATGTGAAACACTCAGGTTTAAAACCTTCAGATTCTTCTAATCTGCTGTTCTGTGGTTCAGGGGGAAAATGTGTGCAGCAGCTGCTCTGTGTGGTGTGAGGGGAGCTTGGGGATGTGTGTGAGCTGGGACAGCCCTGTGCTCCTGGCTCTGTGTCCCTGTGTCCCTCAGCTGGGACAAGGACAGCACTTGACCTTTTTGGCTTCAGATTTTTTAATTCCAGTCTTTTCCCAGGGGTTGAACAAGGTTTGTTTCACTTTGCTGTCCCCTCTCTCAGTGTGTGCCCTGCAGTTCCCTCCCTCTGCACTGCCCATCAGCGATCCTTTATCAGCCTTCCTGCTGGGGATAATTTGGGGTTTATGTGCAGTTTTTCTTGGGACTTGTCAAAGAATAATTACACCCCATTAACTCCCCCCTGTATCATTAGTAATTCACACCTAGGGAGTATTTTCCAAGCAGCTGATCTCGGTTGTCTCTTAATTGCTGCAGTCCATAAACTCTGTTACACTGAAACTGTGTGAAGGATTTGCACCCTCTAAAACTTCTCCCTCCAGTGCAAAACATAACAGAGAATGGGAATGTGGCAGCTTTATCAGATCTTACTTCTTCCCTATTTAGGCAACTTACTTGCTTCTGGCTCTGTGGAAAACTCTAAAATGTATGTTAAGGTGTAAAAAATTTCAGACTGAAAGGGTGAGGAAGTTGTGGCTGCTCAGCCTGGAGAGGAGAAGGCTCCAGGGAGAGCTCAGAGCCCTTTGCAGGGCCTGAAGGGGCTCCAGGAGAGTTGGAGAGGGATTGGGGACGAGGGATGGAGGGACAGGACACAGGGAATGGCTCCCACTGCCAGAGGACAGGCATGGATGGGATCACAAATGGTTTCAGCTGAGCATAAGAGAAAAAAATCCTGCTGGTGGCAACTCTTATTTCCCTGGAAAAAAAAAAAAATCCTGGCCCCCTGGCAGAGAATTAGTTTCTGCACAGAAAACATGACACTATTTACAAAAAGCAGTGTCTAATATCGTTTTCCAGTGTGGAAGGAGGAGTTTATTTCAATACATCCTTTTTTAATTGCCATGAGCTGGACTTGTAAATACTGTGAGTAGTTGAGTAATAATCCTCAGTGAGCAGAGAGAGGAAGGGACAGGTTTTCCACTCTTGGAAGCCTCTGCATTCCCTCAGCTCGGGCAGGGAGACTGCACACAGCAGATACTGAACACCAATGAAAGCCTCCTAATTAAAAGACCATTGAAGCCCAGGGGATGCCCATGGGGGTGATGGCAGTGCCCAGCACAGGGATCCAGCTGGGTGAGGAGTTTGTTTATTGGGGGTGGTTTGGGAGGTGGATCCAGGGTGTTCTCACTCAAACATTTCTTCCTTTCCTCTAAAAATGGGAGAGAAAGAGGAGAGTTAAGGGGAGAAATGGGGAATTAAGGAGAGGGGAGGGATCCCATTTTGTACAATCTCATTTGTCATTGACCTCAGCTGGGTTCAGTGGGTTTGGGGCAGGATGGGGCATACAGAGGTGGGGCAGGGCACTGTGGGGTTCTCTCAGGGCTGGATGATCCCTGTTCCCCAGGTCAGGTCCATGCCTGACAGCCCAGCCCTGCACAGAGTTCTGTCTGAAAGCAGGAGTACTTTGTGTTGGAAACAATTTCCTGCTGCAGTGTGGATTTCCTCCTGGATAATCCTTTGCCCCAGTGGGATGGTACAGAGGGATTCCAGCAAAGCTCAGCTGGCCTGGCTGTGAGTTAAACACATCCCTTGGTGTTTCTGTGGCAGATGTGCAGGGAGGAAGGTACCCCACAGCCCTGCTGGGAAATTCTGATTTGTGGGGTCAGGAAGGGAAGGAATCCCTCTGCCAATGTGGGGTTTGGGTCCAGGTCTGTGCTCAGGTCACCAGTGCAGGCCTGTGGGGGTGAGCAGGGGGAGGAGGAGGAATTGAATCACAGAAATGCTGAGCCTTGCTGTGTCCCTGCAGGGATGCTGGTGGTGATCGTGCTGCTGCTCATCGCCATCGCCGTGGTCGCGCTCTGGCCCACCGGGTAACCCCGGCCCTGCTGGGGCAGCTGCTCCAGGGCAGCCCCAGGGCTCGGGCAGGGACCTGCTGAGGGCAGGGATGAGCTCCATCCATCGCTGGGAACAAACTGCACAGCTGGGAATGACTCCACTGAGCAAACTGAACAGCTGGGACTGACCCCACTGAGCAAACTGAACCATGTCCACAGCTGGGACTGACCCCACTGAGCAAACTGAACCATGTCCACAGCTGGGAATGACCCCCCTGAGCAAACTGAACCATGTCCACAGCTGGGAATGACCCCACTGAGCAAACTGAACCATCTCCACAGCTGGGAATGACCCCAGTGAGCAAACTGAACAGCTGGGAATGACCCCACTGAGCAAACTGAACCATCTGCACAGCTGGGACTGACCCCACTGCAGCAGCCTGGACAATCCCACAGCTGGGAGTGACCCCACTGCAGCAGTCTGAGGCAGCCCCGCTCTCCTTGGCCAAGGAGCTCAGTGAGACCTGCAAGATTTCAGTGGGAAAGGATTTCATCCCATTAACAGGATTTCATCCCACTAACAGGATTTCATCGCACTCTTCCCACCTTCCCCTGGCTCTCAGGCGGCTGCAGCTGTGGGATGGACCCACCTGTCCTGCACCTGGCCCAGCTGGTGCTGCTGCCCTGCCCATCTCCTGAGCTCAGACATGCCAGGGGCTCCAAACACCGAAATGCAGGAGTGCTGTGGAGAACAGCCACGTTCCCTGCTCTGGATCCCTCCTGCAGAGGGAAATGCTCCATCCAGGGAATGTCCTGGGGAGTGGCTGCCTCTGGATTCCCCCAGGATGGGAAGGGACAGCCCTGCAGGAGCCCCTGGGCTGCACAGAACCGTGGGGACTGGGTCAGTGCTCAGCCTTGGGGAGGCTGGCTGGGGTATTGATCCCCAGGGATGGTCATTGGTGAGTTATTGATCTCCAGGGGTGGTCATTGGTGGGTTATTGATCTCCAGGGACGGTTATGGGTGCATTATTGATCTCCAGGGATGGTTATTGGTGGGTTATTGATCCCCAGGGATGGTCATTGGTGGGTTATTGATCTCCAGGGACGGTTATGGGTGCATTATTGATCTCCAGGGATGGTTATTGGTGGGTTATTGATCCCCAGGGATGGTCATTGGTGGGTTATTGATCTCCAGGGACGGTTATGGGTGCATTATTGATCTCCAGGGATGGTTATTGGTGGGTTATTGATCCCCAGGGGTGGTCATTGGTGGGTTATTGATCTCCAGGGACGGTTATGGGTGCGTTATTGATCTCCAGGGATGGAGTTACTGATCTCAGATGGGAACTGAACAGCAGCAGGACTCAGCCCAGCCTGTGAGAGTGAGAGCTCTGCCCTCGTGTGCTCCCCAGAGGCTCTGCCAGCCTGGCCCTGGGAGATGCAGCACAATTAATATCCTCACTGAGCTCTGGCTCTTCCTTTGACAGCTTCTCACACCCTTCTACAGCTGAGAGAAAGGATTGCCTGTTTCAAAACTAATGAAAAAGAAGTATTAAATGTTTGCTTCTGGCCAAGAGAATAATTATTTTGTTACACATGTCAGTTTGATTTCAGGATTAATAGAGCAAGCAATAAATACTGATTAAAGCTGATCCATTTCTATACAGTTTCTCTGCCTGAGGTTTTATTGTTTCCTCCTATCTTGTGTTGTCTGTGAATGATTTATCCAATGCTGCCATGTCCTAAGAGCTGGTCTGGAGAAGGAAATAAGCAATTTCTGTCAGACTTTGTGTGTATTATGGCAGATCTGCCACTCTTGCAAGGTCTGGCCCTCAGCTGGGATCCCAGGGATCCAGAGCTTCTCTTCTCCATCTGTCACAGGTGGTGCCATGTCCTGCAGCTGTGGATCCAGCTGTCTGCCTGATCCAGAGAGATTTCCCTTCTCTGTGCTCCCAGGGGGGGACAGGAGAGAGGAGCCTGGGGCAGAGAAAGGCCCAGAGATGCAGCTTCAGCCAGGGCTCTGTGCCCATCCTCAACCCTCAGAGCTGGAGGCTGGAGCTCCTCTGGGGCTGTCTGTGCTCTGCTGGAGGAACCCTTGGAGCCTTTCCACGTGCAGCCCAGGCTGTGCCTGCTCAGCTTTCTCGGAGGGATGTTTCACCTCGGGGCTGTCGGCGAGGGCAGGGGCAGGCAGGGCTGGTTTGATGTGCTCTGCTTTTCCAGAGGACAGGCAGGGGTTTCAGGAGTTATTGCTGAGGTCAGGTTAGCAATGGAGCTTTGGGCAGGGCTGCTCCAGCTGGAAGCAAGGAAAGGTTTTGAAGAGGAGTTCCAAATCCCTGCATTCCTACAGCTCTGTGGACACTGGGAATGCTCCTGGAGCTGTTCCTCAGCAGCAGCCTCCAGACCTGGAGCAGGATTTCAGTGCCAGCTCTGGAGCAGCCCCGTGGACCTTCAGTGACGGCCAGAGAGCAACATGGGCTTTGTTCAGAGGAGACCATGGGCCTGGGCTAATTAAAACTGCCACTTCTGGAGGGAATTAGGGCTTTGTTTGAATTCCCAGGACGCACAGGATGGATGTGGAACTCACCCTCACTTTGTTCTGACCCAGGCTTTCAAAGCTTTTCTGACCCACTGGGTCCTCCAGCACATTTTTCTGTGAGCTCCAGGGAAGTGTGGAAACAGCAGGAGCTGCTCACTGTGCTGGCCACAAAGGGGTTCTCAGCCTTGCCCTTTAGGTAGCATTTAACGTGTCGTGTGGGTGAGGAATTTGATTAAAAAGCAGTGGGTTTGGCAGCACTCTGCTGTGTGCAGGGAAGCTTTTCTGTCTCCCTGCCCCACTAAAGAAAAAGCAAAGTTAAAATACGACAGACACCAGGGTTTGGCTCCCAGCAGCAGTGGAGGAGCCAACCTGGAGTGGCTTCCCAGGCAAAGATCTTCCTGGAATGTGCCCAGAGACATCCCAGCCTTGGCCTTCCCTGCCACCTCCTCATCTCTCTCCTGGAGTGCTCAGGGGTTCAGCAGCTTCCAGACCAACAATCCCAGTGCTGGGGGCAGCTCTGGTGTGTGCCCCAGGCACCTGGATGTCCCCATGCCCTGGGAGAGATCCCCACCTCCTGCAAGGATCATCCTGGAATGCTGCTGGGCATTTTTCCCTTCCCTGGATCCTGGGCTGAGCTGGGTGTGTGGATGGCTCCTGTCCCACTCTGTCTGCTGGGACCAGGCTGGGAAAACCACTCCAGGTCCAGCCCTCCGTGGGAAAGGCCTCATCCCCCCCTTTCCAGGGGCACCGTGTCACCTCTGCACCAGTGGCCACCTGCAGTCTGGGAGCCCATTTGCCCCTGGGAGCAGAGGGCTGGCACTTGTGACCCGTTTGTCTCTGCAATAAAGATCTGACATTTCCGCCTCTGTCGCTGTTTTGGGTTCATAAATTCCCAGCCCTGCTGAAGGCTCAGGTCAGCTGGGCTGACCCCAGCACTTGGCAGCACCTTTTGCCTGGAGTTTTGTCCCTGGAAGGGTTTTGGTGCCTCAGTTCCCCCCACCTCCAGCTCTCTGTGCTGTCAGCGCCACCAGCCCTTGCCTTGCACCAGCGCTGGCCCCACTGATCCTGGATGGGGCTGGGGGAGCTGAGGGAGCCCTGAGCCCTGCAGGGTGGGCAGGAGGGGCCAGCAGTGCTCAGCAGCCCCTGGATGGGACAGAAATGGGGCCAGAGCAGGGCTGGCAGCTGTCCTGACTGCAGACTTTGGCTGTCCTGACTCCAGGCTTTGGCTGTCCCCACCTGTCCCCAGCTCCAGGCAGGGTCCCAGAGGTTTTGGCTCTGTCCCTCTGCAGGGCACAGCTGAGCCCACAGGGGCTGCTGGGGACCCCCTGCCACGCACCCACGGTGACCCCGCTGTCCCCAAGGCCAGTGGCCCCAGCCTGGGGGTGCTGGGCAGGGACAGGGCAGGGACTGCCAGTCCAAAACAGCTGTGCCACCTCAGGCCTGCCCGGGGACACTGACAGAGCCAGGGGTGGAGGGGACACGGTCATTTCCCTGCCCGCATCCTTGTCCCACAGACTCACTGAACCACGGGGTGGGAAAAAGCAGAAATTCCTGAAGATTTTTACAGTTTACAAGAGTTTATTCAACTGGTTTCTGACTTTAGTTCTACCGAGGGGGTGCTGAACAGTTACAAGCTCCTTCAGGTCAATTACAGCCAATCTAACGAACAAACAAACAAAAGGGAAAAAAAAAAAAAAGGAAAAAAAAGAAACAACTTGGAAAACAATAAGAAAATCCACAACTTCTTCACGTGTCATTAAATATATTCATATATAATAACCATAATATATTAGTATGCATTGTAAAGAAACATCACCCAAAGCAGTCTGCCATGGTCATAACTAAACAACATTTACAGTTCAAGATATTAACAGAAATAATAAAAAAAAAACAAACAAAAACAAAACCAAAATAAAACAACCCCAAAAGGAACACAGGTTTGTGAGGGGATGAGGCGGGGCGGGAGGGGCACGGACACACGGACAAACAGAAACGAGACCAAGCCACGTCTGTGGGGTGCTACGGTCGGTGATGATTGTTTTGGCATTTCAGCTGCTCTCCAAAGCCTCCCTGAAGGCACCACAGCCCCTTCCCCGCTGCCCTGGGGGTGCCACTCCTGTCCCCAGGGCGCTGGGTGGCCCTGGCTGGGTCCGTGCTGGTCAGAAGGGGATTGGTGCCCCAGAGCTGCCCCTGGCCAGGCAGGTGCTGAGGGGGCATCCTGTCCCTCTGGGGGAGCAGCAGAGGGGTCCTCCTGGAGATGTCCTCATGGAGGTGTCCTACTGAGGGTATCCTCATGGAGATGCCCTCCTGGAGATGTCCTCATGGGGGAGTCCTCATGGAGGTGTCCTCCTGGAGATGTCCTACTGAGGGTATCCTCCTGGAGGTGTCCTCCTGGAGGTGTCCTACTGAGGGTATCCTCATGGAGGTGTCCTCCTGGAGATGTCCTACTGAGGGTATCCTCATGGAGGTGTCCTCCTGGAGATGTCCTCCTGGAGATATCCTACATGGAGATGTCCTCCTGGAGATGTCCTACTGAGGGTATCCTCCTGGAGATGTCCTCCTGGGAGTGTCATCCTGGGGGTGTCCTCTTGGGGGTGTCCTCATGGAGATGTCCTGAAGCAGGGGTGCTGCAGGAGGAGCTGCTCCTCTGGACCCCAAAATGGGGCTGCTGTGCCCTCCCAGCCGAGGCTGCTCCAGCTGCACCAGTTCCAGCAGGTCAGGATTACTGGGAGCACATGAAGGGCACTGGGACCGTGGATGGAGTGAGGTGTTGGTTTGCCTGGGCTGATGGAAAGCACAAAACTCCAGCAGGGATGGAGATACAGGTGTGGGGACAAGCCTGGGGGCTTCCCTCCTGTGCCAGCCTCCAGGCTGCTGTGCCAGCTCGTTTCCCTCTGAGCCCCCAGGCTGTGGCAGGGCTGTGGGTCAGGCGCTGGGGGCCTTCCAGGAGCAGTGGGAGCAGGGAAGGGGCTGGAGGGTGTCTCTGGGGGTTTGGGGTGTCCAGGCTGTGCTGGGAGGGTGCTGTGCTTGACAAGGGTGGAAACTGGGAGTGAGCCCTGGGTGTCCGGGTGTGCTATGGGCAGCTCCTGAGTCCCCAGCTCCCCTGGCCTTTCCTTCCTGCTCTCCACATGGAGAACTGGCTTGGGGTTGGATTCTGTTACCTTTAGGCACCGTTTGAGGTTTGGGGACATCCCGGCTGCCTGAGGATGTGCTGTCCCACCCTGGCAGCAGCTGATGGTGACTGCAGGAGAGCATCCAAGCCCTGTTTTGGGGCTTTAAGCCTCCATTTGGACACTTGAGGTCAGATTTTATCCCTCAGAACCTGGTGGCTTCACTTTCCTTGGCTGCAAAACCCTCAGCTCTCCTTGAGGTCTCCTTGAGATAAGGAAAACCAGGTCCAGCGTGGGAAAGAGGAGAAAACACAGACTTGGTGGGGGGAGCTGCTTGATGTCCAGGGTGGGATTTTTCTCCTAATACCCAGATTAATTTTGGGGCCTTGTGGTGTCAGGGGAGGCTCAGCAGAGCTGGGTCCCTCCGGGTGGTGTCTCCAGCAGTCCCAGGAGCCTCCTCTTTGCACCTATTTACATGGCTGCCCTGCTTTATGGTGGTTTATGTCATTATATAAATATTGTCAATTGCTATAAAACAAGGCAAAACCACTGGAAAATGTCATAAAAGAGATGTTTCCAAGTTTCCTAAAAGGAAAAATAGCAGGGAGGTTTTGCTTTTCATAGCGACTAATGTTTGCTTCTCCTCCAGGTACCGTCCTGCCCTCCCTGCCTTCCCTCAGCCATTCCTGCTCTGCCTGGAGGAGATGGAATTGAAAATCCCCATTGCCCAGGGGCTGCTGTGCCAGGGGAGCAGCCTGGCATGGGGCAGCAGCCTGGCATGGGGCAGCAGCCTGGCATGGGGCTCACAGCTCCCAATCCAGTCCTGCCCACAGCGTGCCCCAGGGGAGGATGCTCCAGTCTGAGATGAGGCCGTCTCCACTGGGCTCAGTGCATTAATGACTGGAAATTGGGAATTTTAAATTGGCTTGTTGCCCCCCCAGCAGAGGGAGGAGAGCTCCAGGTGGGCCACACCTGGCTCCTGGCTGAGAGCCCTTCCCTGGGTGGGCTCTGCACTGGCCCCATGCCCATGGGGACAGTCCCTGGCACCCTCTGCTCCACTCTTTGTCTCCAAGACCTTCACAGGGATGTCAGGGGCTGCAGCTCCAGAGGGAGCGAGGGCAGAGCTGCTCTGGGTTTGGGAGTGAAACCAGTGACCAGCCAGGACCCTGGTGTCCCCTGCAGGGATTTTCTGCCAGCTGAGGGTTCCTGGTGTGCAGGCAGCAGCAGAGGGGACCGAGCCCATGGAGGAGGTTCAGGGGTGGCCACAGTGGAGATTCAGGGACTGAGACTGGCAGGATCTTCAGGGCATTTTGTGGGAACTGGATGCCAACTCATTTTTTGTCAGGTCTGGGTGTTTCCTTGGGGGTCCTGGTTATTGACTCCTTGTAAGTGGGTGGCTGGAGAAGGACAGGGCACCCTGTGGGCTCTCACTCCTTCAGTGTGTTGGGGCAGCATCCTCAGGGCCGGGGGCTGAGCACGGAACCATTCCCAGAGTTATGCACAGCAGGAACTCACCCACCAGCAGTGTCCCCTCTTGGCTGTGCCTACAGTGGACCCAGAGCACCATCACAGCCCCAGGCACCCCAGGTGGTGGCCATGGCTGTGGGATTCCACAGCCCCCCAGGACCCCGTGGGCTGATCCTGGGGTCTGTCCTCAGCAAAAGTCTCGGTTTAGTTTCCTCTACAATAGCTCTCTCAGTCAGCCTAAGTTGCAAGTACATGTTTTGGGGATGGGTAGTTAATTTCCAGCGGTGCTGTTGATTAGTTTCTTACGGGGTGGATGTGCCCATGCCGTGCTTTGGAGGCAGCAGATGTTGGCAGCTGGAAGGCAGTTTGGTGTCTCTGAGTTCTTCAGCAATGGGGCAGGAGGGAGCTGGGGGGCCCCAGGTGCTGCACGCCTGCACCCCACATCTGGGCTCTGTCTGTGTGTGCAGTCGAGTTTTCTTGGGTTCTGTTGGACCCTCTTGGGTTCTGTTGGGTGTTGATGGGTTTTGTTGAGCTCTGTTGAGTTCTGTTGGGTCCTGTTGGGCCTGTTGGGTCCTGTTGAGTCCTGTTGGGTCCTTTGGGGTTCTGTTGGGTTTTGTTGGGTCCTGTTGGGTCTTGTTGGGTCCTGTTGGGTTCTCTTGGATGTTGATGGGTTTTGTTGAGCTCTGTTGAGTTCTGTTGGGTCCTGTTGGGCCCTGTTGTGTTCTGTTGAGTCCTGTTGGATTCTGTTTGGTCCTGTTGGGTTCTGTTGAGTCCTGTTGGATTCTGTTTGGTCCTGTTGGGTCCTGTTGGGTTCTGTTGACTCCTGTTGGATTCTGTTTGGTCCTGTTGGGTTCTGTTCCCCCTGGAATATGAGGTGCAAGCCCAGCACCCCCAGCCGTGGTCACTGCCCCCCGTCCCCCCAGCCCGCCCTGGCAGCCGGTCCCTGCCTGTCCCAGCTCTACACAAAGCAGCATGCACAGTCAGTCTCTCCCTCTCCTCCTCCTCCTTTAGGCTTTCTTACACTTCCCCTTCTTCTCCCGCTGCTGGAACTTCCGGAGCCGCCGGGCCCACGTGTCCCGCCACTGGATCACCAGGCTGGTTTTGTCTGCAATGATGCCGCTCTGGTCGGGAGAGTCCTCGTTGTTGCCCAGCAGCAAATACTTCTTCATGGGCTTGACTTTGGGGCACTTGCAGGCGATGTCCTTGGAGTGGATCCACAGGATCTGGTCGCCGCGCCGGATGCGGTTGCTGCCCTGCTTGTAGACGGAGATGATGTTCACCGTGAACTTCCACCAGTCCGCATTCTTCTCTGCCTTCAGCACGTGGATCTGGACAGCTGGAGAAAAACAACACACAGGCAAGAGAGGAAAAGGAGTTAGTGCTTGGGCTGGTGAGCAGACAATGAGCTTCAAGCCTTACCTAATGGGCTGTATGAGGAGGAGGGATTTTGCAGCAGCCAGGGGATGTGGAGACCCCAAAATACTGTCCCCAGGCCACACCCCAAGAACAGGAGCAGCCACTGCTGCATCTGAGGGTCCAGCAGAGCTTCCAAGGGCACCACAGTCTTGGGAGGTGCTCTCCAGCTCTGTGCCTGGCAGAGTCACTGAAACATCTCTGCAAGCATGGATGGCAGCTCTGGACTCCACCTCTGGTGTCCTGGCAGAGCACTGAGAGACCTCCAGCTCCCACAGCCCGAGGGAGGTGGGAGAACAGCCCTGATCCCTGCACAAGGTGCTGGTGATGATCATGATGGTGATGGTGATGATGATGTTTTCCAAGCCCATGGCCGATGCTGTGTACCCTCCTCTGCAGCCATGGACTGAGGAAACCTCAGCTCTTGCTCTTTCCTGGGGTAGGGCTAAAAATCAGCTCCCAGGAAATGCCTTCCCCAGGCAGGGCCTGCCCAGCCCTCCTGGGCTGGTTTGCCAGCTGTGGGTGAGGATTCCCCAGCAGGAGGGACCCAGGGAAGCCCCAGGTGAGGGTGGTCTGGCTGGGAGAGCAGGCAGGGGCCAGGCCCTGCACAGGCTGGTGCAGCACCACCACAAAGAGCTTTTTTAGCCAAATCACCGTGCTTTTCCCTTTTCCCCACTGCTCCCTCCATGCCCTGGGAGCTGTAAACCCCTGCCCACTCACCTGTCTGTCTCAGCTGCCCCAGTGGGACCAATCCTGCTTGTATAAATTAACAGAGGGAGAAGGAACTCCCAGAAATCTCAGGGAAACTATGCCCCTTGCCTTGGAACAGTCCAGTTTTCCCCCTGGATGGAGGAGCATCCCCCTGTCTCTGAAACCAAGTGATTCCAGGCTCTGGGAGGAAGCAGAGCTCTGCAGCCCAGCACAGCTTTTTAACACGTTGCAAAATATATGGGGTATTTTTTTCAGAGTGTGTCATGGAGGCCAGATGCTTTCATTAAAAAAAAAAAAAGGGAAAAGGGAAAAAAAGGAAAAAAAAAACAACCCTAAGCTCTGACCATGTATTTCCCTGTCTGGTGTGAAGGTAACAAAATGTGAAGAGTAGCCAATTTTTATTTTTTGGAAACAAATCTTTCCAAAAAAGCTTAAACCTTTGACCCGCCTGGGTCCACACTGACAAAATGGAGAAAATGAATGAAAAGGAACTGGAGAGAGGTGGTTACAGGAAACTCTGCTCTAAAACACACAGTATGTATTTTTTTTTTTTTTTTATGTCAAGGCCCCTGTCTCTTATTTTTCCCTTTTTATTAATGAAGTGGAAGGAGTGAAAGCTTTGAGGAAGGCTTGGCTGGGGCAGGCACAGCTGCCTGCCCTGACAGCCGGATTTCTGCCCACAGCCTCACGTCAAGGACGCTCAGTTGCTCCTGAGCTCAGTTCCTCCTGAGCTCCAGGGGTGTTTGCCTGGCTGTTTCAGTGCTGAGCTGGGACCAGCATCTCCCAGGGGACACTGGACATGCAGAGAGGCAGAAATAGGCCAGGATGAATTTTTGAAGCACCTAAGCTGGGTTTAAAGGCTCCCTTCCCATGAAGGAGGTTTCAGTCCCATCTTGATTTGGAGCTCTGGCTCAGCTGTGCCTCCCAGTTCAAAGCTGGCTTTGGGGCTTGGGGCTGCCCTTCAGCTGCCCTCTCCTGGGACAGAGCTGGGCTTTGTGCTGAACTAACTGCTCTCCCCTAGCTGATGTTCCACTGAACCCCTGCTCAGGCCTGTCCCTGTCTCTGCATCCCTGGAAAAGCATCCCTGGAGAAACATCCCTGGCAAAACCCCTGGGGCAGCAGATGGAAGGTGATAGGGGGTGATTGTTCCTCCTGGGGATGGTGCTCCCCTTGCTGTGGTCCCCTGGGAGCAGGAGAACAAAATCAGAGGAGCTGCAGCTTCCGCAGCTCCAGCTGGGGCTGGTGACACTGGTTTCAGTGATGGGCTCTGGTTCAGACTGGTCACAGTGGTTTCAGTGAGGATGGGCTCTGCTCCGGGCTGGTGACGCTGGTTTCGGTGAGGATGGGCTCTAGTTCACACTGGTTTCAGTGAGGATGGGCTCTGCTCCAGACTGGTTTCAGCAAAGAGGGAATCCAGTCCAGCTCCTGCATCCCAGGCACTCCCGGAGATGCAGAGATTTTTCTCCAGGTTCATTTCCCTGCAGCCTGCTCTGCTCTCCAGGGAGCTCCCAGGCAGCAGAGGGGCCTGGGGAGCAGGGGGACAGCAGGGACACAGCAGGGGGACAGCAGGAGGACAGCAGGGGGACAGCAGGGGCACAGCTGGGTCCTGGTGAGGGCAGGGGCTGCCCCAGGAGCCCCATCTCTCTTCACACTGACACTCCTGAAGCACAAATCCCACCTGGATGGTGCCTTCCAGCCCTCACCACATTTTGTGCTTTGCCAGAAGAAGGGGACAGAGCGGTCCCCAGGCTGGGGAAGGGGAGGGAGGGTCCCTCGTCCCCTCCTCCTGCATCCCCAGAGGTCAGGGATGCTCCCAGCTCCCCAAGGCCTGGCTGGGAGCCTCCAGCCACAAGAAAGCCCCAAAGGCTGGAAGCAGGAGATAAAGCCCAGGGGTGGATGGTTTGATGTTAATAAAAACAAAACGCAGCCCAAAGCCTCAAAACAGCGTTTAAGGGCAGCTGCTGGAGGCTGAAAGCAAAGCAGTGCCTTGCAGCATTCAGAGATCATCATGAGTCAGGGCCTCAAACTCCCGAGGCTGCCATGAAAACAGCAAGGTTGGGGAAAACCTAATTATTTAATTACTTTTTAAATTTACATTTGGGGTTTGTTTGTTTGTGATAAATCTGCTGAGTTCAAGGCTTCCCCTGCTGAGGCTGACTCAGGGTTGGGCTGCAGGGCCAAACCTGTGCATCCTGTGGTGGAATCCTGGAATATCCCACACATCCCCTGCACAGACCTGTCTGTGGGAGCTTGGGCACCGTGGCTGGGCTGGCCCTGGAAGGTGCCAAGGAGGGGCAGTGGGACACAGTGGGACACAGCACCTGGGGGGTATTATTGAACATGGCCAGGTGGGAGGGCGTGCTGGGGACAGCCCTGGCAGGCCCAGATGTCCCAGTCCAGGGCAGGGTCTCCAAAGGCTTGGCTCCCCTCTCACTGCACAAGTGCAGCGGAGTCCATGTGGATTCTATCCCAACCAGCAGCCAAAGGTGACCCCGACACCATCTGGGTTTGGGAATGTAAAGGGCTGGCTCCTCACTGGAGCAAAGTGTTAAAATGGGATTTTTTTCCCCCCTTTTCCAGTTTTTAATTTATCTGGCGGCGGCTTTGCCTCGCTCAGGTTGCCAATTTCCTACTGGTTTAATATTGGAGATTTATGATCCCTAATCCCTGGGTGTGCCCTGCTGCTGGGGGACCCTCACTCCCTCAGCACATGGCTCCAGCAGGGACTGCTCAGCCCCAGGAATGGGATTTCTCCACCTTCCCAGCAGTGCAAGGGGCTCTGAGTGCGGGGCTGGTGCTTCCCCCTGCCCTGGGTTTTTTTGGGGATTCGGGTTTTTCTCCCCCTCCCTCCCTCTTTTCAAGCTGCCTTTTGAAAACACATTTTGCTTTTTTCCAGCAGCCCCTGCCAAGCTCCTCTCGACAAAGGGGGTGACTAAGAGAAGGCTCCGCTGAAGGAAGGATTTTTTAACTTTTTTTTTTTTTCCAAGAAAGGGCAAAGTGAGCAAATGATCTCACCTTTCGGATGAGGATTCTGTTCCGCAGCCCCATTCCCTGCCCAGCACTGGGATGGGGATGCAGGGCCAGCATGGGACCACAGTGCTGGTACAGAACCAGTCCAGCATCACCCGTGCAGGACCAGCCCTGCTGCAGCACAGGCAGCTCAGCACCGGGGGCTCAATGGAGATTTAAAAGCTCCAGGTTTCCTTTACCACAGTCACACCCACAGAGAGAGGGAACATCCCCAAAATCGGGCAGAAAATAAGAAAACGTGGCACTGAGGGAGTACAGGATGTCCACATCTCACCTGGATCAACATCACCTGCTCTCATCAGATAACACCCCCCCCCTTCCCCTTCTGGGAATCTCCATCCTCGGTGGGTTCAGCTAGAATCCCTTCTGCTTCCCCGGGATTTAGGTGCCCCCACCCCAGCAAACCCCTCCTCTCTCCCCGCTTTTCTGGGAGCTGAGCGGCCCTGCGCTTCCCCACGCAGCCCAAAAATCCCAGAAAAAGCTTTTCTGCCTCTGCTCCTGCCTCCCCCTCCCCGAATCTCCCGCCCGCCCTCCCCCCGTCCCGTTGAACTCCAAATATTTGCACCCAAACCCATCGCGCGGGGAAAAAGCCCAAATTAAAATAAAAAGGAGAAAAACCACAAACCCGACAAAAACAAACAGATAGGAAAAATAAATAAGGGAAAATATCCCCTTTGAAAGGCTGAATGAAGCGGGGAGCTAAAAAGCCCCATTGAGGAGCGGGCGGATGATAGCTCCGATTGAGCCCGCGGGAGAAGGAACTCTGTTCAAGCTAATTAGGGCCTTTTAGGACATTCAGCCCGGCGATGCCAGCAGAACGGTGAGGAAAAGAGCCTCCTAATTGGCTTCCTGCTGGGGTGTCAGTCCCAAAGTCTTTATTATCCCTCCCTGCACCTTTTCATCCCTTTCTTCCCTCCCTGGCCCTGCTGAAAGCCTGGGCTGCCCCGGCATCGCTCACCCCGCTGCCTCTCCAGCACGGTTTGTTCTCAAAAAACAAATCGCCGTGTCTATGGGGCTGGTGGGGCTGTGGGGGACCCTTCCATGGCCAGGAGGGTCAGGTGAGAGCACCCCAGTGCCAGCACTGGGACAGTGTCCCCACACCTGAACCAGCCCCAGCACACGGCTCTGACTCACTGTGAAGCTGAAGGAACGATGCTGAGTGAGAAAAGAGAAGGGAGAAGCTCATTCCAGCTCCCCTAATCCCTGCTCCAGGGGCACCTCGTCCCTATTCACTGGGATCTCCTGCCTGAGACACCTCTTGGGCCACCCACACCTTCCCAGGGTCTGCTGCAGCCCACAGGGTAGCCCTACACAGAACCGGGTGTGTCACCCAAAATTCCAATAGAACTGAGTGTCACCCAAAATTTCAACAGATCCAGGTGTGAGTGTCACCCAAACTCCCAACAAATCCGTGTGTGAGTGTCACCCAAAATTCCAACAGGACCAGGTGTGAGTGTCACCCAAAATTCCAACAGAATCGGGTGTGAGTGTCACGCAAAATTCAAATAGAATTGAGTGAAAGTGTCACCCAAAATTCCAATAGAACTGAGTGAGTGTCACCCAAATTTTTAACAGATCTGGGTGTGAGTGTCAGCCAAAATTCCAACAGAATCGGGTGTGAGTGTCAGCCAAAATTCCAACCGAACTAAGTGTGAGTGGCTCCCAAACCTCTAATAGATCCGGGTGTGTCACCCAAAATTCCAACAGATCCAGGTGTGAGTGCCACCCAAAATTCCAACAGAACTGGGCGTGAATGTCACCCAAACTTCCATCACCCAAACCTCCAACAGAACCGAGTGTGAGCCGTCCCAGGGCTGCACCACCCTCTGAAGTCTCCTGGGAATTATGGGGGACTGGATGCAGGTGACAGGGAACTGCTTGCTGCTCATCCCCACAGCAAAAAATATTTTAAATATTTTAAAATATTCAAAAGCTGTGGCAGATAACGGCACAATGAGAGGGGACCTGGTGTCATCATAACCAGGAGACACTGGCAAACACTTGGAAAATGTGAGTCTCCTGCAGATGCTGGGATAGCCCCCAAATGAGGGTCCAGACTTGGGTGTGCTCATCCCAAGTGACACAGGGCATCGCTGTCCCTCCACACCTGGCAGGTCTGGCACTCCCAAAGCTGCACACAGCCAGCACGGCTGTGGCCGGGGGGCCCTGGGGACACCCCCGTGGGGACACTCCTGCCCCGCATCCCCGTGGCTCGTCCCTGCACAGGGGACACTCACCATAGTCCTTCTTACAGTACTTCTTCATGTTGATCTTCAGCTTCCCCTTGGAGGCTTTGCAGTACGAGTCACAATCTGCGCGGGGAGAGGGGGAGGGCAAGAAAACATTAACAAAACAAATCAGCCTGCAAATGCAGAAAGCGCTGGGGGAAGGGGAGCGGCTCCGAGGCGCGGGCTGCCGTGAATAAGCAGCGTGCCTGTGATATCCATCTGCCGGGATGGGGCCATTGAGAAACCCTTCCTTTCTAAAGAAAGCTGCTCACAAAGGAGCCCGGCCTCCTCCGCCTCCCCCGGCCCGGCTTCCCCGGCCGCCTCTGTCTTCCTGGGAGACCCGGGGGCCTCCCTTATTGTGCCACCCAGGGCTTTTGAGAGCCACACAAATTCCCGCTGTTCTGCA
Organism: Melospiza melodia melodia; assembly: GCF_035770615.1. Classification (NCBI taxonomy): domain Eukaryota; kingdom Metazoa; phylum Chordata; class Aves; order Passeriformes; family Passerellidae; genus Melospiza; species Melospiza melodia. The sequence continues at coordinate 1,770,962 of NC_086217.1, read as the reverse complement.
GCTCCCACTGGAGCCTGCCCGGAGCCCACAGAGGCCCCATTGTCACCCCTAACCCGGGCCGGTGTCAGCCTTTGGCATTCATTGCCGGCAGATTCGGGCCGGGGTCAGCCCGCCACAATGCGGGTCACGGAGGAAATTAGCAGCCCATGAAGCATTAGCAAAGCCTTTTGGTGTCCACTCTACTGAAGTGTGCAAATAAAATACCCCAGGGGGAACATTTCATTTCTAATGGGCCCCCACTGCTGGGACACGCTGGCCTGGCCCGGCGGCCGGCGGGAGCCTGGCACGGCCCCATGGCACTGCCACCGCTGCTGGCCATGGGCCACGGGCCATGGGCACGGCCCTGGAGCCTGCAGGGACACTGAGCCTGCCCTGGAGCCTGCAGGGACACTGAGCCTGCCCTGGGGCCTGGAGGGACACTGAGCCTGCCCTGGAGCCTGCAGGGACACTGAGCCTGCCCTGGGGCCTGCAGGGACACTGAGCCTGCAGGGACACCGAGCCTGCCCTGGGGCCTGCAGGGACACTGAGCCCTGCCCTGGAGCCCTCAGGGACACTGAGCCTGCCCTGGAGCCTGCAGGGACACTGAGCCCTGCCCTGGGAGCCTGCAGGGACACTGAGCCTGCCCTGGAGCCTGCAGGGACACTGAGCCTGCAGGGACACCGAGCCTGCCCTGGGGCCTGCAGGGACACTGAGCCTGCCCTGGGGCCTGCAGGGACACTGAGCCTGCCCTGGAGCCTGCAGGGACACTGAGCCCTGCCCTGGGGCCTGCAGGGACACTGAGCCTGCCCTGGGGCCTGCAGGGACACTGAGCCTGCAGGGACACCGAGCCTGCCCTGGGGCCTGCAGGGACACTGAGCCCTGCCCTGGAGCCCTCAGGGACACTGAGCGTGCCGTGGGGGCCTGCAGGGACACTGAGCCTGCCCTGGGAGCCTGCAGGGACACTGAGCCCTGCCCTGGAGCCTGCAGGGACACTGAGCCCTGCCCTGGAGCCCTCAGGGACACTGAGCCTGCCCTGGAGCCTGCAGGGACACTGAGCCTGCCCTGGAGCCCTCAGGGACACTGAGCCTGCCCTGGAGCCTGCAGGGACACTGAGCCTGCCCTGGGAGCCCGCAGGGACACCGAGCCTGCAGGGACACTGAGCCCTGCCCTGGAGCCCTCAGGGACACTGAGCCCTGCCCTGGGGCCTGCAGGGACACTGAGCCTGCCCTGGGAGCCTCCAGGGACACTGAGCCCTGCCCTGGAGCCTGCAGGGACACTGAGCCCTGCCCTGGAGCCTGGGGGACACTGAGCCTGCCCTGGAGCCTGCAGGGACACTGAGCCTGCAGGGACACTGAGCCCTGCCCTGAGAGCCTCCAGGGACACTGAGCCTGCCCTGGGGCCTGCAGGGACACTGAGCCCTGCCCTGGAGCCTGCAGGGACGCTGAGCCTGCCCTGGAGCCTGCAGGGACACTGAGCCCTGCCCTGGAGACTGCAGGGACACCGAGCCTGCCCTGGAGCCCTCAGGGACACTGAGCCTGCCCTGGGAGCCCGCAGGGACACCGAGCCTGCAGGGACACTGAGCCCTGCCCTGGAGCCCTCAGGGACACTGAGCCTGCAGGGACACCGAGCCTGCCCTGGGGCCTGCAGGGGCACTGAGCCTGCCCTGGAGCCTGCAGGGACACTGAGCCCTGCCCTGGGGCCTGCAGGGACACTGAGCCTGCCCTGGAGCCTGCAGGGACACTGAGCCCTGCCCTGGGGCCTGCAGGGACACTGAGCCTGCCCTGGAGCCTGCAGGGACACTGAGCCTGCCCTGGAGCCTGGGGGACACTGAGCCTGCCCTGGAGTCTGGAGGGACACTGAGCCCTGCCCTGGGAGCTGATGGCCCTGCAGTGGGTGGGCAATGCCCTCCATACACTGCTGGGCACAGCCCCATGGCACCAGGCTGTGGTGCCAGTGTGGCTACAGAGGGGCTGGGCCATGCCAGCTGCCAGGCCCGGGGTGGGCTCGTGGACGTGCTACCCGTGCCCATCCACGGCTCCTCAGCACCCATAGAATGGCCTGATCCAGGGAGAAGAGACAGGGCTGCCTGCAGCAGGAGGCCTTGGCACACTCACAGCCCTTGGAGGCCTCAGCACTGTCACAGCCCTGGAGGCCTCCATCTCTCCCAGCATCGTCCTTCCCCAGCCATTGGTGGGGCACAGGTGCCAGCAGCACTGCTGAAGTGCCCCAGGAAGCTGTGGGGAAGGTGGCAATGCTGCTGGCATGCCATGGCCAGCTCACACTGGGTGCTAAGACCATGAGGAACCCCCTCAGCACCAAGGCCTGTGACCCCTGTGTGCCCCAGCCCCTCACATGTGGCCATGCAGAGTCCCCCAGGCTCCCTGCTGCTCCTGCTCCTCAGGAGACACCCTCAGGCAAACCAGGCTTCCTGCTCTTCCAGCATGACCCAGCCAGGCCCAAACCCAAATCCAAACCAAACCCAAACCCAAACCCTGTGATCTTCCTCCTGCCAGAGCCCCAGCTGAGATCTGTGCCCAGCTACAGCCTGGCCAAGGCCCCTCCAAACCCTGATGGCTGAGGTTTTCCAGCCACTCGTGCCTCCCATTTGTTTTTCTCATCTGACAGGAGACACACGATGTGAGACTCCTGCACCATTTGTCCCCAAATGTTTATGTGACAAACCTCAGGAGTCCCAAGGCCTGTGCTGCCTGGCTGTGCCAGAGGCTCCTTGTCCTGCAGGTCCCTCTCCATGAGGCTGCAGAGGATCAGCCTGGGACATCCTGCCCATGGGAGGGGATGCCAGAGCCCAGCCACAAGGAGGCTGAGAATTCCCAGAGCTGCCTGAGGGACACCCTTCTGCTATGGGGGGTCAGTGTCCAGCTCCTGTCCTGCAGGAGTGATGAGGGGGCAGCAGGATGGGCCCAGCTCCCTGTCCCACTGTGCTGCACAAGTGTCTCCTGCTCAGGGGACAGAGCAGGGCTTGGTGCTCACCCTGCTGCTGTCCTGCCTGTCCTGCTGACCCAGGACTTCCCTGAGCCCCTCTCAGCCCGTGTCCAGCCCAGCCACCCTTGTGAAGCACCCTGCCCGTGGTGCAGGACAAACCCGTGGTGACATCCCAGCCTTTCCTCCAGGTTTGCTCAGCTGCACAAATATTCCAGTGCAAATCCCAGTTCCAGAGCCACGAGCCCAAACACAGCCAGCCCCTGGTGGTTTTTGGGTCAGCCCTGCATGCCCCGGGCTGGGGGATCAGCAGCTCCCAGCCATGAGCAGAGCAGGCGGGATGGGAGCAGCAGCTCCCAGCCATGAGCAGAGCAGGCGGGATGGGAGCAGCAGCTCCCCACGATGAGCAGAGCAGGAGGGATGGGAGCAGCAGCTCCCCACGATGAGCAGAGCAGGCGGGATGGGAGCAGCAGCTCCCCACGATGAGCAGAGCAGGAGGGATGAGGAGCAGCAGCTCCCCACGATGAGCAGAGCAGGAGGGATGGGAGCAGCAGCTCCCCACGATGAGCAGAGCAGGCGGGATGGGAGCAGCAGCTCCCCACGATGAGCAGAGCAGGAGGGATGAGGAGCAGCAGCTCCCCACGATGAGCAGAGCAGGAGGGATGAGGAGCAGCAGCTCCCCACGATGAGCAGAGCAGGCGGGATGGGAGCAGCAGCTCCCCACGATGAGCAGAGCAGGCGGGATGGGAGCAGCAGCTCCCCACGATGAGCAGAGCAGAGGGACCGGGATGGGAGAGGCGCTGCAGCCGCTGGCTCGCAGAGGGAGCAGGTGGCGGGCGGCTGCTTCGTGTCGCTCGCAGCTCAGTAAAACGTGTCAGCACAGCCTTCAGCAACTTTGCAGCTCAGCCCATCCCCTTGATAGAGCTAATTCTCTGGCTGGGCAGAGACTTTTCACAGCTAAACACCTTCTTTGTTTTCCTTAATTTCTTTCTTTCTTTTTTCTTTTGCAGAAAGTTGAATTTTTTTTCTGTTTAAACATCTTTGGTTTGGGGGTTGTCTGGGGTTGCTGTGATGAGGCTGAGAGCTGCAGGGTGCTGAGTGCCCATCCCGTGATTTGTTAGTGGATCTTGCTCTGCCCGGAGCGCTGATGCTGCCGGGGCTGGGCAGGAGGGAGGTGCTGGCAGCAGAGCTGCGGGTGCTGAGTGTTGCTGCAGGGAAGGGAAACCCTGCATGCACCAGGCGCCTCTTGCTGCACTCTCAGCCCCAAGCTCAGCTCTGAGCCGCTGCAAAAGCCACATGTCGGGAACGGAAATTAAAGGCCCCTTGATTCTGACATGATAGAGCGATTAAAGCCACATTTCTTGGCCTGGGTACCTAACTGGAAATGCAGATATAAGGCTTAGATCCCCAAGGGGATTCAGATTCCTAATCCGAATTTATGCAGCTAAATTCCTATTGATTTCCCCCAGGTAGGGCCCTAAATGCCTTTGTGGGCTGTGATCCAGGGTGGAGGTGTTGTGGCTTAGGAGGGAGCCCCGACCCTGACAGCCTGAGCCCAGCACTGGGGTGAGGGGCATTGTCCTGCCCTCCCTGCCAGGGCTGTGCTCTCTGAGGCTCTGCAGGTGGGCTCTGGGTGCCCCCATCTCCTGCGGTCACTGGCGGGGATGTGCAGCCAGACTGAGCCACTAAAGGAAGGTGCAGCCCCAAACAGCAAATCCTAAATCCATTATTCCCTTACCAGAGAGAGCAGGACTGAGAACTCGGAGTGGGGTCTGCCTTGGGTCCCAGACACTCCCAGAGTGGGGCAGGGCAGACCAGCAGGACTGGCTTGGTTTGCTGCTCTGCAAGGGGAGGCTGTGCTGAACAGCTTTTGGGTTCCTGCCCTTTTCTCTCCCTCCCCAGAGTTCCTGGTCAGAAATCCTCTGTGCATGAGCTGCCCCTCACCATGGGGGTGAGCAGCAGTGACCACGGGGACACAGCAGCTTCCAGCTCCCCTCTGGCTCTGGCCAAATCTGAGCTAAACCTCTCCAGAGGAGGCCCTGAACCTGCACAGGGCTGCATCCTCAGCTGTGGCTGGGGCCTGGAGGAAAAGCTCATGGGGCAAAAAGGGGGTGCCTGGGGGGCTGGAGAAAAAGCTCCTGGAGCAAAAGGGGAGTGCCTGAGGGGCTGACCAGGGGCAGCAATGTTGTGTGTCTGCTCTGGGGCTGAGTGTGGGCTCAGAGCTGGATGCTCAGAGTGTTCCCCTGGGCATGAAAACCTTTCTGTGAGCTACCCAGAGCAGCCCAAAGGCAGCTGGGAGCCACATTCCCAAGGGACACGGAATAAAATGCAATCCAGCCCTGGGACAGGAGAGGATGGCCCTGTAGCAGTGGTGGCAGGGATGCCTTTGGCTCTCAGAGCTCTGGAGATTTCTGCAGATGACCACGAGCTCCTGCTTCACTTCCCACAGCACTGAGGCTGCCCATTGCTTCCATCCCAAAGAATTTCTTTACCATGTCCCCCATCAGTCTCAGGGATGACTGCTGGAGTCATTTGGAGAGCTCCAGCCCTGCTTTCTCCAGGCTGCTGGCTCTGGGCCTGTGCTGAGCTCTAGGGAAGGAGGGGGTGCTCTGCAGGAGCCCCCTGCTCTCCCAGGGAGCAGGGATGGGCTCATCCCCATGGGACGAGCTCAGGGACTGCAGCCTCTGGCTCACAGTGACCCTGAGGGATCACTGCTGTCATTTAATTTGTGCAGAACTCCACTGGGAGTCTTTGTGTGGGAGCTGGCTGCTTTAATGTAAAGAAGCTTTAATAAAATAGCAAAGCTAAGGCAGGGAATCCTCCCCAGGTTATTCATTTCAGCAGTGGCATCGTTCATCCTGTGCTTTGCTGCACCCTTGTCTGGCCACTGAGTGGACAGGGGCCTGTTATCTCTAAACTGTGTCTGTTATCTCTAAACTGGGTCTGTTATCAGTAAACTGGGTCTGTTATCACTGAACTGGGTCTGTTATCACTACTTGGCTCTTCTCCTCTCACCTGGCCATGCCCCAGCTGTCCTGACAATGCCCTTTGCAATTCTCATGCACAAATCAGTGCCCTTCATGCCTGGGCAGCTGCAGGACAGCTGGTGTCCCCAGCAGGGTGGCCTTGGCCGTTGCTGCAGCATGGCCAGGGGCTGGAGCAGGGAGCCACATCCCTTCCAGGCCATGCACCTGGGATCAGCTGCGACTGGGTGCTCCAGCCGTGCCTGCTGTGCTCTCTGGGGACGGTCCCCAGGTGTGAAGCAGTCTCAGCCTGTGGGCAGGGATTCCAGGGCCCTGGATCTGCCCCCAGAGGGTCTGTGCCAAGCCTCGGTGCCCAGCAGGCCTCTGGCACTGGTGGTGTTTAACCAAGTGGCCGTGGACTGTCCTTGGTCCCCTCCCAGCTGGGAGCAGCAGTCCCAGGAGCTGGCAGGGGTCTGTCCCACAGGCTGAGGGGGGCTGTGACCAGTGTGCCAAGGCAGAGGCACCTGCTGGGCACCAGAGCATCCTCTGCTCTGCAGAGCGGGCTGAGGAGCCCTTGGCACAGCCCAGGAGTGTGGGGGCACCGAGGGCAGCCCTGCGCTGTGCCGGGCACAGCCCCCGCGGCACTGAGCCGTGCCACTCCCCGGCAGGGCAGGGCAGGGCAAGCGGGAGGAGTAATTTCCACTCGAATTCATTCGTTTGGTTCGGTGCTTTGCAGACCCAAACCTTCCCGTGGGACCCCGCTGCCATCCCTGGCAATGGACGCACAAAACCTTTCCTGCGGGATGGCACCTCGGGAGCATCCCGAGCCCTGCCTGCAGCGGCTCCTCACGGCCAGCGTGTCCCCAGGATGCTGCCCAGTGCCCCGTGCCAGGCTGGAGCTCGCTGCCCGTGCTGCGGGAGGATCCCGGGCAGGCAGAGCCGGGAGCGCCGATCCCAGCGGATAACGGCCATTAACCTCTCCCTTGGAACAAGAAGGTGCAAATGAGCCCGCAGCAGCCTCCTTTCTTCTGGCTGAGCAAGATTGATTGAAAAACAAATTGGCGCAAATAAAGCATGTAATTAGATTAAAGCCTCTCGCCTGGAGCGGCTGGAAAGCGGCAGCGAGGGATTCCCGGAGCCCGCAGCCCCTTCCACCTCCGCAGCCATTTCTTCCCACCTCCTCAGCCCCTTCCCACCTCCTCAGCCCCTTCCCACCTCCTCAGCCCCTTCTTCCCACCTCCACAACCCCTTCCCACCTCCTCAGCCCCTTCCACCTCCGCAGCCCCTTCCACCTCCGCATCCCCTTCTTCCCACCTCCACAACCCCTTCCACCTTCTCGGCCCTGTCCCACCTTCTCATCCCCTTCTTCCCACCTCCGCATCCCCTTCTTCCCACCTCCGCGGCCCCTTCCGCCTTTCACCTCCTCTGCCCCTTCCCATCTTCCACCTCCTTAGCCCTTTCCCACCTCCGCAGCCCCAGCCCCGGTGGTCCAGCAGGACCAGCAGCTCCAGGATGTCACCGGGCTGTCCCCCCACATCCCGGCAATGCCCTCGCAGGCCCCTCGGCCGCTCCTGTCCCGGCTGGGGTGCCTTTGGTCCCTCCCTGGCAGCTCTGGGCACGGGTATCACCGCAGGCACCCCCCAACACCAATGCAGCTCGAGGGGAGTTCCCTCCCTGCCCCCCGAGCTGCCTGGGCCGGTTTGGGGATGGGGATGAACAGCCCGAGGGGTTTTTGGTGGTCCAGGACAGTCGTGGCCTCAGCAGCACATGCCAATATTCCCGGGTCCAACGGGAGCAGGAGATGGCTGCTGGGGACAGTCCAGCTGTGCCAGGCACCTACTGGAAACGCTGCACTGGAAAAGCCTGCGGTGGGAGCACTGCACTGGAAAACCAGCACTGAACTGGGAAACACCTCACTGGAAAACTCCCCACCATTACAGCTCTTCCACACCACTCTGCCCCCTCCCAGGGCTGGCTGCACATTTCTTATCCCCTCCCGCAGGATTTATCCAGTGTTGAGCTGCACATTTCCTATCCGTTCCCGCGGGATTTATCCAGTGTTGAGCTGCACATTTCCTATCCGTTCCCGTGGGATTTATCCAGTGCTGAGCCCCAGGACAAGCTGGGGATGTGGGGTACAGATCCAGGGGTGCCCTGCCAAGAGCCACTGCCAGCACTGGAATACATTCCTAGGAAAACGCCTGTCCTCGGGACCTGAGCACCCCATCAATCCCTGCCTGACAGCAGCTCCCAGCCCTGGGGGAAAATCAGAGTTCTCTGTTCAGGAGAGATGCAGAAACAAGGAGATGGCGCTGGGACAAGAGCTCTCATTCCGGGGGGAATGAGCCTCTGGAAATGGCCCAGGATGGGGAGAGGGAACTCGTCAGTCCCGACTCGGAAGCTCGAGGCTTGCCTGTGGTGGGATGTGGGGATAAAGGGTTGCAGGGGTAAAGGGATGTGGGGATGAAAGAATAAGGGGATGCAGGAAGGGAGGGGTTTGGGGTGAAGGGAGTGGGGTGCAGGGATGTGGGGCTGGAGGGATGCAGGGAAGGGATGCAGGGATGTGGGGCTGGAGCGATGCAGGGATGTGGGGCTGGAGGAATGCAGGGATGTGGGGCTGGAGCGATGCAGGGATGTGGGGCTGGAGGGATGCAGGATGTGGGGCTGGAGCGATGCAGGGATGTGGGGCTGGAGGGATGCAGGATGTGGGGCTGAAGCGATGCAGGGATCCAGGGATATGGGGCTGGAGGGACGCAGGGATGCAGGGATTTGGGGCTGGAGGGATGCAGGGATATGGGGCTGGAGGGACGCAGGGATGTGGGGCTGAAGGGATGCAGGGATGTGGGCTGGAGGGATGCAGGATGTGGGGCTGGAGGGACGCAGGGATGCAGGAAGCCCGGCACTGGGATGATGAGAGCACAGTGCCGTTGTGCATGAAGTTTATCTGTATTTCAGCAGTTTTGGGGGTCGTTTTAGTTTTTTCCTTCAGACTTTCTGAGCTGTTTTGAAGTGACCAGGAGCTCCCTCACGGGAAGCCCCTCTCTCCCATTGTGCTCCCAGCCATTCACCGGGATCACCATGAGAAACCTTTCAGAGGCAGCTGGATGCTGCTGATCAATCAATCAATCAATCACTCAATCAATCACGCAGCCAATCCATCACCTCGCTTACAGCTGGGACAAGGCAGAGAAAGCCCGGGCAGGGCTGAATGAATTCCTCCTTTGGATGGGCACAAAGCTGGAGCCTCCCAGGCCGAGCCCGGATTTACGCCGGGGTGAATGCAATGAGGATTTCCTCTACCGCCTGAGCCGCAGGGAGCGGGGCAGGGCTTTGTTCCCAGGCTCGGGATGCTCCCGGCTCTCCGAGGGCTGACAATTCCCCACAGCCAAGGGCTCGGGCTTTTCTCCCTGCCGGTGCTGAAACTGGAGCCCCAGCTCAGCAGGGAGGGCAGTTTCCCCGTTCCTGGTTCTTGGGGAAGGATTCAGGCTAAAATTTGGGTACCACAGCCTGCAGCCAGCTCTGCCCTCTGGGAAAGCTGCAACTGCAGCCAGAGCTGCTCTGGGTCTGGGAGGGCCAGGCATGCCTCAGAGCTGGCTTTTCCCTTTCCTGCACTTACATCCAGCCTCTTCCCCACCAGCCAGGAACAAAAGGACCCAAAATGACATTTGGAAGGGCCAGATCTGGTTTTGTAACTGCAGAGGTTGATTTCCAGGGGAAAACCATGGGGAGCTGCATCAATCCAATCACCTGGTTTTATTTAAGGCCCCTGGCTGAAATCATCCATTTCAGATAATCATTCCCCAGAAAATCTGGATTTGATTCAGATAAGACAAGGACTGACTGGCAGGTTTGTAAACCTTTGTAAACCCCCCCACTGCTATTTTTGTTTGCCCTTTCACTGTGGTCTCTTCTGTCTGGGAGGGACCAAAAAAGCACCAGAAAAGCTCCTCTTGCCTGGCAGCAGAAATGAGGAGCAGCCCCTCCTCTTCCTCCAACCTCCCAGCATGGAGAGCATGGATGCATTTCATCTAAACAATTCATTTTGGCTGCTTTTCCCAAACTGATTGGGACCCCTGAGAGTAAAGCAGAGCCAGGCAGGACCCCCCACACCAGAGCTGACGCATCCCACCCCTCATTCCAAGACCAGCTTGGCCCGTGGTCCTTGCAATGGCTCAGGTTGGGGTGATGCTCCCTCAGCTCTTGGCCACTTTCTATCCCACATGGCCATGAGCACAGGAAATGGGGCAGCATCTCTCCCACAACTGCCTGCACTCAAAGTCTCCCATAATTGCTTTTCCCATCTTGTTTCCAACCCCTTTTTCTCCCATAGCATGGGAGCTCTGCCTCGCAGGCACTGATTTAGGGATTTGTGAAAAACCCCACAGATTTCAGCAGGGTGGGGATGGGAGCTGAGAGATGCCAAAACAGCACTGCTGGATGCTCCCCGTTGAGGAAAAAGGATGAAATATGGAGGGTTCAAGCTCCTTGGATGAAGCAGTGCTTAAATCTCCAAAACAAAATCCCAGTGAGAACAATTATGATGGGATTCTGGGCCTGATGGATTGCTCAGCTTGGCTCAGCCTTCACTGGGCTTCCACTGGGAGAAGGCTCCTGGTGGGATGCCCGGGTCCCTGGTCACCCCATGGGGCAGGGAATGGGGACATCTGTCCCTCCAAGGACACAGGGATCCACAAGGCACTGTGCCAGCATTTCCCATCCCTCCCAGAGCACGGATAACCCACCCCAGCCTCCAGCCAGGGCTCTGAGCTAAGGAAGGGCTCTGACCCTGCTGGGATGGGCTCAGTTATCAGCTTCATGCAGCTTTATGTTCTCAGTTATCAGCTGGGCTTTAGACCCCTGAGCAGCCCCTCTGCCATGGCAGGCTGCTGCTGTGTTGGCACACGGTGAAACCTGTCCCTCAATCAGTCCCACACACCCCCTGGGATATCAGCACTGGGGACTGAAGATCCCAGGGCTGTCCCCTGCTCCTGAGCCTGGGTGACAATCCCTGCCACAGCACTCGGCTCAGGGATCAATCCAAGGTGACATCTGCCATTTTTAGTACAAACTCCTTAATTTATGAACCACTGAGACAACAGTAAACAGCTTTTACACATCCTGTCCTTCAGAGCTGGGGCTCAAACACCCCGGGAAGCTGCAGGCAGCAGCAGCACAGGACGAGTCACCCTTTGAGGGACACTCTGACTCCTGCTGCCATGCCCTGGTCAGCACCATCGGGGTCCCTCGGTGACACGGGGGACAGAGGTGGTTCCTCTCGGATCCAGCACTGGGTAACGCCCCTGTGCTCACAGGTTCAGCGGGAAATCCTCCTGCACCCTCCCTGCACAGCGGGGAACAGCGGGCTCTCAGGATGCTGCCCGCGTGTTTCCAGCGTGTTTGGCATCAAAGGAAACCCCTCGTCCCGGTACGAGCAGCAGCATTTATGGTTTTGGTGCAGTTTATCTCGAGGGACGCGATTGCTGAGGAGACATTGAGCACCGAGATGCTCCAGAAGAAGGGAACAGAACGCACACGTACCTGCGGGCTCCTCGGCGCTGCTGGCGGCCGTGGTGGGCGGAGCAGCCGGGATCTCTGCGGGACACACAGGCGACAAGGGAGGGAGGCGAGGTTATTGCAAAGCCCAGAGCTGCTCCCTGCCCACGCTGCAGCCTCCCCTCCCAGCCGCGTGTGCCAGCGAGAGCCCCCAAACCACTACAGCGGGGACTGGGGAACCGGGCATCCCTCAAAGCTGTCACAAAGGGGGTTTTTACAAAAAAATCTGGCTTTTGGCTGCGTGCTGCACTGTGCCCAGCCCCCGTGGCTGCTGTCACTGCTGTCCCTGGGCTGTCCCCTGCAGCTGCTGTCACCAGATCCGAGGCAGTGCTGGCGCTCCCCTGGTGAGAGGCAGGGTGCAGGTTCAGCACTGCTGGGGTGCAAGGGGTTCCTCCCACGTTTAAAGGAAACACAAACACATCTGGTGCCAATTCCCTGGTCCCTGGCTCTGATTTGGGGCCAGCTTTGCAGAGCTGGAACCACATCATGCTCTGGAAACTCGTTCCTAGGCCTGGTGTGTGTGTTGGGAGGATGGACTGTGGATGGATGGAGGGAGGGAGCTGCACGGTCCCAGCTGTGCAGGATGCTCCCCTTGGATGTCCTTCCTGCATTCAGGGCATGGTGCTGGCATTCCCCTGCATTCCTGGGAATCCTGGGGGGGAACACTCACCAAAGCAGGGTTTGCTGGGGGTGTGGCAGCAGCTCGTAGGGCATCAGGTGATTCTTGGGGGGCCTCAGTCTCATGCAACTAAACCCAGCACAAGCCACGGTGCATGGCCAGGCAGCACTGGGAGCCAGCACAGCCATCCCACAGCTGGGCAGGGGGTGCTCAGCCAGGCCTGACACAGACCCAGGGTGTTCTTTTCATGGCTACAAGTTCCTGGGAACAGGGAATTACCAGCAGTGGTAAACCAGAGAGTGGCTGTGCCCAGCCCCATACCCTGGATGGGCCATGTTGAAATCCTGGGCCTGTCTTTATAAATGCCATGAATCCTGAGGGAGCTGATGCAAGGAACAATCTGCTCTCTGATTTCCCCTGGCCCTGGGGAATGATTCATGATAAACCTTTGTGCACACTTGCTGCAGAGCAGACTGGAGCCATGGCTGGAGGTCCTGGGGACAGCAAGCCTCTGCTTTGGGCTCTTGCTGTCCCATTGCAACACGGGCAAAAATGAATCCCAAGTGACCTCAAACCACTCTGGAATGTGTGTTTTCTTCAGCAGGAGAAGGTGGAGAAAGGGTCTCTGCCCCAGAATTTGGCAATGGCTGTGCTGGGGGGGCAATGGTGTGGGAACAGACTGTGGGTCTCCAGCAAAGGCTGGAATCTTTTAACCTTCACTTTTCTTGCTGGGCCTTTTTCTCCTTTTAGCCACAGGGAATCCCCCCTTAGGGGAGTAGTTCCTCCTTCCCATCCCATCCCATCCCATCCCATCCCATCCCATCCCATCCCATCCCATCCCATCCCATCCCATCCCATCCCATCCCATCCCATCCCATCCACACTAATTTTGATGCTTTGTTTTGTTTTGTTTTGTTAGGGCAGATGATGTCCCACAAGGAGCATGAGCCACTGGAAGGTCCAACAGCAGCAAACTCCCCAGGCAGCAGAGAGGGGCACAGGACTGAAGCCCACCTTCCCAGGCAGGGAGAGAGAGGGGATCCAGGTGTTTGAAGAGCAGAGGCTACAATGGAGGCATTTTGGGATCTGTACCTGCCTTGGGAAGGCGAATTGAAAAGCAAACCCAAGGAAGCCAAGGGTAAACCCACCCATGGCAGGGCTGTGTGAGTGCAAGAGCCCCTGCAGCAACCCAGGGGGTCTCAGATGTGGTGGAAACTGCATCAAAGGAGCAGCTCCTGTGCTCTGAGCTCTGTGCTTGCGCAGCACAGCCTGATTTTGGAGAGAAGAACGTGTTTCTAGTGATCTGTAGCGATCCCCCTAAGCACAAAAAATGTGATTTTGGAGCACCTCTGTTCCAGGAAGCAAAATGGAATTCGCAGCAAACCTGGCTGTAGATGCACTCACAGAAGCCCCCAAGGAGGCAGGAGAGCTGCTGGAAGCTGCTGTGAGTTCAGGACCCCATTTGGGCAGAGCAGAGGGGTCCCCAAACAGCCCCACACCCCGAGCGCTGTGGGGTTCAGCACCCCCAGCCTGGGCAGCGGCTCCGGCAGGGTTTTAAGGGTTAAAATCCCCACTCCACAGAAAGGAAGAAGATCCACCTACTTATGCAGGGGGCGATGGGGGAGCGGCTCTGCTGGTAGCCCTTGGCGCAGCGGTTGCAGGTGATGCCGGTGACGCCGTCCTTGCAGGGACACTGGCCCGTGGTCTGGTTGCAGGTCTGGCCGGCCGCGCCCACGGGGTGACAGTCGCACTCTGCGGGGACACAGGGCAGCGGGGTCAGGGCAGGGCGGTGTGGCATCGGCGGGAGCGAGGCAGCTCCCCTGGCACCGCTCCACCCTCTCTGCACTCCGAGAAAGCCCCGGAATGAGCTGGAACAGAGCTGGCGTTGGGCACAGGGCTGGGGACAGCCCTGGAGAGGGGGTGGCCCTGTCACAGCACCACTGCGGGGACAGGGTTAGGGTTTAGGGTTAAAGGACACAACTGCTCACCCCATCGGTGCTGAGATCAGGAATCTGCAGGATTTAAAGGCAGGGAGTATCGACCACTGCCCCCATCCAGCAGCCCCAAACCCCCGGGACTGGTGCAGGGCTGGTACAGGGGGACAAACCCAGCAGGGTGGTACAGAGATACAAACCCGGCAGGGTGGTACAGAGATACAAACCCAGCAGGGCTGGTACAGTGGTACACAGGTACAAACCCAGCAGGACTGGTACAAACCCAGCAGGGTGGTACAGGGGTACAAATCCAGCAGGACTGGTACAAACCCAGCAGGGTGGTACAGGGGTACAAATCCAGCAGGACTGGTGCAAACCCAGCAGGGTGGTACAGAGGTACAAACCCAGCAGGATTCCACCACCCCTCAGTTCAGCAGGAAGCAATCGCTCGGGAATTCATCCCACGTGCACTCCAGGAAAAATCAAAGCGGTCCTTTCAGAGCCCTCCCCGCTGAGCAGCATCCCTGGCAGCTGGCACTGCGGGCACAGGAAGGAAATGCCCTTGTGGGATGGATGGGGGCTGAGGACCTGCTGTTCCCGGCCAGATGGATGCAGCCTTGCCGGCAGAGCCGGGCAGATGTGAAGGGTTTGGCAGGAGATGTAAATACTGCACTTGAAAACATTCAAACATTCACCAGCTCATTTCCCACAGTGGGACTTCACCGGCACAGCTGTTTGGGGGAGAAAAAAATTTTAAAAAGACAAAAAGAAGAAAAGCCAAAGCCAAAAAAAAAAAAAAAAAAAAAAAAAAAAAAAAAAAAGAAAAAGAAAAAGCATCAGAGCTTGTTATCATCACTGCTCCAAAAGGATTAGGACCTCGCACATTTGTTAACAGCCCTGATTTCTAAGAGCTGCAAGCGCCGTGCCAGACTGTGGGCTGCCCCTGCTGAGCCGTGGCAGGGACAGGCAGGCAGGCAGGAAACTTTCCTTTTCTTCTGCAGCATCCCGGGAAGGAGCCAGCCAAATCCTTCCCTGGGGAGCGCTGATCCCGCTCTCCTCCTGCCCCTCAGGGGAGCTGCCTGCCGGGAACAGGGCTGGGGGAGCCTGTCCCACTGCTGGGCCCTGGAGGGGCTGCGCTGGGGTCAGGGCAGGGTGAGTGTCCCCAAGGGCACAGTGTTCAAATCCCCCAAGCCCCCAGACTGGGCACAGCCCTCCCGAGAGGGCTTTTCCTGGACCTTGCAGTGCTGCTTGGTTTGTTCTGCACACCCCTGCCTCTCAAACACCCTAAATGCGCCGTATTTGGGGACAGCAGAGCACATCCCACGTTGGTTTGGGTTTCCAAGCGTTGGTGCTTGGCTGCAGGCTCCGTCCAGGCCAGCCCAGTGTGGTCCTGCCCAGCAGGATTGGGATGGTGCCTGGAGCACGCCTGCCCTGGGATGTCCAGTTTCTCCCTGGGGACATGCAGGGCTCCAAAGTGCCACCAGCCCTGACCCCACAGGTGCTGGGTGGGAAGAGACAGAGCCTTGCCAAAACCCGATGATTTTTCATTTGGAAGGGAAAGAAACTCCTCCAGAAACCAACAAAGCTTTTGCTCCTTTCTCCCCTTTTCCCGACACTTCTGATTTAGAATTTTTTAATTAAAAGTCTCTCTCTCCCCCCTGCCCTGAGCTCTCCCTGGGAAATGACTCCTTGCAAACCTGCCCACAGCAGAAATCTCCTTTTCTAAAGCTAATTTAGATTGGAAACGTTTTAACGGGAAATCAGTGTGGCCGGTGATGAGCAGAGGGATGCTTAGTGGGAAAACTGCAGCCCCAAGGGATGGCTCAGGTAATGCTGGGGGAAAGGAAATAAACACACGTTAAGAGAAGGCCTGAAGGAGGAACAGGAGAGAAAAGAGTTAAAGAAGAGCAGAGAGTCAGGAGATAACAGAAAAATAAGGGAAGGGTTACCCAAGGAGAGGCAAAGGACGGGAGATGGGGAGAGCAGCCTCGTGTTTCAGGCATTCTCTCGGGGCTGCTCCAGACAGAGCCCATCCTGTGAGGAGCCCCTGGGTGAGGGGATCACCCACATTTCACTGGGACCGGTCGGGGAAAAGACGGAAACGAGGGGAAAGAGGGAAAAAACCCTGGTGAGGAGTGAGATCATCAGGCTCTTGAGGCCACAGTGAGAGCACAGAGCACTCTTTGGACAGCACAGAAATCAATCAATAATCGAATGCTGCTGCTTCCTTCCCTCATGAGGCAGTGGCTCGGTCAGCTCGCCCAGAGCTGCCGGGTTATTTTCAGAGCCGAATCTCTCTGAGGTTGTCTCCTGTCCCTCCAGGCCTGGCTCTGTGAGGGCTCTGATGTCCCTACGCGTGATGTGATGTGTCCCGGGCTGCAGGGGCAGAGTGGCAGAGGGTCGGGGGCCAGGATTTCACCGGGATGAGACTCCGGCGATCTCTGCCACACCGAGGGGAAATCCTCCTCTCTGGGTGACGGACGGGCTCTGTGCCACCTGTGCCACCGGTGCCACCTGTGTCACCTGTCCCCAGCGTCCCCCTGGGCCCAGCCCGCCGTGCCAGGTCTGTTCCCAAGCTGCGGGAAGCAGGGCAGCTCAGCGGAGGCAGGAGGGGCTCTCCCCGTGCCTGCAGATGGGGATTTGCTGTCCCCGTCCTCGACAAACTGAACCAGCGCCAGCAATTAGGAGCAATTAAAGGTAATTTACAGTTCCCTGGCCAGTGCAAACACTCGCAGCCAGCAATTACAGGCTCTTCTCCTTCCCCAGCCATGGAGGGCCGGGCTGCTGGTGCTTGGTGCTGATTTTCCCAATCCGGTTCAAATTCCTTTGGGCTGTAGCCCCAAACTGAGGGAAGCGTGCACCAGGGTGCCAGCGGGGGGGGGGGGTGATCGCTGCAAACTCCCCTTTGGCATCTCCGATGGGCACCCTGGCACTCACAGAACGCGTTTGCATTCCTGAACTTGCCTGGCTTCCATCCCTGACCTTCCCTGGGTGCAGGGATTTGTGGATTTGTTCATCCGCCACCGAGGTGCGGGAATTCAGCAGAGCCCTCGGGGCTGAGGGCAGCTCTGTGAGCACGACAGGAAGGTGTCCGGGACACCCCGGAGATGATGAGGAGGATAACGCGGGGTTTCCCTCATGCCTTGCTTGAAAGGATCACCCCACAGAAGGTACGGTGAGATGGGAGAGAAGCAAACGAGGATGATGCTGAACAAGAGAAATGCCCACGGAGCATCGGGGAAAGGCAAATAACTCTCAGGATTTCGGTTTTTCAGAAAACCTTCAAGAAAAATTTATGCTGAGTGTCTGTGGCAGAGATGACCGGCAATTCCTAGTGAAAAAGTTAATTTTTGGTTGAAAACATGGCTGTGGAGGAGAAAACAAGGAGCAGGAATCTGTGGGGAGGCTTTAACAGGCAATGGGGGGCAGCAGTGGGGGTGCCTCTGCTCCCAGAAGCTGAATTCCCTATGAAATCAGGAAAGCGGGGAGCTGAGAGCACTCCCAGGTGAGCACCTCCAGCCTGGCTGCTCCAGATGTGAGGAGACCACGGCGCTCTGTGCGAGACAGACCCGCAGCGGCCGAGTGGATGAGGGGACAGCAGCCAAAATCCGGAGTGCAGAAGGAGGCATAATTGCAAGGAGGGAACAGGATGGCTCATCCACGCTGAAGGGTCCCAATTAACCGCAGCCACTCCAGGAAAAGATCTGGGACTCAATGAAACATCTGGCTGATTGCAGCGGAGCTCAGAAGAGCCACAAGATGCGAGGCTGCGCTGTGAAAAGGGGGAGAGAAAAACTCTGAATTCATATCGGGGCACTATAGAAATCAATAGCACGTCCTCAGCTGGGAGCTGCGGTGAAAGGCACGGAGAGTACCCACGGAAAAGATTCGGAATGCCTTGCCAAGAGACGGTGGAGCGCTGCCAAGCAATGCGCAGCGCCGGGAAGGTCAGACAGGTGCTCCTCTTCACTGGTCCTCAAAGCCAGCAACAAAGGGACATTGAGGGCCTTGAAAAGGCAACCTTCTCAGCGATAAAAGGGAACGCTGCTTTGCACCGCACGTAATTAACTCGTAGAACTCCTGCTACGAGACACCATGGCAAGGGCCCAACAGGATTAGATAGGGCTCTGAATGAGAACATCTGTAGTTACATTAGCTGGGATTAATATATATACGGATATAAGCACTGCCAGGCAGCTCCTCACCGCCTGCAGCCAGAGATTTCCCCAGGGGCCAGGCTCTGCCCAACCGGCTGCCGTGTGCTTTTATAGCTGTGTCTGGAGCTCCCAAATCAGCCCCGATTTTCTGTACAAAGCTGCTGAGGCAGAGCATCGCCCGCCCCAGACCAGCCAGCGACGCCGTTCTGTGCTTCAGTTCAGGTTTGGGGCTAAAAAACACCTGGAAGGATCCTGGGGCCGTGTTTGGGATAAAAAACCCCAAGGTTTTCAGTTCAGGTGGTTGAACTTGCTGAGGTGGTTCTGCCCCACTGAAGGTTGACAAATAGCGAGACAAAAACGCAAATATTTTCGCACCCCCGGTGTTCGGGCGGAGGTATTCCCAGCCGCTAATCCTGCCCCGCACACGTGTGGGGAAAGGTAAACACAGGGATAAATCTCCAGGCTCAGCTCCCCTCAAGTGTGACCTTTATGGAGAAGGTGCCTGAAAAGATCTGCATTTTTGGAGAATTAGCATCTTCCTGTTTTCGGGGAAGCTGCTTCCTTGGGAGCTCTTCAGAGTGATGAATAACCTTTTGCCAGGACAAGAAAAAAAGGCTGGGCTTGCCAGGGTGTCCAGATTTCCTCTTGTCACCCTGGATGTGCCAGGATCACAAACCTCGCAGGGCTCCAGATCCAGCCCTTGGACTGAGCAGGAACCCAACAATGCATTAAACTGGGAAAAAAAAAAAAAAAAAAAAAAAAAAAAAAAAAAAAACAACAAAAAAACCTTAATTTTCAATAATCAGTGATGAAGGCTCCCGTATTCAGGAATCCCACTCAGTCTGAAGTACAAATTCAATCCCAGGTAGCCAATGTGCCTTAGGTGCACATTTATATTTAACCAGGCTTTAAAATGCTTTTCCAGAATCATGGCCAAAAACTGCTTCCCTTTGGTTGTTTCCCTTCTTTCCTCCAAAGACTTCAACGGGAGAAAAAATTGTGGCTGCAGAAAACTTCTGCTGGAAAAAATTGCAACAAACCCAGGTTTGTTGTCAAAATGTCAAAACAAATTCAATTTAAATTCTCCTGTTGCCTCAACAACGCATCCTGATGCAGCAAACACGTCTCACTCAACCTTGTGGTTTAGCATTTAGAGGGGTGGTTCTGGCATTATTGCTTAAGGGAGGTTTTTTGCTGTAAAGTTGTTTTTTTCCTGCTCCACTGCCTGTAGGAGCTCAGGTACTTTAAATCCTGCTCCCTCTGAACACATCTTCCCAGGGAACTCAAGGTGTGAGAATTGCTGGAGTGTCCCCCGTAGCTGGAACCCATCCCAGAGGTGACCTTGAAGTGGTCCCAAGGAGGACAGGATGTTTTCACAGCTTTTCTTTGCCTCCCGGCTTTGGGAAATCAATTCAAAACAAGCAGAGCTCCTTCTTTTGGGTACCTATCCCGGTCATTCGCCCATGGATGAGGGAGGTCTGAGCAGAACCTGTGCACCTGAGCGCTGCGGAGAGGTTTGTGCTGGCTCTGGGCACCTCCCGTGGGGATGGCAGAGCCCTGGCACTGCCAGAGCATCTCCGGCACGGGCAGCACGTCCTGCAAATCCCCCGGATTTATGGGGAAGAGGAGCTGCAGTTGGGTGTGCATCCGCCCAGTCTGGCCCCAGCTGGTTTGCAGAGCGCAAGCAGGGGTGGAAATGTCTCTGTGCCTACTCTGAATACCAATAATGACTTTAAATATTAACCACTAACTGCTCTGCCGTGAGCTGCTCAGCCTGCCTGCGCACTGGGAGCTGCGTTTAGCCCTCCAGAGGATCGTGTTCGTGCTCAGTGTCCCTCAGCACATTCTCCTGGAGATTTAAAGGTTTCTTGCCAGCAGAACATGAATTCCTCCTTTTATTGGGCAGAGCCAAACAATCTCTGGGTGTCTCCTGCTGTCCCTCCTCCCGCGCCCCTTCTCAGGGCTCTCCCGTTTCCCCTCCTGCGTTGGCACTCGGGGGAGCCGAGGGCTTTGGTGCCCTGCATTTTGGGCCAAATTTCACAGATCAGACCTTGGCTTTGTCTTCTCCATAACAAGGAACAGACGGGGCCACAAAGCCTCCACTGAGCTGGAGTCGCCGCTAATCCGGAGGGGCCTTGGAACCCCGGCTGTAAATCCACTTTTTGGGCAGGGGCACTGTGGGCAGGCATTAGTGACACAGACAATGGGACAATTATGGCAGCACTCCCCCAAATGCTGGAAAATTCCCTTGTTCCAAAATTGTTAAAACTTCCCCTTTTCACTGAGAGCTCCCCTTCCCATGTGAATCCAGCAGGGCTGGAGAAGCTGCCAGGGATGCTGAGATGAAGCTTTGGGGTTTCCTTCACCCCTTCACCCCATTTTGCTGGGAAGATTTGGGTTTTATCGTGGAGGATGTGATCCCTTTGATTTTTCCATCAAAAATGTCAGAGCTGCAGGGGCCAAGAGCAGCAGCTCAGTGGGGCACGGTGGCCTCATGGACCTAAAGCCAAGCCCAGCTCCCCCTGCCCTCCTGGGAGATGTTTCACGAGGAACAGTGGGTTGGGAATGCTGTTATTGAAGGGAAAAAAAAAAAAAAGAAAAAAAAGAGAGGCAAAGTTTTTCTCTTCCTGATGCGTTTTTAGCCTGGCTCTGGAGGAAACGAGGTTCCTACAAGCTCATTCTCCCTCTAATAATAAAAATCAAATCTGGCAGCAGAGCAGAAATTTCAGAGCTAATGAGGTTGCCACAAGGCTCAGGAAAGGAGGCAGTGGGGAGGGTGAGGGAGAAGCTGGAGCAGCTCTGCAGAAAAGGATCCTTTTGGTGTGCACAGCCCCCATGGGACACCACAGCATCCACAGTGGGGAGAGCCCCCAGCACCCCAAAAGAAGGGAGAAATCCCAGTGAGAGCTCCCGGGGCACAAATGCCAGCCCCTCGTCTGTGATGCTCTGAGAAGCATCTGTTTAAGTGGAAAAGAAATCCTTTCCTACCAGAAAAAAAACCCTTTTCACTTTGGTACACTGAAAACCAGAGTGTGGGGATGAGCAGGGCTGAGCTTGGGTTGAATTCTCAGGATCTGAGAGCCTGAAGCACTTTCCACTCCTGAGAACTGCTCTGAAGCAGGAAATTATCTCCATTATTGGAAAACATTCATGGGGAAGGCAAATTATTCCTTTTCTTCCCTCTGTCTCGTGGATATGCAAAGGTCTGGCTTTGCAAGTGAATTTAGCAACTTTTGTCCTTAGTCTGAGAGCAGCAATGGAGAGCTGGGGTTTAGTCTGGTTTTATTTTCTTAATAGGGTGCAAATTCCCCTCTATTGTGTCACCACTTCTGACAAACCGCATCCCAACCTGCCCTCCAGGATTGCTCCTGGATGTTTCCCTGCTGGAAACTCAAACCCAAACCCCGGGTTGGAAGGTGGCCGGCCCCCAGTTCACCCAGCAAACCCCTGCTGGGCACCAGCAGTGCCAGGATGTGATTTTTCAGGAATGCAGAGCCGGCTCTGGTCCGGGAATCAATGCTGTCTACATTTTCCTCTTGAGCTGGGCCCTCCACATGTCTGCCATGGATTTGGGACTCAGCTGTGAGCTGTGTCTCTCCTCTGGAGGTGCTGAGGTGGTTTCCAGGTGGCAATGGAGATTCCAGCTCCTTCTCAGCAGCCTGCTCCATCTCCTCATGGATTCAGCAGTGTCCTGCCCTGAATTCCACGGCTCAGCAAACTCTGCCCACTCTGCCCCACAGAGACCCAGCTGCCTAAACTGATGTGTCTGCTCATCCATTGTTAAAATGTGGACTTTAATGGATTTATAAAAGCTGGCATGGGCTGGGAGATGCCTTGTGTTGAGCTTGAGTCTTACTTGAACAAAAAAACACTGCTTTTCCATGGTTTCATTCTACAAACTCAGAACAGTGTAAGAGTTTCAGTAATGCTGGTGTCCCTTCTTTTCTCTGGGATCCTTCCAGCCCAGGGGGATGAACGGTGCAGCTCTGCCCTGAGTCATGGCAATGCCATGGAGGAGGTGACACTTGGTGTGGCACTCGAGCCTCCCCTGCTTCCCCAGGACACTCCCACAGTGACCTGTGAGCATGGACAGCTCAAAGCTGCATTTCCAGAACCTTCTCTGATGGTCTGTGCGTGTCTGGGGCTATGGTGACAAGTTTTAGATGCAGGAGCCATAAATCAGCTCTCAGGGCTTGCAATAATATCAATATCAGGAATTATGGGACTGTGGGGAAGGGTGACTCAGGCACAGCCACTGACAAATGCAGGATGGAAATACAACTAGAAAATCGTTCTTGTGGCAGTGGAAGAGAATCTCCACAGTCCTGGGGAGAGATTGAAGTCTGTGCTTGGCAGATCAATGCCTGGAAAGTTTGGAATTTCTCCAGGGATGTGATTCCTCAGAGGTGACCAAGCCCTGACACAGGAGCCCAGCCCAAGCCCTGCCAGCACCACGGGCTGGCTCCTCTCTCCTCAACAGCAGCTCCAGCTGGAATCCTGCAGGAGCAAAAGGAGGAAAGGAAGGAAAGCAGGTTTGACCATTAAGGACAACTCCCAGGGCTGAATTCCTGGAAAGTATTGCCTTGGAGTTCGCCTTAAAACCACAACTGAGCTGGAAGAGAGATGGGCATCAAAATGAGGCAGCTCTGGAGAGGGGAGCATCTCCCTCCGGCTGGGGACAGAGCCCTGCAGGAGCCACCCCTGCTGGCCCTGCTGGCCTTGCTGGCCCTGCTGGCCCTGGAGCCCTGGTGCAGGGATCCAGCCAGGCCATCCCAGTGTCTCTGGCACACTTCAGCTGTGAGCTTGTCTGCCCCACCCAGGTGTGAATTGGGGACTATGGTGGCAGGGGACATCTCCAAGGCTGGAGAGGTGCTGACCACAGCTAGAACCATGGACAGACTGGTGTCCCTGTGCTACACCAGGACACCAGCAGTGGGACACCTTTGGTGGCACTGCCATCATTCTCAGACTGTGCTCTGGTGGCAGTGCCACCCTTCTCAGACCCTGCTGTCTGCCGTGGGTGCTGCCCCTGGCACCTCCTGTGCCCCAGGCTCCCAGCAGGACCCAGCAGCAGGAACAGAGAGGATCCATCTCCCCTGGCCCAGACTCCAGGGAATGAGCTGTCAGCTCTAAGCTGGTCATGCAGCTCCCTCTATAGTCACTGGAGAGAGACGGGGACTTGTGCCACTGTCCCTGTCGCCGGGGGCTCTGCTCGGCTCTCCCAAAGCCAAAGGGCTTCGGGTTCTGCCTCACTCAATGCCTGTGACTGTGTGGGGAAAAAGCCTTTATGTCCACCCATGACATCAGGGACAGGAGGCTGAGCCCGTGGGGACAGCTCTCACCTCCCTCTGCTACAGCCCAAGCTGCCTCCAAATGGACATGTCAACTCTTGACCCTTGGTGGGTGCAGGCCAGGACAGGCAGGGAGGCTGGGAGTGCTTTTTGAGCTTTGCACGAGGCATGAAATCCTGCAGCACAGCTGGAAAGCTCCCCAGGCTACAGCAGCACCAGGCACACAGACAATCCCATTTCCTCCCGAAAGACTGAGCCCTGATGGATGTGACCTCTCCAGGTGCCAAATCCTGCCCCTGCATGAGGGGTTTGTGCTGGCAGCCTCAGCACAAGTGCATTCAGAGCACGTCTCGTTTGTCATCTTTTCATCAAAAAGTGTGCAAAGCCTCTCCCCAAAGCGCAGAGCTGTTTTACAGCCAGGCTATAAAACCCTGCAGACTCTCCACTCCAATGGAATTACATTAGTGCCAATAATCTGGCAAATATCAGGAGGGAGTTTAATCAAAAGAACCAACAGCAGGGCCCTGATTTACAGCGGCCCATGACAGAGCGGGGTGGACAAGGTTTGCAGGACCCAGATGTGGAATTTCACTTGCAACATCATTTGGAGCAGAGGGAAAGCAGAAGGAGCTGGAAGCAGGGTTTCAGTGTGCTGGGAGCTCTTGGTGATTTCTCAAAAACCAGGGAGAAAAGAGGAACAATTCATCCTTGTCCGAGTCTGAAAAATGAACATGGAAATTTCTTACACCCCGAGTTTTGTTGCTTCTCGGGCCAGCCCCACACCAGGGGTGTGCCCAGGACAGGGTAGGATGCATGTGCCAGGACAAAGGGCATCCTGCTCCCCTCCTGCCAGGGTGAGCCCACCCCACCCTCTGGAGGAGGAGCAGTGGCACCATCGGGCTCCTCCAGCCCGGGGTCCAGGGTTGGGATCAGCTGCAGTGTGACCCCAGAATGCCAGGGCAGCCCTGGCTTGGTGTCCCAGGGGTGCCTGACCACCCACCCAGAGCAGCCACATCCTCCATGCCCAGCTCCATGCCCAGCTCCAGCCTGGCAGGCTCTGGCACACACCCAGCATTGCCGCTCCGTGCAATATCCCTGCTCCATCTGTCATCAATTCCTTTGCCTGTGGTTTGCAGCCTCCTTGCCACGGCCTGCCTGGTGTGGCTCTGTCCCAGGGCATCTCTGGCCACTGACAACTCCCAGGCTTTTATCATTTATGGAAGGAAAACCGCTGGAAGCAAACAGAGCAAAGCACCTGGCATGGCTGGATCCCTGTCAGCCATCAGGGAAAAGCATCTTTACACTCAGCTCCTTGTGCCTTCACCTGCGCTGCTCATCTCAGCTTCAGACCATTAGAATAGTCTTTTATTTATCAATTATAAAAGATTTGGCTGTTGGAAACACAAGCAGCCCTGAGCAGGGGCTGTTGCCCAGCTCTGATTTCTGCTCACCTTTTGTTGTCTGAGCCTCACCCCTGCCCTGCAACACGTGCAAAAGTTTGTGGAATTCTCCTTTCCTCTGAGTTAAAAAGAAGGAGACATTGTGCAAGCATTTATGCAATGTCATATTTTGCATAATTACTCAAACCAACCATTTCAAACAATGCAACTGCAGCCTCTCTAATTTGCTGATGTTAGATATGTTGTGAGTGGAGGCACCTCGTGCATGGGATGGAGTGGGAGATGAGGAATGCAAGGCTTAGCTGGATGTGTCACTTAGACTGAATAAATGGGGTTGAATTAATGAAAAAATGTCTCTGGCAGCTCTTTCATGGAGCCTTTGCTGTGAGATCACCGAGACCTTGCTGGGGTGGGTGAGAGCCACGAGCTCCTCAGCAGCTCCCAAGGCACCAGGGCTCTCTGAGATGCTTTTATTTAAATTTATTATGTGTGGGACATGATCAGAGTGATGTGATGGATTAAAGAATCAGGTTTTATAGAGGAAAATATAGAGAAAATCTGTTTCTGCTGGGTGCAGGCAGTGGTGAAGGAGGTGGCAGGAGCTCAGGATAATTAATTCCTTAAATTTAACCACATCCAGTGGAGATGAGGCTCTGGGAGTGCTGGTTTGAGGAGATGGTAAATGAATGTTGTTATCAGCGGAGAGGTGGCTGGAGCTGTTAAATGGCAGGGTTGGGTTTAAACCTGCTCATTTGCAACAATGATCTCTGCACAAGCCCCAAGTCAGGAGGGAAAAGCAGAGGGAACCTAAACCCCTCTGTGTGAAAAACAGAGCTCGGGAAAAGGAGTTTTCAAAGGGATGCTGAAGCCATAAAACTTTCCATTTCTTGTTGAAATGAGTCTTTAAACAGAAAAGAGCTGAGCATTCCTGTGGGAAACCCCAGCATTTTCTAATCTGGCTTTTGAATGTTTGCTTGATTCCTTTCACTGCACCTCAGGTTCAGGATTTCCATCTCTTCCAGCAGCAGCTGAGAGTAAAAAGGGTTCATTTGCAGGATTTGCTCTTCTTGCTGCTCCCGCCCCAGCTGAATCCCAGCTCGCCTCCATGGCCACACGAGGAAACCTCAAAATACTCCGAGCTCAAAATAAACTCGTTTCTCCTTTTTCTGTTCTCTCCTCGTCCGGAGGAGTGACAAGTTCTGTGCGTGGGCTCAGCTCTGCCTGAAGGGTGGGAGCTGGAGACGGGGCTTGGGGGAGGCTGATTTAAATTCTACATCTCACCCATACCTGGGGTTCTGTTCCCCTCTGCCCTTGCAGGGTGACAACCAGGTAGGAGCAGATGAAGCACCATTTCTAAGTGATAAACCCTGAAATAATTCAAAGTCCTCCTCAGCAGTAAGGGCCTCTATTTCCATGGGCTCATCCTCAGCAGGAGGATGGAGAGAGAAGGGAGAGGTGATGGCAGGGGACGTGGGTGGCCTTGTCCTCACCAGGAGGCTGCAGAGGTGACAGCAGGGAACGTGGGGGCATGGGAAGTCATTCCAAATGGCAAAAAAAGCAATTTCAACCGGGTTTGGGAGAGGGGGGAGCAGGAGGAGCTGGGGAGAGCTGTGGGAGCGGTGCTGCAGGAGGGGCTGGAGAAGGAGGAACAGGGTATTCCCCCTACCCCACCTGTGACCCTGTACCTCTGCAGGCCTTGCAGTGGGAGACGGGCAGAGCTGTGGGAGCGGGGCTGCAGGAGGGGCTGGGGAAGGAGGAGAGGGGCATTCCCCCCATCCCAAGGTTGATCCTGTACCTCTGCAGGCCTTGTGGTGGGAGATGGGCAGAGCTGTGGGAGCGGGGATGCAGGAGGGGCTGGGGAAGGAGGATTGTGGCACTCCCCCCATCCCATGGGTGATCCTGTACCTCTGCAGGCCTTGTGGTGGGAGATGGGCAGAGCTGTGGGAGCAGGGCTGCAGGAGGGGCTGGGGAAGGAGGAGAGGGGCATTCCCCCCATCCCAAGGTTGATCCTGTACCTCTGCAGGCCTTGTGGTGGGAGATGGGCAGAGCTGTGGGAGCGGGGATGCAGGAGGGGCTGGAGAAGGAGGAACAGGGTATTCCCCCTACCCCACCTGTGACCCTGTACCTCTGCAGGCCTTGTGGTGGGAGATGGGCAGAGCTGTGGGAGCAGGGCTGCAGGAGGGCTGGGGAATGAGGAGAGGGGCATTCCCACCACCCCATGGGTGATCCCGTACCTTTGCAGGCCTTGCGGTGGGAGATGGGCTTGCTGAGGTCGCGGTAGAAGCCCTCCTTGCAGTAGTGGCAGTGCCTGCCCGCCGTGTTGTGCCGGCAGTTGAGGCACACGCCGCCGCTCTTGCGCCCCGACAGCTTGAACAGCTCCATGTTGAAGCGGCAGCGCCGCGCGTGCAGGTTGCAGTTGCAGGCTGGGAGAGGCAGAGAGGGGACATTGTCACCATCTGTGCCCCAGCAGGGAGGTGCCAACCCTGGGGAGCTGCTGCCAACCCCTCTGTGTGTGCCCTGCCACGGGTGGGAGGCCCTGGTGGCACCCTGGCTGTGGGAAGCCAGCTGCTCACCCACATCCTGACCTGTGAGCCCATCGCTGTGGGCCATTGCCTTCACGGGTCTTTGGAGGGCAAAATGAGGCTGCCAAGGCCAGGTTTCACTGTCCTGACTTGCATTAACTACGGCTTTGCCTCTCCCTGCTGGCAGTGGGTGTTACAGGGGACTGTGAGGTTGGGGGACCATCCATGGTCAGGACACACAAACCCCTGTGGCACCTTCAGCTTTGTCACAAGCACTTTCCCCATGGAAGCACCGCTCATTTCCCTTCTCATCCACTCTCACTTTGTGTTGTTACTGCTCAGTGCAAAGGTCCCCAAACTGCTGAGGGACCCCCATTTCCCAGCACCTCAGGAGCCCCCTCAGTCCCTGTGGGAAGGAATTTCCATCATCACCTGCCCAACCTTCCCAGTTTCCCACTCTCACCAGTTTGACACACACACATCTTTGAACTCTGGATACCATTCCAAGACCCTCCTAGCTGCTTTCTCCCTCAGCTTTCCACAGCACAGGCTCTGTCACTCACCTGCAGCCCTGACCATGCTGAAAATCCTCATTTCTGCCCCTGCATCCCCCATCCCAGCTGGGATGACACCCAGTTAGCTGAGTTCCAAAAGGTGCCCCCCTGCTTTGATTGCTGTGACTGAGCTGTCCAATTCCTCCACCATATGCAGCCTAAAGTCAACACCGGGCCTGTTTTAGCAGGGGGCCTTTGCAAAGGACAACTTCGGGACTTCAAACGCTCGACCCCTCGCCCGCCTCTCCCCGGAGCTGTCACGGGGCCATCAGGACGCAGTTGCCGGGGCTCTGTGCTTTGCTGAGAATTTTATAGCTTGTTTTCTTTTCCCGCAGCTTTTATTTGCTCTTCACCCCTGAACAATGCAGCTGTGCCATGCCAGCCCGCAGCTGGGCCCCTCGCCCCGGCACGGAGGTGTCACAGCTCCGGCCTCGTCACCTTCCCTCGGAGCAGAGACGTCTTAATCCCTCATTCCTTCCTGTTTACCTTATGGTGCTCTCCCAACACAAAGCCACGCTGTATTTGCTTAATTATCAAATTTCAGCCCAGGGAGGGCCACTGAAGCCCCGCAGTGTTTCTCAGGAGCAATCCCTGGCTGAGGCACGCTGTGACAGCTCAGGGGAGAGCAGCACCCCCATCCCCGTGCTCCCAGCAGGATGGAGCCGCTGTCTCCGTGCTCTGCCATCACAATTCTCCCTCTGCCATGGACAGACCCACCCTCACGTCCCCAGCGGGGCTGGCAGAGCAGGAGCAGTGGCCACCGACGTGCTCATGGTGACAGGAGTGGCCCAGAAGCTCTTTGCCAGGCATGAGGGACAGAGATTCCTGCCACGGAGCTGGGCCAGGCTGTGAGCTGCGGTTTGGCCCTCCTGGGATGAGCCCAGCAGCCTGCAGGAGCTTTTGTCATCTCCCCACCAGGACCCAACCGTGAGGGAGCCAGAGACAGCGCTCCTGCCTCCAGAGGGAATGGCTGGGTCAGGTTCTACATGTGCTGAAGCTGTGCTTCTAGCAGCCAAAGCAGCATGGGAGCACACATCAGGCACTTGTGTGTCCCCCTCGAGGCTTCCCCCTCCATGGAAAGCTCAGGAAGAGCAGCCTGCTGTGCCCTGCTGGAGCAGCTGCTCTGCTCTGCTTTCTCCTCCTCCCACACGTGCTGAGCAGGCCCTGCCTGCACCACGGATCCACCACACAAAGGGTTTGAAAGTGATTCCTGCCCTGCAGAACCCAATGGCAAACTTTTGGGAAGCACATGGGGGTTTGACATTCCCAGCCCTTGTTTTACAGAGGTGATCAAATGAGGCTGAACCCTTTTCCTGGAGGTGCAGGACTCAGGGCTGGTTCTTGCCCTCAGGGCAGAGCCTTCCCAAAAGCACAGGGCTGGGACACAGGTATGATCTCCTGGTTACACCTAACCCCCAAGGCAGTACCTTTACCCATGGCACAGCCTCTGGGCAGGCTCAAACAGAGGAAAAAGATTTCAATCCCTCAGCCTGAGGGCTCTTGTAGCTTCACATCTCCATTGTTCAAAGCCTCGAGGCTCACAAGCAGCTCTGCCTTTGGTGCCACAAACCACAGGATTTGGTCCCTGCTGATCAACATGAAAGGTCATTTCTCCAGGGAGTGGCATGGCCTCACAGAAGCCTCAGTTCTCCCTCAAAACTGTCAGAAATGCATGTTTTCCCAGGAGAATGAAAGCTCACCTCCTCCTAAAACTTGTATTTTAGGAGAGTTGGACTTGGCACTGGAGTATTTTGCAAGATTGCATTGGCAAATCCCTTTTTAAAATTCAAAGCAGAGCCCACACGAAGAGTGAGTGAAAATCTTCACATTTCTTTGGGTTGCTTGATAAGCAGAAATGTTTTTGCAAAGCCAGGCAAACAGAACTCTGGGGATTTTCTCGAGTTCTTTGCTAACATTTCCACTGGTGCCACCAGAGCAGAGCTGCACAGGAATGTGGAGGAATGAGTGCTCAGAGCTCCTCCCGGCTCTGCTCCCAGGATCACTTCTCCAGTGGTGTCTCAGGGACAGGAAAATCCTGAAGACGGGAAGAAGCTGAACCTCACAAGAAGCTGCAAGGATCTTCTAAAAACAGCCAACCCTGTCCTCATCCAGAGCCAACGACCTAAATACTGTGGATGCCTTGGGGGATGAACCCTCCAGGGTGAGTTGGGGATGGTGTGGTCTGCTCCAGTCCTGCTCCATGACTACATAGCCCCCCTCACATCCCATTTCTCCTGACAATGGCACACAGGGATGGAGGGATTGAGGGAAAAATCCCCGTCCCATTTCTCCTGACAATGGCACACAGGGATGGAGGGACTGAGGGAAAAATCCCCATCCCATTTCTCCTGACAATGGCACACAGGGATGGAGGGACTGAAGGAAAATCCCCATCCCATTTCTCCTGACAATGGCACACAGGGACTCAGGGACTGGGGCAATGCCAGAAATGTCCCAGGCAGGCGTCACAAAGCCCTGGTGGGGACAGGGCTGGGACATGCTCTGTGGGATCTCCCTGGAGGTGCAGAGCGTGGGCACTGCCTGGGCACACAGCTGGCCCCAGCAGCAGGTCGGGGAGGTTTTGGATGCCCCTCCAGCTCCGTGCATGCCCCGGGGCGTGCGGCTCCCCGCACGTTTTCCCTGGACAGAGGCGCTCAGGAAGCGGCTCCCGCCCTCCCTCTGCCCGGCCCGAGGTTAGTCCCCCACTGTGCTGGAGCCTTTTGCCTTGTTCCTAACATGACTTGGCCTGGCTTTAATTTTCTGCCACTGCTTCTCGGTTAGAATTTCCCTGAATTCAAGTGGCTCTTTAGCAACCCATTTTTTCTTTCTATGAACGCCTTTGAGGGCTGTAATAGAAATCACCTCCCAGGACTGAAATCGTTTCCGTTCCTCAAGCTTTGCTTTGCACCTGGTGGAGACAACACCCCTGCACCCCTGCAGGCCCATCTATGAGCAAACCCTGGCCAGGTGCTGAGGGCTCTGTGAGGAAAGATTTTGGCTCCAGTTGCTCCACTGAGCCCAGTCCTGCTGTCTCTCGCTCTCCCTTCCCTTACTCTGCCAAGGACCTCACAAGCCTTTTGTTCCCTGACTTTATTGTGCACAGATGTGCAGAGCTCCATCAGAGCATCTCTACCTGAGCTGCCAGGCCCGGCTCTGGATAAGCAGATTTCATTTAAACACAGACGTTCCAAAACCTGGGAAGGTTGAGGAGGGAAAGAGGAAAGCTGCGCTTTGGAGCCAGGCAGAGAAATCACCGCGGGATCTTCTCTGTGTTAAATCCAAATTCATTTTGGTCAAATGAATCCCTCCAGGAGGTCAAGGTGGGCAGGATTTTCCATGTGGGAGCAGGAAAGGAGGGCCATGAATGGAGGCACAGGCTGGGGCTGTGCTCTGGGAGCTGTGGTTGTGGTCTTTGTGCTGCCACCACATCCCCAGCGCCCTGCGTCTCCCAGGACGAATTCCTCTCCGTGGCTTTCATTCAGCAATGACAATGCTGCCCTTTCAAAAGACCCCACCCTCCCAAAGCTTATATTTTGGCAATTTTTAAAATGCAAATTGCTTTTTAAACAAACGAAAACCCCAAAACATTTTGTTTTAATTTTTGCAAACAATAATTCAGGGGAGGGGGGAAGGAAAAGGGGAGGATGGAAGAATCCAGACACTGAAAGTAATCTCTAAATTTGACTTGAATTTATGAACAGTCCCAGTCTCCTTAAAATTATCCTTTTCCCAAACTAGTTTTCTTTTCCCAGAAAATTGCTAGCTCAGCCCGAGCCACTATTTCTCTTTTGCAGGAGAAATCCTGACATGCAGGGTCCCTGAGAGGGACCCCCTGCCCGCGCCCATCTTGGGGAGGCTTTGCTCCCAGACAATCCCTAGAGATACCTTCAGGGGTGGTGTTTCTGGGGTACACAATGGCCAAGGGAACAGCCACGGGGACAACAGAGGTGAAGCAGCCAGAGCCAGTGGAGGTAGAGAGAAATCCATGGAGACAGCAGGTGGGTGACCCTGCAGTGTCCCTTCAGGTGTCCTCAGCACCAGGGTGCCCCTACAGTGTCCCTTCAAGCCACTGCCAGCTGGTTTGGGGTTTTGGAGCAGCTGGGCACGAACCTGGAAGTGATGGATGAGCTCTCCCAGCACCACAGGTCACCAGGCCCCACCAGTCCGGCACAGGCTACCAGGGCTGTGCCCAGGCGTGATTCCAGATGTGGCCCTGCAGGGATCTCTCCTGGGGCTTGGGTGGGAGAGGGTTTCTGTCCGTGCCTGGTGTCACCCCACAGGGATTTCTCCCGGTGGTTTGGGTGATCCATGGCTGGGAGGGGGTTTTTCTCTCAGGCTGGGAGGGGCTTTCTGTCCATGCCTGGTGTCACCTCACAGGGATCTCTCCTGGGGGTTTGGGTGACCACAGGCCGGGAGGGGGTTTCTGTCCATGCCTGCTGCAGCAGAATGGCCAAGCAATCATGAACACCACTGGTGAAATCCTGCAGAGTAGAGTCACCACATGTGGCCCCAGGAGGTTGGAACCACAGGGATTGAGGGGTCAGATCCAGCTCTGCTCACAGGACAGGCATCCCCATGCCCTCCCACCAACCGCAGCCCCAGCTGGCCAGCACCAAACAAAAAGGTTTGCTCAGGAAAACCCATCTGGGTGAGCAGCTGGGTGTGAGTAAGAAGAGGCTGGGGGTTGGTCGGGCTGGCTCAGGAGAGGGGAAATCTGAGGGGGTGTTGTGGCTGCCAGGGGCAGACGCCAGGGCTGTGCCAGACCCAGGTTTTCCTGCCAGTCAGAGCTCAGGGATGGAGGGAAGTGTGTGCGCACACCACAAAGAATGCAGCTGTGGCCAGCAGCACCCCCAGGGCCAGAGCCACAGGGCTGGCCTGCAGAGCAGCCATGGGGATGGGGGAGGGCAGGAAAGGCAGAGCCACAGCCCTGCTGGGACCCCCATTAGGGTGAGGGAGCCCCTCACACCCTGATCACCCCTCATCAGCCCAAATGCCCCTGACTCTGCTCCACTTGAGAGCAGGAGCCAAACTGCCAGTGCAGCGCAGAAAGGGAGCAGGAGCCTGGAGAGGGACACTCTGAGGACATCTCCCCCTCGGCACAGAAAGAGCCTGGGGACCAGAACTCTTCTGCGTGCCTGAAAATGCTCAGGAATGGCGTTTCTGTGGAAAAGCTCTGGAGGACATGTCATCAGAGTGACTCAGGGCCTCCCTGGGGAAGCTGCACAGCCCAAGTGCCCTTCACTTCCTACTTTGGCAGTTCCCAAATCCCACATGCCTTAGGGCCAGGGGCCCTGGACATGTCCCACTGTCAGTGCTGCTTCTGCAAAGTGTAACAGCTCCCTGTGACACTGACACTGGTAACAGAGCATTGACACCCGCCTGGGATTGCCAAGGATAAGACCCTCATTCTCTTTTCCATTAAAAAAGCCAGACTCAGTGTTTGGGTTGAAGTGTTTGAGACTGGGTGTCTGAGTGAGGCTGAGCGTTTCTAGAAAAGTCCCTGCTAAAATGATTCAGCTGGAAATGAGAAACAAGACGAGTGAAAAATCCTGTGCCATGCCAACTCTAACAAATTTGGGGATTTATTTCCTTAAAGAAAATCTATTACCCTTATGTTCGAAGCCAAGGCTTAAAAAGAAAAACACTGCTCTCTGCTAGGGATGTGTCTGTTGCTGTCTCTAGGATGAGCTGCTCAAGCTTGGCTGCACTTCTCAATCACTGAAAAATGGGGGGACTGATGGAGTGCTGCAGCTGAATTCCCTGAAAATCTGATTTTCAGTGCCCAAACCAAGCCCCACACCAGGCCTGTGGAGATGGGGCAGGGATTGCTGTGCTGCTGGTGGGTTCTCAAGTGCTGAGTGTGGCAGTGCCACCCTGATCCCTCCTGCCTAAGGTTCCCTCCCTCCATCCCAGGAGCCCTGCCCTGCCCTGGCCATTGCCAGGCCCATCTGCAGGAGGGCAGAGCTGCAGCAGAGGCTGGCAGTGGGGAGGAGAAGCTCTGAACAGCAGAGCATGGCAGCTTGAACCCGTGAATGTTTTGGGATTGCCCTCACCCCAGTGACAAGAGGGGCAAACCAGGCGTGTCCTGGTGAACCAGCTGCCATCAGCACCCAGAGCCAGATCAAACAGTGCCCATCCAAAGCGGGCAGCAGATGGACAGCTTGGCACAGCCTCATCCCAAAATGTGGTGTCTGCTTTTCAGAGCAGGTCCAGGGAGAAAGTCCAGAGCTGTTCACAGAGCTCCCAAGGAGGAAAGAACAAATCCTGTCAGTTCAGCTGCTGAGGGTTAATCATCAACACTCACAATTATCAACTTTCTGCAGCATGGTGAGACCAAAACTCTTTCCAACAACACCAGATGCCTTTGGAGAGCACCCAGCAGCCTCTGCCCAGCAGGCACTGAGGCTGCCCCTCCATCCTCCACCCCACAAGCCACGGGAGCTGATCCCAAAGCCGTGGACACCAGTGGGAGCTTGACCTGATCCCAAAGCCGTGGACACCAGTGGGAGCTTGACCTGATCCCAACAGCCACAGACGCCACTGGGAGCTTGACCTGATCCCAAAGCCATGGACACCAGTGGGAGCTTGACCTGATCCCAAAGCCATGGACACCGCTGGGAGCTTGACCTGATCCCAACAGCCACAGACGCCACTGGGAGCTTGACCTGATCCCAAAGCCATGGACACCAGTGGGAGCTTGACCTGATCCCAAAGCCATGGACACCAGTGGGAGCTTGACCTGATCCCAACAGCCACAGACACCACTGGGAGCTTGACCTGCTGGGCTGGGGTCTGACCTGGGTTTGGATTCATTTCATGGAGGGAGAGATCTCCACAACTGTTCCCACATGTGCTGGTTCCAGCCTGGACTGGAGCACCAGTGCCTCCCGAGCTGTTTCCTGCCTGTACTCGTGGAGTTTCTGGTCCCACAGGAAGCATCAGAGGGGCAAGAGCAAGACTTGTTCCTGGGAGATTTACAGCTCCCAGATATTCGGGTTTTGAGCCAGATTTGAACAATCTCTGGGCAGGGAGGCTCTCCCCAGTGCCAGGCAGCACACGTGGCAAACAGCTGCTGGCAGCCCTCGAGGTCCAGCTGAGCTCTGTGTTCCCTGCTGGAGCCCTGGGGACGTGTCCAGTGACCTGCAGCGGCTCCTCCAAAGCCACCATGCAGCTGAGGGTCCAGCAGCAGCCCGTGGGGTGGAGGAGGAACCCACGGGCCCGTTGTGCTGCATTGCAATGCTGGGATTTGCGGCAGCCTCTCACCCAAGGCGTTTTCTCCCAAGACAAAAGCGCTCTTACTCAATACAGGATGGGAGCACAAAGCCGGCCTTGCCCTGGTGCAGCGCACACGGTTGGACTCCAAGTGCCTGGAAACGGGCTGTGAATTGCCCTCGCTCCCGCCGGAGCGCTGCGATGGGACAGCGCTGCCCTGAGAATGGAGCGGAGCCTTCTCCCGGCCGGAGCTGCTCTGGGGCTGTCTCAGGATCAGCCTTCAGCCTCAACAGGAGCCAGCCTGACCAAGAGTCTGCCTCACCAGGAGCCTGACAAGGAGCCAGCCTGACCAGGAGCCTTCAGCCTCACCAGGAGCCAGTCTGCCTCACCAGGAGTGAATGTCATCAGGAGTGAATGTCGCCAGGAGCCATCCACACCAGGAGCCATCCACACCAGGAGCCAGTGTCACCAGGAATCAGCATCACCACGAGCCAGCCTGACCAGGATCCAGCATCACCAGGAGCCAGCCTGACCAGGATCCAGCATCACCAGGAGCCAGCCTGACCAGGATCCAGCATCACCAGGAGTCTGCCCCACCAACAGCCAGCAGGAGCCAGCCTAAACAGGAGCCAGCTCTGAGTGCTGGGCTGGAGTTCCAGGGGACCTCACCTGCAGGCTGCTCTGTGCCGTGGACAGACCCTGTCCTCTGTCTGTCCTGCACGGGCTGCCAGCTCCTCCCACAGACAGGCCCTGCTGGGACGGTGAGAGAAGGTTTTCCAGAACCAACGAGGCTGGAAAAGACCTTGGAGATCATCGAGTCCAAGCTATGACCCAACACCACCACCTTGTCACTACACCACAGCACTGAATGCCACATCCAGGCTTCTTTAACCTCCAGGGTGTGACTCCACCACTTCCATGTGCAGCCCAGTCCAATGCCCAACCACTCTTCTCACAACAAAGTTTCTCCAAAGTCTCACCTAAACTTCCCCTGGTGCAGCTTAAAACATGCAGCAAAAACTTTGACCAGGATTTGATTTAGATTTGACCAGGAGACTTTCTCTACAAACCAGGTGTTGTGCAGAAAGTTTGCAGATAAACCTCGAATTGGAAAGAGTTTAATACTTTTTTTTTTTCCTTCATTTTTTAAAGAAGGGAAAAGTCAAGAAAACTCTTTATTTCACTCTGGGAGATGATACCAGCCTGTCATCAGCTTGCTTTGTTTAATTTCACCATCCAAGCCCAGTCTCCTGAGATTGTCAATCCTTTGAAATGAATTGTTTGCATCCCGTAACTCATCCAGATGCCATTCAAAGGCAGGAGCTGATGGCAGAGCTCACCCTGCAGTCCCTGGGTTACCAGGGACAGCACGGAGCGCCCCCAGCCCCTGCTCTGCCCCAGCCCAGCTCCAAGGTGCTCCTGAAGCCTCAGTGTTTATTTGGAGTGGAGGGGAATCCACTTGGGAACAATTTACCCACTTAGACTCTGCCCTTGTGGTTTCCCTCTTATCTGGTCCCGATCTCCGCAGCAGCTGCAGCAGCAGCTTCCCTCAGCTGCTTGCGGCTTTTCAGAACATTTCTCCTCTCTCTGTCCCACACCTTGGTGTTTGTGTCCAGCCCGAAGACCCCTGGGCAGCTGAGCTGCTGTAGGTTGAGGGAACGCTTTTCACATCATCAAATCCTCATCCCAGTCCCCAGGTGCTTGTTCTCGTCAGTACCTTTGTGTTTCTGTAAAACCAGAGCTCTGCATCTCAAAAGGAGGGCAGTGGTGGGGCTGAGCACCCCAAAGCTGCAGGTGATCCTCCAGGACATTCTCCTGTAAGCTCTCGTACATTTGTGCCTCAGGAGGGATCAGCCATCTCAGTGTTAAAGCCACAGCAGAGGCAGATCCTGAAAGAATTTGCTCATTCGGAGCAAAGGTTGCCCAAAATGCACAAGGCTGATAACGCAACTAGCCTGGGGAAGAGTCAAAGGCTTTTCAAATCTGGATTAAAACTGTTCAGCCCAGAAGGACGAGGGACACAAACAGCCTCAGCTCTGCCTCCATCGGTGCCCCAGGGAGCCAGGACACTTGGCCGTGCTTCCCCACAGGCAGGGGTGAGAGCAAAGCCAGGCAGTTCTAAACCAGCTCAGGCTGTGCTTCCCCCAGAGCAGATCCAGCTCCAAGTGCTGCTGCTCCCGTGCCCGGTCCCTGCCAATTCAGCCTCTGTGTGGGAGGGCTGTGCTGGGCTCCTCCTCACAAGCAGCCTTCAGGAACGTGATGTGTTGTTTTAACCTCAGACCATTTCCCAGTCTCCTCTGGAGCAGGACCAGGGTAATTGTTAAACCAGCCCCAGCCAGCCCCACTTCC
Source organism: Melospiza melodia melodia (assembly GCF_035770615.1). NCBI lineage: Eukaryota > Metazoa > Chordata > Aves > Passeriformes > Passerellidae > Melospiza > Melospiza melodia. Next base: position 1,733,489 of record NC_086217.1, on the reverse strand, counting down.
GAAGGGACCCTGTGGCTGCTGCCAGAGCCCAGCACGGAGCTGGGCACAGCCCAGGGCTCATCATCTCTCCCCAAACCCAGCAGCATCCCCACCACAGCGCCACTGCTCCAAAACCACCTATCTGAAGGCTAGCTCCTGCAGATTTCCCTCTGGAGCCTGCATCCCTCTCCTTTTGTCCTGTCCCCAGCCCTGGTTTGGTGCTGCCCTTCCCCCTTTCGGCAGGACCCCACGGCCTCATCCTCCCAGTCAGTGCAGCTGTGGATCCACAGCCCCAGACCCCACGTCCTGTGGCAGCAGGAATCCCCAGCCAGAGGGTGACACCTCCTTGGAGAGCATCCCCTGGAGCTGGGCAAGCAACTCATCCTTCAGGCAGATCCCAGAAATCCCATCATGGACAAAAGCCCGGAGAGGAGGCTCCAAGGAGACGGTCCCCTCGGTTTGTGACACGTTTCTGGGAGCTGCTCCATCCCGTGCCTGCAGGATCTGCTCCTGTCCCTGCCTGCAGGATCTGCTCCTCCTGTGCCTGCAGGATCTGCTCCTCCTGTGCCTGCAGGAGCTGCTCCTGCCCATGCCTCTCCCCAGGATGAGGAGCTCCCGGTGGCTTTGGGATCACTGCTGCTCTCCTGAGTGACAAACCTCAGTCTGTCCACTCGAGGTGCCAGCACTAAGCCAGGCTTGACAGATGAGGGCTCTCGGGAAGGGTTTTGGTTTCTGTCCGAGCCCAGCTGGCCCGGGGGAGCTGTTGGCAGCTCAGCACGTTCCTGGGGTGGAGATCTCAGCCCTGGGCTGCCCCGGGAGCCCCCCAGCCTGGGCTCAGCCACTGCTGCTCTGTCCTTGGAGAGGAGAAGATCCAAGAAGGCAGGACAGGCCCTGTGCCTCAGTTTCCCTTTCTGGAAGTAGGGAGAGGGACCCTGGGAGGGTTTTGTTGTGGCAAAGGCAGAGAGCTCTGGGTTACAGGAGCCAGAATTGTCTGTGCATCTACAGAGTGATGTTGGATGACATAAAAACTCAGCTCCAGCTGGGACAGCTCAGCAGAGATGGATTTTAGGTCTGCTTCCAGCTTTCCTAAACCTGAGCTAATCCTGCAGCCCAGTCCAAGCTCGGGCCATGGTGGAGGACAGGGTGAGCATCCAGCTCCCATCCCGCAGCCACCTGGGCCCAGGTTGGATTCGGGAAAGCCCCACGGGTGTGAAGAGCTGTGTTTGCTCATGGATATTCGCACCTTCGGGGCTGTGCACAAAGCTCTGCTGCGTGCCCCGGGTAAACAGGGCTATCTTATCTCCGGGACACTATCGGGGCATCCGAGAGGGAAGGAAAGCTTGGGCTGATGAGCCTGACATCCAGTTGTTATCGGGTGTTCCTGGGAGGTGTCGGGCCGAGCTGGCTGCCCCACTGCCCCCACGCCAGGCTGGGCGGTCCTGGCACCCCGACAAGGCACTGGTGCGTTTTGTTTTCCTGGAGATTGGGGTTTTATCAAAACCTGACAGGCTTATCCTGCCTTATCAGGGCAGCTGTGCTACTGTTAATGGTTTTCGGTAACAGGCTCTGGGCGGCAATGTGGATTGTGGCTGTGCTGGGAGCTCAGGGAGGCCGGGCGGGCTCAACATCCCCTGTGGGGTCTCCCTGGAATGCAGCACCACGAGCCCATGCAGCAATGGACCATCCTGCACTGCCCGTGTTCAACATCCTGACCCCAACACCAGAACATCGGAGGCCAAATCCTCCCCTGGAGGGAGCAGCTGCCACCCCGGAGTCCCACACTCATATGGAACAGGGCACTGCCCCTCCTCACTTTCCCTGGGACTGCCATGGGATTCCTCTGTTCCACCTCATTTCTCTGTTCTGCTGCTTCCCAGTGAGCAGCTACATGGCCTATGCTGGCTGGAGGCTCCCCTGATATGGCTTTGGGCTGCTGGAGGTGACAGGCTGGTTCAGCAGCTCTGTGCTCCTCACATGCATCACTCCAGGAGCTCATGGTCCATGTGTGCTCATCCCTCCGTGTGTGTGCTCATCCCTCCATGTGTGTGTGTGCTCATCCCTCTGTGTGTGTGCTCATCCCTCCATGTGTGTGCTCATCCCTCCATGTGTGTGTGTGCTCATCCCTCCATGTGTGTGTGTGTGCTCATCCCTCCATGTGTGTGTGTGCTCATCCCTCTGTGTGTGTGCTCATCCCTCCGTGTGTGTGCTCATCCCTCCATGTGTGTGTGTGTGTGTGTGTGCTCATCCCTCTGTGTGTGTGTGTGCTCATCCCTCCATGTGTGTGTGTGCTCATCCCTCCTTGTGTGTGTGTGCTCATCCCTCCATGTGTGTGTGTGCTCATCCCTCCATGTGTGTGCTCATCCTTTTCTGTGTGTTCTCATCCCTCTGTGTGTGTGTGCTCATCCCTCCGTGTGTGTGTGTGTGTGCTCATCCCTCCGTGTGTGTGTGTGTGTGTGCTCATCCCTCCATGTGTGTGTGCTCATCCCTCCATGTGTGTGTGTGCTCATCCCTCCATGTGTGTGTGTGCTCATCCCTCCATGTGTGTGCTCATCCCTCTGTGTGTGTGCTCATCCCTCTGTGTGTGTGCTCATCTCTGTGTGTGTGTGCTCATCCCTCCATGTGTGTGTGTGTGCTCATCCCTCCATGTGTGTGTGTGCTCATCCCTCCATGTGTGTGTGTGCTCATCCCTCCATGTGTGTGTGTGCTCATCCCTCCATGTGTGTGCTCATCCTTTTCTGTGTGTTCTCATCCCTCCATGTGTGTGCTCATCCCTCCGTGTGTGTGCTCATCCCTCCATGTGAGTGCCCATCCCTCCATGTGTGTGCTCATCATTCCCTGTGTGTGCCCATCCCTCCATGTGAGTGCCCATCCCTCCATGTGTGTGCTCATCATTCCCTGTGTGTGCCCATCCCTCCATGTGTGTGCCCATCCCTCCATGTGTGTGTGTGCCCATCCCTCCATGTGTGTGCCCATCCCTCCCAGTGTATTCTCATCCCTCCATGTGTGTGCCCATCCCTCCCTACTCCTGCACCCAAGGCTGTGGATAGCTGAGGTGTGAGGCTCCTACAGAAAGAATTCTGGGCTGGAAACACAAATCTCTTCGGGGTCATGGGACTGTTGTAGGGCAGGGACTTGGAGCCAAGGCTGCCTTAAGGGAGTGTTTGGATGGAGAAATGCCTGGCGGGGCAGGCCAAGGGCAGTGGGTGGGTATGGACACACTGCCAGCAGCAAGGACACAGTGAAGGACACAGCTCCTGCCTCCAGCCCCGAGGTGCTGTGGGGCACTGACCCAGGATGAAACAGGCAGACACCTACTCAATCCTGAGTCCAAATCTGACCCAGAGCCTCCCTCGGGCAAGGCTGACACACCTGGAGCTGCAGCAGCTCGTCCCTGCCCAGACAGGACCTGCAGCTGCCTGCTCACTTTTCAGGGTCGCTCAGGGCAAACTTTGATGGCTTCAAGTCAAAACACACAGCCCCAGGAAGGCTGTGGCTGTTTGTCTCTGAGGGATTTAATCCAGAACAAAGCTGGTCAAACACAGGGATTTCCCAGCTTTTCTGCTGGGATCAGCCTCCTGCACATGCCTGGGACACTGCCCTGGCCAGCCTGGCCCTCGCTGCTCTTTCCTCCCAGGCAGGGAGGCCAGGGGAGAGCAGGATGGAAATCCCTGGATGGGGCAGCATTCCTGGAAACTGGGCAGGCCTTTGGAGAGGAGCTTGGCAGGGACATCCAGAGACATAAAGCTGCCCATTCAGCAGGGCAGCAAAGGCTGCTTCAGCCGTGGCAAGTCCTTACTTTTCATATTGGCCAAACTTGAGGAGTGGGAAAGCCCTGGAGGGGGTTCCCTGGGGGAGAGGAGGATTCTGTGCCCCCTTTCCGAACACCCCATCACCCATCACATGTTCCGAGCCCCTTGTTCTCCACGGTGCTGTGGCCCTGCAGCCACTGCCACCAACCCAGGTCCCAGCTGTCCCCAGGGTCACTGCCAGCACCCACCTGAGCAGAGAGACAGCCCAGCCCCAGGCAAAGGTGCTGACAGCCCCTGAGGGCCGGGGAGGAGGAGGCTGTGATGGAGCCCTCGGTGTCCCAGCGCCACCTTCTCCCTCGCCCTGGGGACACCGGGGCCACCACAGCTCCTGTGCCTGCCGGGTAGATTTTATCGGGACCCTTTAATGAGCTGATCACGGGCAATTAGCGCTGGCTGCCGGCACAGGCTGCAGACCTGGCTGTTTCAAAGGGGCCTGCAGAGCTGCAGACATTCCCGAGAATCAGGGTGGGAGCACAGCGCTGGCCACGGTGAGGAGGATGCTCAGAGATGTGCTCGTGCCACTCAGACCCTGGGCTGTGCCACCGTGTCCCAGAACTGCCCTGGACAGTCCCACCACCATGAGGGGAGGCTTCACGCTGTCCTGGGGCCGTGTTGCTGTCCCTGGCCACCCTGCACGAGGGATCAGGCTGGGGCTTGCAGGGCCGTGGCACAGCCTGGGCATGGGCAGGACCTGAGCCATGTGCCCACCAATCCTGGCACCAGCCATGAGTCCTAGGGCCCCTAAACCAGGACACCATGAACAGATTCCCATCCCAAAATACACCCAAAGCTCAAATCTGACCTGCCAGGGACACTGCAGGAACAGACTCCTGTCCAGTATGTCCTCCCCCTGTCCCTCCCGTGGTCTGTGTGACCCTGCAGGGTGGCTGTGAGCAGGGACAGCTGGGCCAGGCCTGCCCTGTGCCAGCGCCCACGTGGTGCCAAGGATGCTGGAAGGGTGGCATGGCTCTCGTGGGACACTTGCATGAGACGTGGCTGCTGCTCAGGTCACACCTCGGGTGACATCTCCCTGCTGCAGGACAGGGCTGGACAAGCTGCTGGGACATTCCCCCCGTGGGGCAGGGTGACAGCCCAATCCCTCCATCCCAGAGCTTTTTCCTGCTCTCTGTAGGTGATCCCCCCTCCCCTGCAGCCCAGCTGCTGCTCCAGGCTCACACGGGGTCTGTCTCAGTAGGACACTGCTCGGGCCTTCAGCTGCAGTTCCTGAATTTTGCCCAAAAGTTACAGAGAGGAGATTGCATTTCTCTGAAGGAAACTGCATTTCCTCCAGTTCCAGCAACAGCCTGGGAGCAGTCCTGGGTTTTCATCTGGCTTTTGAGTTGGGATGTAGCTCTGAGCCAAACCTCTGATCCTGCTGTGGTTCATTTTCAGGCGCGTGTGCCCCAGAAACTTTTTTTTTTCTAAATTAATTTTTCATACAGAATTCTTTCGTTTGATGGATGCAGTGAGAAACTATTTCCCAAACAGGAAAGAGGACCTCCCTCCCCCTCCTCTGCGCCGTGGATGTTTTTAATAACAACATCAATTGTCTGCAAACAACTTACTCCTTTCTGACCTCAAAACAACTCCTGGTTAGCGCATTCCAGCGTGGCCACAGAGCGAGGCTCAGTGACTTCACAGGCCCTTCAGGAGCTTTTCCATCACAATGCCCGCTCAGGGAAGGGCCTGATCTGGCACACGGGACCTTGGCTTTGCTGGATGAGGGTGCTGAGCAGCTCAGACACACACCCCAGCACTGGTGGTTCCCGTGGTTCCCCTGGTGCTCCTCATTCCAGGAGGACATCCCTGCTGGTCCCTTGTCCTGGAGGGGCACAGGGGTTTCTGCTGTGGGCTGAGAGCCAGCTGTGCATGGCAGGAGCAGCAGGAGGCGCCTCCTGATCCCTGTGCAGATCCAGGAGGGGTTTGAGGGGTGTCAAAGGGAAGGGGATCCCCTCACCCTGCTGCAGACTGTGCCACCCACCTTGGCAGAGGTTCAACGGGACAGTGCAGTCACAGAGCAGCATTTATACCCAGTCTGACCTGGCAAGGGGCATCATCTTCCAATTCCGTCCCCAGCTCCCTCAGGGATCACCCTGCAGTGGTCAGGTGCCAGAACAGATGGTTCCCTCACAGCCACCTCCTGTGGTGGCACCTCAGGTCCTGCCCTTGGCATCTGCTGTGCCTGGAGCAGTTCAGAGGCTCCTCTCTGGACACTGCACATTCACAGCTCTAACACCCCATTGTCACATTTGTGATGCTGCACAGCTGGACCACAGGGATCACCCCAGGACCCAGACCCAGCGGCCCCAGGACTGCAGGATCCAAACCTGGCTGGGGACACTTCCAGCCCAATAAATTATTGATCATTAGAGCAGCTTGGGAGCAGCTGGAGCTGCTGACAGAGCTGGGGTGGTGGAGCTGTGCAGAACCACTCCTTTTCCTGTTAGCTCATTGGAAATACCCGGCTGGCCAATGCTGAAATGCAATATTTCGGTTTTCCGGTGTGAAAGGGCATGGCAAAGCCAAGGTCACCTCCAGGCAGCCAGAGGAGGGATGTCAAACCACAGAGAATCCAACCGCAGGCAGCTGTGCTGGGGGGATCACATCAAACATTTCCATGGCCTGAAAGGCTGCAGGGAAGGGGGAAGGGAAGAGTGCAGGACAGCAGATGCTTTGGGCAGGGAATGGGAAGCAGGCTTGAGCTCCAGCCCACCTCCGGACAGAAAAGCTTTTGCAGTTCCCAGCTTGGCCAGAGCCGCCAGCACTCGCCCACTCCTGGCTCCCCTGGGGCCACCGAGCTGTGCCTGGGGATGGGAGACGCCCCCAGACTGGAGATAATCACCCCACGCCCCTCTGCCCACCCAGAGCTGCCTGGAGCAGCCCTGCTGCTCCTTTGCTGGCCCCCAAACCAACCTGCAGCTCTGGGAGAGGCCAGGCTGTGAGCTCCTGGCTGCAGCGGGGCTGATGTGCAAAACCTCTCCCACAGAAGCTTTCCTGGCTGGATTTGCAGCCCAGCTGCTCTGCAGGACAGCAGCAGCTCCTGGGGAGCCCCAGCTGTGCCCCCAGAGGTGCTCTGTCCCTCAGGGGCCAAGCCCAGCTCGGCTTTAGCACAGGCTGCTCCGCTGTGCTCTGTTCATCCCTTTGGCAGGGGCTGCTGCAGCCACCCAGGCTCTGCCACGCTAACTGCTCCTTTTCTTGGACATGGTGTGGTGTGTGATAGCCTTTTGTAATTTAGTTGTTTTCATTACTTAAGGCGAAGGCTTGCTTGTGGTATTGGCCTCACGTTTCCTATCCTTTCGTACTGGGAAGAGTTCATCATAGAGAGAAACCGACCTGGATTGCTCTGCTCTGAACTCAGATCACGTAGGACTGTTAATCGTTGGACAAACGAACCCTTAGCAGTGGCTGCACCACTAGGATGTCCTGATCCAACATTGAGATCGTACAGCAGGCGAAGAGCCCCAGCTCCCTGTGCCAGCACCCTCAGGAAGGGGTAGGAAAGGTTCACCAGGCCCTGCCCTGGGTTCTTGGCAGAGCTGATGCTGCTCCTGCCACCCTGTTTTGACTACATGGAGGAAAAAATTCTCCTGGCCCATCTCCTGCCACAGCTTGTGCCTTTCACGGCATTGTTGGCAAAGCTCAATCTGATTTTTTTCTGCAGCCTTATGAGGCTCCCCATTTGACCAGAAAAGCTCCTTTTAGGGCATAAATGGGAGGCACAGGTTCAGCTGAAATGGGAGGCACAGGTTCAGCTGAAAGACATCAGCCCGTGGGCTCAGCTGACCCCTGAGATATCTCTGCAATCCCGAGGTCAATGATGAACTTCTTGAAACAGTTCACTCAGCAGGGACTGCAAAACCTTCCCTGTGCCAAGCATCACATTTCTGTCTCGTTCCTTCAGGTCAGCTTCAGGTCTGCCACAAAGACTGAGGACAGGAAACTGGATAATCCTTGGCTGGTGCAGCTTGTGGATGTGCTGCTCTGCTCCCTGACCCCTGCCATGCCCAGAGGGATGGGATTGGTGCCCAGAGGCTGCCCTGACACTGCTCAGAGAGCTCCCAAGCTGGGAGTGACTGGGACTGGGACAGGGACAGGGACAGGGACAGGAACTGGGACTGGGACTGGGAATGAGACTGGGAATGGGACTGGGACAGGGACAGGGACAGGGACAGGGACAGGGACAGGGACTGGGACAGGGACAGGGACAGGGACAGGGACAGGGACAGGGACTGGGACTGGGACTGGGATGTAGCTTGGGGCAGCTGCTCAACCCACCCTGGCTGGGAGCTGACCCTGTTCTGGCGCTCAGGGCTGGCAGGGGCTGTTCCTGACCCCAATTCCCAATTCAGGCAGGACATGGGCTGCCCTGGGCTGCCCTTTGCACCTCTCCCATCCCATGGAGGAGCCACAGTTTTGCCTCCCTGACCTGGAGCTGCTCAGGCCAAGACGAACAAGAGCTCAGGGAGGAAGCAACCCTGAGCTGGGCTCTGCTAGAGTGAAAACAGCTGCCCTGTGCCAGTGCAAACACAGCTCCCCTTGCCTTACTTGTATAACATGGGAACCTTCTTGCCGCAGACTCTCTTTATTCCTGGCTCAACAAAGCATTACAAGCATTTATGATTTTTGGTCACCACAGTGAGACCCTCGGAGAAAAGGTGGAGCCAGGGCCAGGCACACCTCACTGGTGCCAGGCCAGGCTGAGGTGAGAGCCTGCCTGAGGAGGGGCTGGATGTTTGCTGAAGGCAGGGGCGGCTGCCAGGGCCAGGGAATTTCTGCATTTGTGCTGTTGGATCTCTGCCTGGTGTCACCGCAGAGCTGGATGTGAGCACAGACACATCAGCGCTGCTCAGGCGCCCTGGCACCTCCTCAGCGGGGTCTGCCTTCCATCCTGCACACCTTGGGTGGCCCCAGGCACGTCCCTGACCAGCCTGGGAACAGCCCTGCTGCTCCTGCCTCCCGCTGCACTGCTGGGGCTGTCCCACAGCATGGGGCAGGACAGGGTTTCTATTTTGGGGCTCTTACAGCTCTTAAACTGCTGTTGCTGCACCCCAGCACCTGCACCACAAGGCAGGGCTGGCTTGTCAGGAGAGGTGGGGAAGGGTCTGGAAAAGGTGGTGTCACACACATCTTTTATGAAAATCCTTTCCTTAGGATTTTTCCTCCTGAGAAGCTGAGAGGCCTCAGGGACAAAATGTAAACATTGATTATCTGCTGCTGTGGAATGCAACAGGTGCATCTGGGATTGGTCTCATGTGCTTGTTTCTAATTAATGGCCAATCACAGTCCAGCTGGCTTGCACTCTCTGTCCCAGCCACAAACCTTTGTTACCATTCTTTCTTTTTCTATTCTTAGCTGGCCTTCTGATGAAATCCTTTCTTCTATTCTTTTAGTATATTTTGAATATAATATATACCATAAAATAATAAATCAGCCTTCTGTAACATGGAGTCAGATCCTCGTCTCTTCCCTCATCCTCAGACCCCTGTGAACACGGTCACAAGGCAGAGTTTGCAGTGCTGAACCCAGACAGTGTTGGGGACAGGGGGTGGCAGATCCAGGTGATCCACATTGGTGCTGGGCACAGGGAGAGGGAGATCCAGGGATCTCCAGCTCGGTGCTGTGAGCTGGGAGCTGTGCCTGCTGAGCCAAGGCACGGCCAGTCCCTTCATCAGCTCTTGTTTGGGAAGGTGTCTCCTCATCCCAGGGCTGTCCAAGAACATCAGAGCCTTGGCAGGGCCAGGCTGCAGCCTGAGGTTAGCAAAACAGCCTGGTGCAGGCAGGGGCTCAGGGAGGAGCCCTCGGCCAACACTGCCCCATTGCACCTGGGATGTGCCCCCTCACCTTCCCTGCCCTCCCACAGCCCGGGAGCAGCTGGTGACCCTGGGGACACAGCCCAGGGCACGGCCAGGAGAGCCAGCCCTGCCGTCCTGCCGGGGACACAGCCCTCGCCTGGCTCCCCAGGCATTCCTCCACCACAAACCAGCCCCGGAGCCAAGAGCAACCTCGGTCCCGTCCAAGCTGTCTGCTCCATCCCGGGGGACAGCCCGGCTGGAAATGCCATCAGTCTGTGTCATCTCTGCCCGCCTGGAGGGTTCGTGGGGCAGGAGCTGGTGTTTAACGAGCCCTTTCACGGTGCCTGAGCAGAGCAAAGAAATGCACCAGCAGCACCCCCTCCCCCAAGAGAAACACATCTTCCAATAAAATTTATAGAGCATGGAAAGGGCTTCTGGCACTGGGGTTCAGAGGTGGCCAGCCCCGGGTGTGTGAGGCACCACCCTCCTCCTCCTCCTCCTCCTCCTCCTCCTCCTCCTCCTCCTCCTCCTCCTCCTCCTCCCCAGGGGACGGAAACAAAACAAACAAGCTGAGAAATTCCGGGAGCAGATAAGTGAAGGCACGTCTGTCTGTCCTTGCTGGAGTGACTGAGGTGCTGCTGCTGGTGGTAGGGATGGACAGACGGAGCCTCTGGGCTCTACAGGACAGGCCCACCACCCTGTGCTCAGCTCCTCAGGAGCCCCGGGGACAGCCCTGGACACCAGGAGCGGGCTCAGAGGCTTTCCCTGCCTCAGGAACCTCACCCAGGCCGTGCCAGGGCCGGGGTGTGCAGGGGGTGCTTCCCATGGACATCAGACAGAGCTTGCACAAGGGGCACTCACAGGATGAGCAGACCATGACCATGGGGGAAGCCACAGGCTGCTTCAGTAGCAGAATGATTTGTTCTGGGCCACCCTGGAGCCAGACACCCCAGTTCCCTTCCAGAGCCACAGGGGAGCAGCTGGCACCTCTTGGTGCTGCCCTGGACAGGTTCTGAGGCGTGCAGGGAGCTGCTGGCAGCATCCCCTGCTCTGGGTGAGACTCTCAGTGTCCCCTTCCAGCCCTGTGAGTGTCCCCAGGTTGTCACTGGCTCTGTGGGGGTACAGGGACCCCTCACGGCAGGGCAGCCTGTTCCTGGGGGTCAGCACCCCCGTGGGTGAGAGCTGGAGCCTGCACAAGGGGAGAGGGATCTCCGTGCCCAGGAGAACAAGTCATTGTGCACAGCCCACCCTGGCCTCCAGTGGCCAGTAATCCCTGCAACCATGACAGCCACTTCTGCTGGCCCCAGAGAATTGTATAAATCAGAGCAGAACAAAAGTCCTTTGCAGGGAGCTGGGCATGTGCGCTGCCTTTCAAAGGGGAGGCACATTTCTCTGGGGATCTGCACTCTCGGGGGACTGCCCCTCTGACAGCACAGAGATTAACAAACAACCCACTCAGCTTCCCTGCCCCAGCATCTCCAGGGGTGGAACGAACCCCTCACATCAAACCACAGGGCAGGGCCATCATTCATTCACACTTGTTGCTCTGCTCCTTGCTTCATTAATGGCCTATTTCCCCTCCTTTCAGTTTTCAAAGTTTTGGGTAATAATTACATCGAATGCAGCCTCCTTGGGCGTTAGGGAGGGAAAACTTGGAAATAATGAGGCCCAGCAAAGCAAATGAGCAAATGGAGCAATGATAGAGTCCTGGGGGGAGCTGCAGGGCTGCAGGGAGCAGGGAGCTGCATTCCTGGCTGCAGCCCTCGCCCTCACAGCCCAGAGAAAAGCCCTAAATGAGCCCTACCACACCAGGAACAGCTCCAGAGTCAGAGCGTCCCTCTGTCACCAGCAGTGCCATGGGCTGCAGGTCCCCTCAGGCTGCTGGGGATGTTTGTCACTGCCAGCCCAGGACAGGGGATGGAGACAGCCCCTGATGCCTCCTGTGCTCCTCCAGGCCGGGGGTGGCTCTGGGAGCTGCCAAGGCAGCAAACTCATTATTTGTGCACCAGTATTTGCACCAGGGGTCCTGGCCCAACCCCACTGACCACGGAGCAGAAAGTCAGGGCTGGGGGAGCTCAGGCCCTGCAGCTCCTCAGGGATGCCTCGGGAAGGGGCTGTTTTTCCAATCACGCTCCTGTTTGTGGGGTAAATTTGGGATCTGGCTCGTGCTCCAGTGCCTGCTCCACTGGGAGGGGTGGGATTGTGACTCTGTCCCCTCCTGTGCCTCCCCACTGCTCCAAGGCTGGCAGGAGCAGATTTTGGTGCTCTCTGTGACCTCTAGCCCTGAGCTGTCTCACTCACATCTCCTGTCCTGGCTCTGGGGACTGTCCCCACCCTGCTGGCATTGCTGGGCAGGGAGGAATGCTCCTGAGCTCTCTGCAGAGGGGACACAGCACAGGGGGCAAGGGACACTCTGAATGTCCCCTGAGCCACCCTGGAGCCACCCAGGCCCTGCAGAGCCTCTGGGGACAGCAGAACCAGGGACAGCAGCAGCCCTGATGAGCCCAGCTGCAAACCTGGCATGAAAGGCCTTTGGAGGAAAAGGAGGCACTAAAGAGCAAGGAATGAACAACAACCACATGTGAGCACGGTTAGCCAGAGGGAGCAGTGCCACCCCCAAATGTGGGCTAGGAATCTCTTCCTGCGGAGTTCCTCTGCAGGAGGAGTCACAGGGATTGTGCAACTGCTCAGAGCACTGAGCCCGGGCTGAGGAGCTGAGCTTGGCCTCTGCCAGCCTGCCAACCTGGGTGTCACACCTGGAGCAAAGTGAGAGCCTCAGACAGAAATCACAGGGGCTTGGAGGCAGGGGCAGCAAAATTTTCATTTTGCCAAGGAAAAACATCGAAATGTAATAGAAACATGTTTGGATGTATTTCAGATTTCATTTATTTCATTTGGGGTTTTGAAAGCCAAGCCAAAAGTTTGAGTTTCAAACAAAGAAAAAAGGGAAATATTCCTGTCCTGTTTTGAATCGCCTTCCATCAGATAATGAAAAACTTCACGGAAAGGGAAGAGTTCCCTCCAAGCATTCACATCAAACCTGAGACAGTAAATGAGGAGGAGTTGGATGGTTTTGAGCCGTTCCTTTCCCAGCAGCAATGTCCCTTCCTCCCTAGAGGACACAGCCTCCCTGCCCTGCCTGCTGCCCCTCCTGACCCTGGGGTAGTTTAGGAGCCTGGTTTGCAGCTGGGCTGTGCCCAGATGGCTCTGGGGGGCTGAGCTCTGCCTGTCCTGACCCTGGCTCCGGAATCCATGGCGCTGGGCATCCATCTGAGCTAACATTTGCCTGCCAGTGCTTTGTTCCCCTTCCGTGGCTCAGGGTCTGGATCCCCCCAAAATCTGGGCACTCACACAAAGAGTAAAATCCACCCTGCTCCACAGTGTCCCCAGCTTGCAAAATCAGACTAAGCATTATTTACTCTCTTAACGCTCCACATGAAAAATACTAAAACGAGGATAAATATCTGTTTTCCTTTCCCCCCCTCTGTTTCATGCAGGGAAGGTAATGCTGCCGAGCCCGGGGGATCGCCTTTATTTTCTCTTTTCTGATATTTACTAAAGACTTAAAGATGGGAAGAGGCAGAAGCCTCTGGAGTGCAGGGCTGAGATGAAAAGGTCCCGGATCCCCAGCGGGATAGGAAGGCTTCCAACAGGAGGCACAAGCTGCTCAGCTTTGTTTCCCAATTCAAACACGGCCCGGGCACAAAAGGAGGGGAATAATATCGCTCTCCCAGGGGCTGCTGCCCACAACCATCACCATTCCCAACACAAAACGGATGCCGGCAAGAAAAATTATTTGGGATTAGGGGTTGCCGTGTCCCACCTGCTGGCTGGGTTATTCTTGTGCTGAACCCGGCTCTGCCGGAGCCCAGGCACCCCGCGGCACAGCCCGGCCCTTTCCGGGCATCCCTGACAAGCTGCGGCATCAGAATGCTCGGGAAAGGCTCCTGGGGAGCCCTGGTGTGTGTGCGTGAAAGGGCAGCGTGTCACTGACTGTGAGACAGCGCAGGGGCTGCAGCACGGACAGCCCGGGGCAGCGGGCGGCACAATGAATGTCAATGCCGGGCTGGGGCAGCTCAATGCCGCCCCGGGAATTCCTGTAATCTGCCTTTAGATCCTGCTTTGACACGGCTTCCCTCTGCTGAACGGCAAACGTGCTCTGGGCTCTGCTGAACGGCAACTCCGCTCTGGGCTCTGCTGAACGGCAAACGCGTTCTGATCTCTGCTGAACAGCAAACCCCGCTCCGATCTCTGCTGAACGGCAAACGCGTTCTGATCTCTGCTGAACGGCAAACCCGCTCCGATCTCTGCTGAACGGCAAACGCGTTCTGATCTCTGCTGAACGGCAAACCCGATCTGATCTCTGCTGAACGGCAACCCCGCTCTGGGCTCTGCTGAACAGCAACCCCGCTCTGATCTCTGCTGAACAGCAAACCCCGCTCCGATCTCTGCTGAACGGCAAACCCGCTCCGATCTCTGCTGAACGGCAAACCCCGCTCTGATCTGTGCTGAACGGCAAACCCCGCTCTGATCTCTGCTGAACGGCAAACCCCGCTCTGATCTCTGCTGAACGGCAAACGCGCTCCGATCTCTGCTGAAAACGCGTTCTGATCTCTGCTGCACAGCAAACTCCGCTCTGATCTCTGCTGAACGGCAAACGCGCTCCGATCTCTGCTGAACAGCAAACGCGCTCCGATCTCTGCTGAACGGCAACCCCGCTTTGGGCTCTGCTGAAAACGCGGTCTGATCTCTGCTGAGCAGCAAACCCCGCTCCGATCTCTGCTGAACGGCAAACCCGCTCTGATCTCTGCTGAAAACGCGTTCTGATCTCTGCTGAACGGCAAACCCGCTCTGGGCTCTGCTGAACGGCAAACCCGCTCTGATCTCTGCTGAAAACGCGTTCTGATCTCTGCTGAACGGCAAACCCCGCTCTGGGCTCTGCTGAACGGCAAACGCGTTCTGATCTCTGCTGAACAGCAAACCCCGCTCTGGGCTCTGCTGAACGGCAAACCCGCTCCGATCTCTGCTGAAAACGCGTTCTGATCTCTGCTGCACAGCAAACCCCGCTCTGATCTCTGCTGAACGGCAAACCCCGCTCTGATCTCTGCTGAACGGCAACCCCGCTGTTTGGCAACAACAAACTGAGCCGTGCCCTTTTTTTGCCCAGGGCATTGTGTGGGTACCCAGCATCCCTTGGCAAAGAAATGCACTGACCCCCCCCAGTTCACCTGGGATCTGCCCCAGTGGAGCAAAGGTGTCAGGAATAAAATTCACCTCGTCTGCCTCGGGATGGGATGAAGGAGCAGCAGCCTCAACACCACAGGCACTTTCCTGGTGTTTGCCAAGGCTTTCCTGGTCACCCTTGGCAGGGAAAGGGCAGGATGTGTCCTTTGAAGAGGGACATCAAAAGGCATTGCCAAAGAGGACAATGTGGAGACGCTGCAGGCGCAACAGCCATTGCATCATCCATCAATTACCCGTCAAAGCCCAGCTGAAACGCAGCTTTCAGTACCAGACGGTGATGAAGTGACAATCTCACCACATCTGGGACAAAGGTCTGTCCCACGCCGATCTCAGGCAGAGCCGGGAGCCTCCAGGAATTCCGCTTCATCTTTTCTATGAGGTTCTGAGTTTACAAGAGTTTCAGTCTGGGTGTCTGGCCAGGAAGGGAAGCCCTGGCCAGGCCCTGGTGTCCTGTGGTACTGTGACAATCCCACAGCATCTCCCTGGCCTGGCTGCCCCGTGCTCAAAGGGGGATGAATTTGGATTTGGAATTGTCTCCGAGGTTTCAGTTCCCTGCCTGGCCTTGCTCCCTTCTGCAGGGCTGGGAATTGCTGTGAATTTTATTTTGTTTTGAAAGAGGGGAGCCCTTGCCTGCTGCTTCCTGCAGCCTCCAGCTGCTCTGCTCATGGCTCCCAGCCCGTGAGCTCTCTGGGGCTGTGGGACCAGAGCCAGCAGCTGCTGGGGCTGCTCAGTGCTGCTCTCTGCACCCCAAGCCCAGGCTGGGAAGGAGAGCCCCGAGCAGAACAGGGAGGAGCAGCATGGCCCCTCACAGAACCCCCTGCTCCTGCTCTCCAGCGTTTCCCCTCTCGCAGGGCGCCCGCACTGCCGGCTCTGCACTTCATCTTGTCCATGAAACTGATGCTAGGCAGGAGGTTTGGCTCAGCCCGGGCCTGAGCCACGGCCATAAATCTGCCCTGCTGCTCCTGCTCTCGCCCCCACGGAGCTGCTGTCACTGCCCGCGTGGGGCTGCAAAACCAACCCTGACATCTCCCAGGTGCAACCCTGTTTGCCTCCTTCCCTCCCGGCCTGCCCTGCTCCTCTCTCATGGAGCAGCCTCTCCTCTCCTCCTGCCTGGGAATGCTGGGGCACAGGGACAGCTCTGGCACCCGGGGACACCCAGGGACACCCAGGGACACCAAGGGACACCGTGCCACCCTGCCAGCCTCCAGGCTGAGAGCAGGGCTCGGGTCCTGCCTGGCCCAGGGGCACTTGGCAGGAAAGGAGTTTCCCCCAGCCCAGCCATGGGAGGATGGGGAAGGGCTCCTGGTGCTCCCTGCCTGCAGGAGGAGCAAAGAAACAGCTTCTGACAGGAGGATGGTGGGGAGGAGGTCGGACAAGGAAGAAAGTTTGTCTTGTGCAAGGAACCAAACTGAGCTCTGGTGCTGCTGCCCTTCCTGCAGGCACCAGTAACCCCTGGGCTCCCTCCTGGGGGTGACAACAGGCTGGGGCCACAGCCCTCACCCTTCTGACCTTTACACATGGGGACACCAATGCAGCACAGCTGGGAATCGAATTCCCAGACTCCAAATGGTCCCACCCTCCTCTAAGCCCTTCTCCCGTAGCAGTTAATCCATACAAACCACTGGAGAAGTCCTGGGGGTGTGACCTGTGGAAGTGAGAGCCACCAAACCACTCTTACCACTGATATATGCCTAAAATGAACTGCAAGGATGCTAACTGTGGTTCAGATCCCCTAAATTACAGAGAAACCCCCAAATTGCAGAGAAAACCCAAATGGCAGAGAAATGCCTAAATGACAGAGAAACCCCAAATGACAGAGAAACCCCACTCAAGCACCCCCCAGGCAATCTGGTGCTGCTCACGTTGGAAGCAGGACCCTGCACCCACAGGTGCCTTCTCTGCACCAGCATGGCCAGTGCCGGGAACAGTTCCTGAGCCTGAGGTGGGCTCCAGGACATTATCACTGACGTTCTGCTCCGTGTCCCTTTCGGGCTGCTCTGCCCTCACTGGCAGCCCCCAGGGCAGGGAGGATTTCCAGGAGGAAACTTGGGGTGCAAATGGAAACTCCTCCCCCCCTATTTCCCAGCCAGCATCTCCGTGGTCCTGCAGCATCATCCCCACTCATGTGAGTGTCACTGGGGGTGGCAGGCCCTGACCTCATCTCTGGGGATTTCTGGAAGAGCAGAACCAGGATCTCCCAGCTGCAGCCCAGGACAGCAGGGTGAAGGCAGCAGCAGAGTCACTGTCACTGGCCATGTGCACCCCAACCAACTCCCAGGGACTGAAATATTCCAAACTGCTCCTGTGGCAGCCCTGGGTGACTTTCATAGCTCTGGGTCAGCTCCAGAGGCAGGTTTCCCCTCTCCTGGAGGTGCTCCCTGGAGGTGGCTGTCCTCTGCAGCTGGTGCTGGCAGGCCTCCCCTGCAGATCCCACAGTGATAGGGGGGGACTGGGGCTCTTTATGAGGGTGCTTAATGAGCTGATGACATTTTTATGAATTAAGACAGTCCCAAGGAGATCAGACTTGGTGATTCTTCAGGGATGCCAAGACCCTCCCTGACTAGCAAATCCCATTCCCATTCCTCTGGGCAGATGAGATTCCTCTCCTCTCCTCTCCTCTCCTCTCCTCTCCTCTCCTCTCCTCTCCTCTCCTCTCCTCTCCTCTCCTCTCCTCTCCTCTCCTCTCCTCTCCTCTCCTCTCCTCTCCTCTCCTCTCCTCTCCTCTCCTCTCCTCTCCTCTCCTCTCCTCTCCTCTCCTCTCCTCTCCTCTCCTCTCCTCTCCTCTCCTCTCCTCTCCTCTCCTCTCCTCTCCTCTCCTCTCCTCTCCTCTCCTCTCCTCTCCTCTCCTCTCCTGGAATCACCTGCCTTGCTTTCTGCTGGGAATCTGATTTCTCTCATAAAGAACAGGAGGCTCCCAGCTCCGAGGTGTGCAGGGCACTGGGGACTGGATTTGGGATTTGGAGTTTGGGACTGGGGAGGGAGAACAGGGCTGGATGTGGCTGATCTTCCCTTAGGGGGATGAGGGACGAGGGGAGCACACAGAGCCAGCGCTGCCTGCTCCAGGGACAGCTTTGGGAGAGCAGCTCAGTGCGCCAGGGTGCAGGGAAATCTGCGAGGGGCTTTTCCAACCCCCCAGAGGCTGTTTGGGACCCCTGTGACCGGGGGAGAAGGGCCGAGCTCCCATCCCAGCCCCGGGCCGGGGGAGCCCTGCACGGGAGGGGCACCCGCGGCCACTCAGAACGCCCAATAATGACACTGAGCGCTCTCAAAGCGCTCGGTAAACACGATTAACTAATTAGTCAGGTCTTTACTAATTAACCAGTCACAGGACTGGTGTTGCTCAATATGTTTAATGATCCGGAGAGAGGCTGAATGGCCGAGGGCAGCGTCTGGAGGGGCAGGGCTGAGGAGGGGGCGGCTGGGGAGGCTCGGGGGGGCTCAGCCAGGGCTGGGACACGGGATGGACCCTGTCCAATGTCACCCTGCCAATGACAGCGCTGTGCCCTGCTCCTCAGCGCTGGCACAGCCCTCTGCAGGTCCTGCCAGGCCAGGGCACCGCTGGGTTTGTCCCTGTTCAGGGCAGCCGAACCAGAGGAGATGTTCAGGTACTCCCGAAACCAGCCCAGCCTGGATCAGGCCGAGCCAAGTGAGAACCCCCCAAAGGCCACAGGTAAATGCTCCCCAGCACAGCAAGGATCTGCCTCCTCTCTTTCCTCCAGTTGGAGTAAAACCAGTGCAGGGCTGGGCAAAGGGAGGGAATTAGGACAGGGAGCCTCTCTGGTGGCCACTGCCATGCTCATTGCCTCAGTTTCCCCAGGACAAGGACTCATGTCACACCAGATGTGGTGCTCAGACACTCCAACATCAATTTGGTTTCTAACCAGGGCTGCAGCTGGAAACCCCCGCACAAAGTGAGTGAAAAGCATCTCTCCAAAAGGCGCACGGGGCTGCTTCGAGCCCTGCAGCTCGTGGGTGTCCTGCACCTCTCTGTCTGTGTGAGCCGGTCCTTTTCCTCTCACTGATGCCCCCAGGCTGCTCCCGAGCTGCGTCTGGTGGCACCGGGCTGTCCCTGCTGCTGTCACAGGTGTCACACGAGGGAAGGCTGCTCCTGTCTGGCGGCTCCAGCACATCCTAGAGCCCACAGGGCCCCTTCCTGCCCCGCCCTGATCGTGCCAGTGAAAGCCACCTTGGGGACTGGCTCCAGGCTTTCCTCACGGAAATTTGGGCATTTACCCAGAGTCCAGGTTCTCGTGGAACTCAAATTTGGGTTCCACAGCAGTACAGGTGTCTCTAGAACACATCTGGATGCTGTGCCCATGGCTGAGCCAAAACCTCTCCTCACACAGGTCCCTCCCCAGCAGGAGGAGTTCAGGTGACCCTCAGGTCTCTCTCAGGGCCCTCTCCACCAGCCTGTGCTGCTGGGTGAGAGCTGGGGGACTTTGCTCCCCTCCCTCCCTCCTGCCAGGGGCTGAGAGCTGCAATAAAAGATGCATTTCTCATTTCTTCAGCAAGCCAGGCCTGCCCCTGGGAAGGGTCCCTGTATCCATGCAGCTCCCTGGCCTCCCCTCCCCTGCTCAGTAATCTCACTCCTGGGCCTGAATTCATTCAGACGCTCTGAGGGATTAGTTGACCTTTCTTTCAGAGCTTGCTAAGCTGGGGATGTTAAAGCTTCCCAAAAATTAAACTCTCAGGAGGCTGGGAGCCTGGGGAGCTGTTTAGAGGCTGTGGCTGCCGCCCCAGCATCCAGCCCGGGGTGGGCCTCTCCTGCATCCAAACACCCAGAGCATGCAGGGCTCCATCCCCGCCCGCGGAGAGCAGCGCTGAGGCAACGAGAAATGGCTTCTCCTCCTCTTCCTCTCGCCCTCACCGTCCCTCGGAGCTGGAGCCGATTGCTCAGAAAAGATCAAACAGCAGCAGCAGCATCCGAGCACACAGAGCTGGGCTCCAACACACCCCATCGGAGCACACAGAGCCCGGCTCCAGCAAACCCCATCTGAGTCTGGCTCCAGCAAACACCATCTGAGCCTGGTTCCAACACAGAGCCCGGCTCCACCAAACCCCATCTGAGCGTCCAGCAAACCCCATCTGAGCCCGGCTCCAGCAAACCCCATCTGAGCGTGGTTCCAACAAACCCCATCTGAGCCTGGTTCCAACACAGAGCCCGGCTCCAACAAACCCCATCTGAGCCTGCCTCCAGCACAGAGCCCGGCTCCAGCAAACCCTCCCCGGCTCTCCCCCTGTCTCTCGGAGCTGGAGCCGTTTGTTCAGAAAGGATCAAACAGCAGCAGCAGCATCCGAGCACACAGAGCCTGGTTCCAGCAAACCCCATCTGAGCCTGGCTCCAACACAGAGCCCGGCTCCAGCAAACACCCTCTGAGCGTGGTTCCAACAAACCCCATCTGAGCGTGGTTCCACCAAACCCCATCTGAGCGTGGTTCCAACACAGAGCCCGACTCCAACAAACCCTCCACCGCTCTCCTCCCGTCCACGCTCGGCGTTGGAGCAGAAGCCGCGAGGGGGGCCAGGGGCTGCCTTTGTTTTCCCTTGAATGGCTCCTCTGGAAGGGCGGCCGGCTCCTAGCAGGGATAATTTTACGGCCCCATAACCCAGCACGAGGAGGCTCCTTCCCAACGCCGCGCTCCCCCTGCTGCGGCAGCGGCCGGAGCCCGCGGGGCTCTCTGGCACGGAACCCGTCGGTAATCCCGAGAATAAAACTGTCTTATGAGATATAAATTAGATTGCTGCCCGGGGGATGAGCGGCGCTGCTCCCCCGCGGGTCGGAGAGCATCTGCTGCAATTACAGGTTCCTGCTCGGCGGGATGACCTCCCAGATATTCCGGCAGCAGCTGGAGCCCGCACAAACGCTCCGAGCCCTCGGAACAGCCCACAGCAAGGGCTGGCTCTGTGCTGCATTGCTGCTCCGTGCCCCCATCCCCTCCCAGCACTCCGGGGGTGTCGGGGGTCCCCTTGCCGGGGGTCTCGATTGTCCCCTGCAGGCTGGGCTGGTCTCTCCTCACGGGTTTGTGGGAGGCCAAGTGCACCTTTGGCACGAGGTCGGCGCCATTTATTGCCCGGGAGAGGAAGCAGCCTTCAGTGCTGTCTAATTACACAGAAATTACCAGAAAAAAATGAATTCCAAAAGGTGACCATATGGGCTGAAAGGCTGAAGCCCAGGCTGGATTTTGCCTCTGGTTGCTGCCACTCAGAGCTGAGGGCAGAATCCAGGCCAGAAGTGCGTTTCTAGTTCGTGATTTATTGCACCAAAGCGGAGCTGGTAATGAAAACCGTGTTCCACTTAATACTCAGGCGACTTCCAACAAAAATGGCAGCAGGAACTCTTTCTTCTGCTCCCTGCCTCGCAGCTGCCCGGCAGCAGAGGATGTGCGAGCTCAGCCCTCCTGCCGTGCCACGGGGAGGGCCCCGCGTGTCCCGCGTGTCCCCGAGCCCGGCTGGTGGCACCAGGCTCAGCACCAGGCTCAGCACCAGTCCCGGACCCTGCCCTGCCTCATCTCCCCCATCCTCGCACCCCTTCCCCACCGAGGCAGGCTCGGCCTGGAGCTGCAGATTAACTCGGCAATCAAACAAAAACCAAACAAAACCCAGCTCTATGAGACTGTTGCAGCACTGGGGTCCAAACTGCCCCCAGGGGCTGTTGTGCTGAACCCCCCAGCCCAGTCCTGTGGGTGCTGAGCCTCGTGTGCAGCACTGACCCCCCCAAACGCAGCCCTGGGGGTGCTGTGGTGCAGCACTGACCCCCCAGCCCAGTGTTATGGGTGCTGTGGTGCAGCACTGACCCCCCAGCCCAGTGTTATGGGTGCTGTGGTGCAGCACTGACCCCCCAGCCCAGTGTTATGGGTGCTGTTCTACAGCACTGACCCCCCAGCCCAGTGTTATGGGTGCTGTGGTGCAGCACTGACCCCCCAGCCCAGTGTTATGGGTGCTGTGGTGCAGCACTGACCCCCCAGCCCAGTGTTATGGGTGCTGTGGTGCAGCACTGACCCCCCAGCCCAGTGTTATGGGTGCTGTGGTGCAGCACTGACCCCCCAGCCCAGTGTTATGGGTGCTGTTCTACAGCACTGACCCCCCCAGCCCAGTGTTATGGGTGCTGTTCTACAGCACTGACCCCCCCAGCCCAGTGTTATGGGTGCTGTTCTACAGCACTGACCCCCCCAGCCCAGTGTTATGGGTGCTGTTCTACAGCACTGACCCCCCCAGCCCAGTGTTATGGGTGCTGTGGTGCAGCACTGACCCCCCAGCCCAGTGTTATGGGTGCTGTTCTACAGCACTGACCCCCCAGCCCAGTGTTATGGGTGCTGTTCTACAGCACTGACCCCCCAGCCCAGTGTTATGGGTGCTGTGGTGCAGCACTGACCCCCCAGCCCAGTGTTATGGGTGCTGTGGTGCAGCACTGACCCCCCAGCCCAGTGTTATGGGTGCTGTTCTACAGCACTGACCCCCCAGCCCAGTGTTATGGGTGCTGTGGTGCAGCACTGACCCCCCAGCCCAGTGTTATGGGTGCTGTTCTACAGCACTGACCCCCCCAGCCCAGTGTTATGGGTGCTGTTCTACAGCACTGACCCCCCCAGCCCAGTGTTATGGGTGCTGTGGTGCAGCACTGACCCCCCAGCCCAGTGTTATGGGTGCTGTGGTGCAGCACTGACCCCCCAGCCCAGTGTTATGGGTGCTGTTCTACAGCACTGACCCCCCAGCCCAGCCCTGGGGATGCTGAGCCGCCTCTGCAGCACTGACCCCCCCCCCAAACCCAGTCCTGTGGGTGCTGAGCCTCCTGTGCAGCCTCAACGCTGCTGGAGCCGGACCCACCAGCGCTTTAACCCTTCCCGTCCCAGCCTGCTGCTCCCCGGCGTTAATAAAATGCCATTTTCCCCCGGCGTGCAGGGAACAGCAGGAGCTCTCCCCGCTCCTCCTGGAGAGCAGCAGGTGGAGGAAGCTCCGAGGCAGCCTCAGGAAGGACCCTCGGGCCCGTCCGAGCCCTCCCTGTGACCTGTGGGAAACTCGGGAATGGCCCGGTGCCACGGCCGAGCCCCCGCGCTGCGAACGGCCCGGCTTCATTGGCATGCCGGAGGGGTAGCCGGGCTCCTTCCACCGCCGTGCAGGCATGGAAATGCGTTCGAACGTTCAGTATGGCCCAGCAGAGAGCTCACTGGGCAGAAAACCCCCCGCGGGCTGCTGGAAGGAGCTCCCGAGCCAAGGATGCCCAAAGGGAACCTCGGCTCCCGAGGGCAGCGGAGTCGCCGGGAATTGCCGGGGGCCGAAAGGCTCCGGACCCTGCCGGGACAGGGACAGCGACAGCAGGGAATTCGGGCTGGTGACAAGGCCCTGGCCGCTCAATGGCTCCGCAATCCAGGTCCCATCGAAGCCAGGAGCAGTCAGAGCCCAGGGATGTGTCTCAGGCCAGCACTTCCCATTCCCTTTCAGCCCGCGGACACCGATAAATTTTCCAGGACGCGGGGACAGGACGTGCCTCGCTGCAGCCACTGCCAAAGGCTCCTTAAAAGCAGCCGGGACAGGAAGAAATCAATTCCATGGAGCGATTACAGGGATGGGTGGGAGTTCATGGAGCTGCTCCCTGCCAAGGACCCGAGCACAAAGTCCATCACCCCCAGCCAAGGCAAGCGAGTCCAATTATCGGCGATAAATACATTTATTCCAAATGTCCACCCACTTTACATTCCTTTATTTAACGCAGCCGCTCTAAACAGGGGCTGGGATAAATGGAAAATAAAGTCTGGGAGGTTTCATGTCTCCCTGGCTCTCCGGGCAGAGCTGCCCGGGCTCTGGTTGCTATTATTAGTGTAACGATTGCTGTTGTTATTATTATTGTTATGATTATATGCATTTCATTCTCTTCGGGGTAATGAATAATTTATGACTCCGTCTCGATCCCCTTTCAATGGATTCACTATCCAGGGAGACTCGCTGAATAATTTGGATCATTCGTTTTCAAGTGCAGGGACTGCCGACAAATTGTTCGCTTTTCATTGCTGGGGACATGCATTGGTCACCCAAACCAGGGGATTTCTTTGGTGCCCCCAGCACGTGAGGTGCTGTCTGGGGTTTTGTTGGAATTTTTTTTGTTGTTGTTGATTGGGTGAAACTTTGTGAAGACTAAGAAACAGCTCATCTGGGAGGCTGGATTTGTGCAGAAGTCAGTTTGCCAAATTTCTGTGAGCGTTTGGTGGTTTTGCAGAGGCTTGTGAAAAGTAAATGCTACAGAGGATATTAAATGTTATTCAAATGTTTTAAAGGCGACGCTGCTCTTGCTCTTTGATTTGAGCTAAACTATCATGCAGCTGAATATTAAATTTTGCTTACTCAGCTCACACTAGAGAAATGTTGCGGCGTTAAACCTGCTTTGCCTAAAATCCGGAGGGAAAGGGAATTTTCAAGAGGCTTACACCGGGGATCTTCTAATCCTTGCAATCAAACGAGCGCCTGTATCAACCTCTCTGTGTCCACCCTGTGATCCCTAATCCCGAATTCACGTCGGGATCCATCCCACGGGATCAGCCGTGGGCAGGCTCTGAGCTCTGCAGGGATCCATCCCCGGCACGGCGGGAATGAGGGATGGGATGGGATGGGATGGGATGGGATGGGATGGGATGGGATAATGGGATGGGATGGGATGGGATGGGATGGGATGGGATGGGATGGGATGGGATGGGATGGGATGGGATGGGATGGGATGGGATGGGATGGGATGGGATGGGATGGGATGGGATGGGATGGGATGCGATGGAGAGGGCTAACACATCAGCGCTGGTAACCACCGTTTGCTGGGGTGTCCCCACCGTTTGCTGGGGTGTCCCCACTTTTGGACAAATTCCGGCAGATTTGCTGCCTGCTCCGTGAAAGGTCACCAGGACATGCCCCGCTCAGCTGAGGAATGAACTGAGAGCAGAGCTCTGCTGGTGCACAGACCCCCCCTGGCAGAGTTCTGTTCCTGTCGCGCTCGTCCCGCCCCTGTCCGTGCATCCTGTCCCTGTCCCTGTCCCGCTGGTCCCGTTCCTGTCCCGCTGGTCCCGTCCCTGTCCCGCTGGTCCCTCCCGCTGATCCCATCCCTGTCCCGCTGGTCCCATCCCTGTCCCTCTGGTCCCTCCCGCTGGTCCCGTTTCTGTCCCGCTGGTCCCATCCCTGTCCCGCTGGTCCCGTTTCTGTCCCGCTGGTCCCATCCCTGTCCCGCTGGTCCCGTCCCTGTCCCGCTGGTCCCGTCCCTGTTCCGCTGGTCCCGTTCCTGTCCCGCTGGTCCCATCCCTGTCCCGCTGGTCCCGTTTCTGTCCCTCTGGTCCCGTTCCTGTCCCGCTGGTCCCGTTTCTGTCCCGCTGGTCCCGTCCCTGTTCCGCTGGTCCCGTCCCTGTTCCGCTGGTCCCGTCCCTGTCCCGCTGGTCCCGTTTCTGTCCCGCTGGTCCCATCCCTGTCCCGCTGGTCCCATCCCTGTCCCGCTGGTCCCGTTCCTGTCCCGCTGGTCCCTCCCGCACCGCCCGCTGCCTGCGCCGCCCGCCCAGCCCCGATTTACGAGCAGCGTGTGAAGGACAGACACTGGGCCGCTGGGCTGAACAATGCGGGAATATTAGCCGATTTACAAAAACAAACAAACCAAACCCTGCCGGGAGCCCGTTTCATTTATCTTCCTTTGTCCCGTTTTGCTTCAGCGTGAAAGTCGCCCTTTCAAGCGCAGCGGTTGCGTTCCAGCCCCGGCGGGCAGCTGATCCAAGGCGCTGCACCGCGAGCTTCCCAAAGGCTCTTTGCACACTTCAATTCATCCCTGAATATTCAGCCGCCCCTCCAACCCTCCAACCCTGCCGGGATTTTCTGCCCGAAAGCCGAGGGTGCAGAGCCCGGGCCGGGGATGGCGGGGCACGGAGCCTTTGTGTGCAAACACAAGCTGCTGTTTGTATGTGCCGTGCCTCTGTCAGAGCCCGACCGTGGCCACCGGGCTGCTCTCAATATCCGCCCGGCCACCGCCGCTGACGGAGGGACGCTCCCCTCCCTCCCCCCGTCCCTGCCCGGCCGCTTTGAAGAGAAGGGATTTAATTTCACGAGGCTCTCGGTAATCACGTTCCCATCTCCAACATTAACCAGAACTGACTCCCTCTCGCACAGGGGGGAGGATAAGCCCGTGAACAGCCACGGCTCGGGACGGGCCGCGCTGATGGAGGAAGGCAGAACGCGGGGCTGATTCTGTGCTGCTTGTCAGATGGGACGGGAAACAACAGGCAGCGCCGGGAGGGAGCGGCTTTACCCACCCCGAGGACGCTTTTCGGGGCTCTCGTGCACCACAAACCCAGATTTTCACACCCAGACGTTTTCCTCCTGTCCGTGGCCTTTCCCGTCCTTTACCTTCCCTCTCCCCGCTCCATTTCCAGTGTCCTGGTGCCTCTGCCGCACTCCCGGGCTCGCTTCTGCTGGAACTGCTCCTTCTGCTCGGCCGTCGCTCCCTGCTGGGGCAGCCAGCGGGCAGGAGGAGCAGGGCCAGCCCTCCGGGGAAGGTTTTCGTGAAGAGGAGGCTGCGGACAGGGGGATTTAGGTCTCACCTGCCTGCACTGCCCCTCCCTCCCTCTGCTCCCCTCCCTGCACGCAGGGCTCAGCTCTCCCCAGAGCATCTCCTGACCAGGCAGGAATTACGCTCTAGACCCTGAAGGAGGTCTAGAAGTCCTTTTGGGCTGTGAGAGCAAAGCCAGAGCTGGGACAGTCCCCCGTGAGTGTTAAACTCCGTTTTCCTATCAGACGTGCTGTCCGTTCTCTCCTCACCCACTGCGCTCTGGCTGCCTGAGCCTGCACCCTAAATCCCCGCAGAGCTGCCATTAAGGGGCGTTAATTGTTCCCGTAGGATAATTAATGGTAATTCCAATGAAGATGGCTGCCTCGGTCAAAGCTAAGCACGGATCGCAGTGGCCCACCCCGCGCAGCCTGGCAGGGATCGGGGTGATGGATGGCCCCCAAATACCGCAGGGAGAGTGACGTGGACACCTCATCCATCTTTCCGTGCCGGGCCCGAGCTCGGAGCGCAGCGGCTGCGAGGATGGGCTGGGCTCGGGGGGAGCAGCTGGGCTGGGAGCGCACGGACCCCGCACGGACCCGCACAGACCCCGCACGGACTCCCACGGACCCGCACAGACCAACACGGACCCCACAGGGACCCCACAGGGACCCCGCACGGACCCGCACAGACCCGCACGGACCCGCACGGACCCCACGGACCCCACGGACCCCACGGACCCGCACGGACCCCACGGACCCCACGGACCCCACGGACCCGCACGGACGTGGCAGCGAGCCCGGAGCGGGGCCGGCAGAGCCAGCAGCGTTCCCGCCGTGCTCCGCCTCCAGTTCCCACCTGGGACACGGGGAGGACCCTCCCTTCCCTTCCCCCCTTCCCCCGTGCCAGGACAGCCTGGCAGCGCCGGCCCCTCGCCATGAGGCGCCATCAACAAATGCGGGCCTATTTCTCGCTGGCTCAGAGAGTTTCCCACCCCAACACGTCCGAAAGGACAAATGTGCTGTGAAACAGTCCCACAGAGCCGGGCTGCCCCCAGCCTGTGTCATGCACCGCCTGCTCCTGCCCCTCATGGCATTTTTGCCCTTTCCCAGGGGGAATTCGGGGTACTGGGTCTAGGTCTGGCTCTCCATCCTCTCCCCAAACGGGAGATGCAGCAGCTTTGATCCTCAAGCAGAGGCTCCCAAGGCTGCTCCCCCCTGCCTGAGCTGGAATTTCCCCTCACCTGCCCACACAATCCTTTTTGCTGGTTATTTTTGGCAGAAGAGGCCAAGGGCTGCTGGGCTCATCCCTTAGCAGCCCCCCCGTCCCCAGGGGAGCAGGGCTCGGCCTGG
The DNA here is from genome assembly GCF_035770615.1 of Melospiza melodia melodia. NCBI lineage: Eukaryota > Metazoa > Chordata > Aves > Passeriformes > Passerellidae > Melospiza > Melospiza melodia. The sequence goes on along the minus strand of NC_086217.1, from coordinate 1,705,816 downwards.
GGGCTGGGATTGCCAGTGCAGCCCCCCCAGAGTCCTGTCTCAGCCTGAGGGGACCCTCCTCCACCAGCAACCACAGCCTGGGTGACAACAGGCTTGGACAAAGCCAGAGGCCCCTTCCAGCCCTTCTGTGGAACACTTCAGAAAACCCCGGTACTTCCAGGACAGAGTGAAATCAAGGTTTGCTCCTTCCCTGCTCTCCAGCCCTGTGTCCAGGTGAGGGATGCAGACACGATTTGCAGCCCTCCCGTCACTCACGAGACGCTTTGAAAGGAAAATTTCTGCCCAGGAAGGTTTCCTCCGCAGTCTCAGGGCTGTGTGTGGGACATGAACTCAGGCTCTTTCCTTGCCTGTTCCTTCCTCTGCCCTCTGCCATCCCAGCGGTGCAGGAGGTGCCCGTTGTGGGCAGCAGTTCCGTGCCCGTTGTGGGCAGCAGTTCCGTGCCCGTTGTGGGCAGCAGCTCTGTGCCCGTTGTGGGCAGCAGTTCCGTGGCCTTTGTTGGCAGCAGCTCCGTGCCCGTTGTGGGCAGCAGCTCTGTGCCAGTTGTGGGCAGCAGCTCTGTGCCCGTTGTGGGCAGCAGCTCTGTGCCAGTTGTGGGCAGCAATTCTGTGCATGCTGTGGGCAGCAGCTCCGTGCCCGTTGTGGGCAGCAGCTCTGTGCCCGTTGTGGGCAGCAGCTCTGTGCTCGTTGTGGGCAGCAGCTCTGTGCCAGTTGTGGGCAGCAGCTCTGTGCCAGTTGTGGGCAGCAGCTCTGTGCCAGTTGTGGGCAGCAGCTCTGTGCCAGTTGTGGGCAGCAGCTCCGTGCCCGTTGTGGGCAGCAGCTCCGTGCCCGTTGTGGGCAGCAGTTCCGTGCCCTTTGTGGGCAGCAGCTCCGTGCCCAGTTTGTGCTGTCAGTGCCCCCTGTGCCAGCTGAGCCCCAGAACAAAACAATCTCTGTGCCCACATCCCTCCATCACTTTTCAAACTTCAGTCTGCACTGAAACCAGCGGTGCCCACAACACTCCCATAAACCCATCTCCCAGCAGAGCTGTGTCTCCTCCATTCCCGTGCTCTCCCGGCTCAGAATGTTTATTTGGTACCTCCCAAAAGAGTACAGGATTTTCCCGTCCCCACCATCGATTCCCTGGTTTCTGCTGAGCCCAAATCAAACTCTCACCCTGTGGGGTTGAGCCCCTCCGTGCCCCCGGTCCCTCTGCTGCTGCCTGCGGCGGATCGGGAGCGCAGTCCCCGTTCCGTTCCCTCCCAGAGCTCCGCGCTGCCCTGGCTGAGAGCAGGAAAAGCCTCCCCGTCTCCTTATCAGTCCCCAGGGCATCCTAATCCCCTCATAAACGCAATCCATTACACTGATATCTGTTTAAAATCCCGCCTGTCGCTCCAGCCAGCCCCGTCCCGGCTCTCCGAGCGCTTTGGAGCGCGGTCAGCGGGGGTGAGTCTGCGCGGGCAGAGCCGGGACTGCCCCGGCTGTGGCTCCGGCCTGTCCCTGTCCCTGTCCCTGTCCGTGTTCCTCTCTGTGTCCGTGTTTCTGTCCCTGTCCCCGTTCCTGTGCCCTCCCTGTCCCATCCCTGTCCCCGTCCCCTGCCGTGCCCGTGTCCGTGTCCCCTGTCCTGTCCCTGTCCCCGATCCCTGCTCAGACATGGCACCTGTCCCCGTCTCCCCGTCCCGCCGGGCAGCAGAGCCAGCCCGAACCGTGCCACCCAAGCCGTGCCAGCCCGAGCCGAGCCAGCCCGAACCGTGCCCGCTCTGTGCCAGCCCGAACCGTGCCCGCTCTGTGCCAGCCCGAGCCGTGCCCGCTCCGTGCCAGCCTGAGCAGTGCCCGCTCCGTGCCAGCCCGAGCCGTGCCCGAACCGTGCCAGCCTGAGCCGTGCCCGCTCCGTGCCAGCCCGAGCAATGCCCGCTCCGTGCCAGCCCGAGCCGTGCCCGAACCGTGCCAGCCTGAGCCGTGCCCGCTCCGTGCCAGCCCGAGCAATGCCCGCTCCGTGCCAGCCCGAGCCGTGCCCGAACCGTGCCAGCCCGAGCAGTGCCCGCTCCGTGCCAGCCCGAGCAATGCCCGCTCCGTGCCAGCCCGAGCCGTGCCCGCTCCGTGCAGAGCAGCGGGGATCTGGCAGGGACGCTGGGCACGGGAGCTCGGCCCATGCCAAGCAAACGCTCCCTGCTGCTCGCAGCGGCAGAGGCCAAGCGGCAGCCGCGGCTCCCGAGGCGCCCTGGGCACGGAGCAGATGTGGCCGTGCCGCCGCCCAGCCCCGGCCCTGAGCCCTCTGCACCGGCTGATCCTGCAGCGAATCCTCTCCCTGCTCTCCTCCAAAACGGGGGGATCTGCTCGGTGCCACCACGAACGTGCTGCAGATAAAGCATCCTGTGACTCCCCTGTGCTGGGGGTGCAGCCCTGCCTGGCCCCTGTGCCACAGCTCTCCGGGAAAAGGAGGATGTTGGATTAGATGGGTTCTGGGGCTGTTCTGGGGTTTTTTTGCTGTTTGACAGCAACAAGCGGCCCAATGCCCCACAGCCCCTGCGATGCCAGGCAGGCACCCAGGCTGCTCCAGCCATCCTCACCCACGATCTCCTCTGCCCTGGATGAAACCGATGGGGAAAAACTCAACACAGAGCCCTGAAATCCTCCAGGAATTCCTGAATAAAACTCTGCTTGCACAGCCCTACCACAGAAGGGTCACGAACAGGATGGGAGCTGTGAAGGCGCTTGGGGTGGGTAATCAATCAGCGTAGAGAAATGGAATCACCTAAATTTAATAAGAGACACCAGGAACTCCCTGGAATGAAATCCTGCAGTCCCATAAAAAGCACAAGAGACTCCAAAACCACTGCCAAAAAGCTGGGTGTCACAAAAGGGAGGCGGGAGAGACCAAGGGCCAAAAAGGCATCACCCCTCCGTGGCCACCATAACCCATCTCTCATCCCTGAGCGTGAAGGGGAGATAAATTAAGAATATAGAGACAAATTCGTGTTCCCACCTGCTCCCAGACAGAAATCCCAGAATCCTGGGAGTGCTTTTACAGGCAGGGGGGATTCCAGAGCCCTCGGGTGCTTTTTGCTCCATCCCCGGAGAGCAGCACGTCCCCCCGGGCAGGCACAGGGGGTTTGCGAGGCGAGGACAGCGGAGGCTGAATAAGGATGACAAGATTTGGCCCAGAAAGAGGAGGGCAGAGATTAGCGGTGGACAAGCTCAAGGGAAGGCAACTGTCCAACCCAGAGTGCCAAGCCTGGTTTTGTTTTAGCCTTAACTGCGCTTTTTTGTTTGTTTGTTTGTTGGTGTAAAAACCTTTCTGTTGGAAATCAGTTTAACTTTAAGCTTCCTGAGAATAAAAGCCTGTGAGAAAGCTCTGCCCATGCGAGGCTCCCTTGGGAGGCTACAATGGGAGCCTCAGCAGCTCCTGGGCCCGAATTTCTATGGCTACAGCACCCATCTGCTCAGCAACACAGCCAGCCCTGCTCTGCGCTTCCCCATGCAGCACAGTCCTGGGAGCTGCACCACGAGGGGCTGGAAAGGGCCTGGGGCTCCTTGATGGAGTGCAGCCCCCACAGGGTCTGCTCCAGCTGCAGTTTCCTGAGTAAAAGGGTGCTGCAGTAATGCTTCGTGTCCTCCTGAACCCAGACCCAAAGGGTTTTACAGAGCCTCCCTTTGCTCCCTCGACGTGGGGAAATTGAGGCCCAAGGCAAACCTGACATCAGACATGATGGGCATTGCTGTTATCATCAACAGGTATCGGGCAGCATCAGCACGGAGCAACTCCAAAATGCACCTGAGAACCAGCTGAGAACCCTGGCTTGACCCAGCCACAGGCAGAGCAGAGTTTGCTGCCAGATCCAGGCACCAGAATCTGCCTCGGGTGGACAAAGGAGGTTACACTGTGGGGGAACCTCTGGGGGACCCTGGGGACCCTGCAGGAGCAGCCTGGGGTCTTGCCCAGAGCCTCTCTGCCCAGGCTGGGAGTGTGGCTGTCTCCAAGCACGTAGGGATGGATGTTTGCAACCTTCCCCATCCCTCTGGAGCAGCTGTGGCATGAGCAGGGTGGGCATGGGGACACCCGGACTCCTTTTCTCCTCACAGAAGGATTGCAAAGCCACTTTGTTCCTCTGCCTGACTCCCATCCCCACCAGGGAACTGAGGGATCAGTGGATGTGCCCCTGTGTCACCAGGTCCCTGCCAGCCCCACCCACACTCCCCTTCCCAGTGCTGCAGCCAGTCTCTGTCCGTCTGTCCGTCTGTCCCTCTGTGCCCCTCAGGATAAACCATTGGCAAAGCCCTGAACCACCGGGGAGAGGAGCAGGCAGAAAGGACATCTCCCACCAGCCCAGCCCTTCCTGGCTGGATGTGAGCCCTTCCTGGCCACTGGGAGCCCCTGGGAGCCCCTGGTGGCCCAGGTCTGGCCCTGGCTCCCTGCTCTGCCCACTCGGGGATGCCTGGAGCCCGCAGACAGGCACTGGCTCACAAGTGATTCCTGCAGGGACAGAGACAAAGCCACCACCAGCTTGACTCCTTCTTCCACCTGGAGGCCAAGGAGAATGGGAAGGAATCCTCTCATGAGGCTCCCCAGTACCCCACTGTGCCAGCCTGGGGAAAATGGTCACAGACAGGGTAGGAACCGACAGAGCTTTGGAGGTGGAGGCGATTAACTCACGGTAAAGGAAAGGGATAATCTGAATTTAAAAAGGGACACCAGGAACTCCCTGCATGAAACCCCTCCCGTCCCTCTGAGGGAGCAGGGCTGTGTGGGAGGATCTGATTTCCTGGCTGTGGTGAGGGTGGAGGGGCCCGTTTGCTGTTTCAGCAAGCACTGCCCTGCACATGCCTCCCCGGAGCAGCACGGAGCTGCCGAGGGCCCAGGTTTGGCCGAAGGAAGTTTCGCACTGGGAGCGTTTGGTGGGCGCTCCCGTCAGAGCTCCTGGTCAGCTCCTTGTCGGAGGTGAAGGTTCCTTTCCGCTGAACAAGAACTCGCTGGGAAATCGCTGTGACACGGGACACATCCCAGCCTGGGAACCCTCGGGCAGCGCGGCAGAGCCTGCCCAGCGCCAGGCTGCGGCGCTGCCCGTGCCAAATCCCCTAGCAGGGAGCACAATGCGTTTCCTTTCTCCCCCTGCGCTCGCTCCCGGCTTTGTTAAACGCTCCCGAGGGCCAAAGCCGAGCGGGGCCCGGCACCTGCGGCCAGAATGACGCCAGGAACACCTGCAGGCGCCGGGAGCGTCCCTGGCTCCGGGGGAAGCGGCGCTGGGGCTGCAGAGCCTGCCCTGGAACGGAGTCTGCAGCTCCCCAAGCGCCTGTCAGCCGCATGCAGCCCGGGCTGGGCCAGCAGGGCCTCGTCCAGGCAGGGGCAAAGGTGCAAAGCAAAGGGAGGGTGCTGGTCCCGCTCGTTCCCAGCACTCTGACCCGCACCGGGGTTCTGGAGGAATTGTGCACGTTGTGTTCTAGTGGTGTTTATTTCTGGAATGGGGCGCGTTGTATTTTAGTGATGTTAAATCTGATCAAAGACCCTGCCTGAGTCTTCCTGCGTCCACACGAGCTCACCAGCAGCTGAGCTCTGACAGCGTTTCACTTCAGACCTTTCCCAGCTGCAATTCCTCTCCTGGGGAAGCTGGAAGCTGCACCAGGACGGGCTGGGCTGGAGAAGGGGGCTTGGGCTGGACCAGCGCTGAGCAAAGAGGCGGCCCAGCGGCGCTGGGGAGAGGCAGGATGGAGAACAGACCTCCGAGCTCTTCTCCAAGCCGAGCCCTCCCTGGAGCCCTCGCAGGCGCCCGGCCAGAGCCGGACTGCAAGGCCAAGCTCTACGTGGAGCAGTAACTTGCCAGGTAAAGCTGATGGGAACCTGAGGCTGCGGAAGCTCTGCAGGAGCAGATCCCTGGAGAACATCCCCTTGGGACAATTCTTGTCCTCTCCACGTGCAGTGCTGGGGTCTCGCAAGGAGCTCTAAGGAAAAAATCGATCTGGCTGGCAAAAAGTGTTCCCATGGGAAATTTTGACTTTCTGTCAGAAACTCCAGAGCATTTCTTTCTCAGCCCCAAATAAGAATGAATAGGAACAAAGATTCCGTTTTGGCAGGGGGAACCGGCTTACTAAAGAAAACTCCCAAATTTTTAAGCAAAGTGGACACATTCTATCATTTTTCTCTTTGGACTAAAAGAAAAAGAAAACTCCCAACGATTTTCCAGAAAGGAAAAAAGCAAATTCAGTAAAAAAAAAAAAAAAACAAAACAAAACAAAACAAAAAACGCAACCCGTTCTCCCAGCGCTCCTCGATGCAAACTCAGCTGATTTGGCTGATGCCCCTCTCGCTCTGGTGCCCGGAGCAGCCTGGAAGGAGCCTCAGCGAGCGGCTCCGGCTGCAGCTCCCGCTCGTCCCCGGCCCTGCCCCGCAGGCGGCTCCTGACCCGGGCCCTGACTTTCTCTCGGGATTTGGGACAGAAACCAGAGTGGGCCGACGGTCATGAGCGAGTGGGTGGGAGTTGAATGGGGTTATTGTGATCTTTATCTGGGGGGATTATTCCAGGCCGTGTGGGCTTGGCAGGGCAGCGCGGGGTTTTGGCCGTGCCTCGTTTTACGGACTGATAGGTGCGGCCCCAGGGAAGGAGCGGCGGGACTGGGCTGCGGAAAATTGTTTTACGGTAGCTTCGTCCTTGCAAAACATTCACTTCCCAGCAAAGCCGACGGAAAAGGAAAAAACAGAGCGATTTTCGTTTGCAGAAGTCTGACGCGGCCAGGAGCGCACATGGTCTGAAATGCAAAGCCTGGCATAAAAGCGACACATTTTACTGGAAACTGGGAACTCGCTTCCCTTTTATTGGAAATACATTGGAAGGGAGAAGGATGGTAGGAGCGCGGCGCCAGCACAATTACTGAACAGAAGCGTTTTCAGGAGAGTTTGGGAATCCTGCAGAGGAGACCGGGGGTCCGATAGCACCTCGAGACCGCACTGAAATGTTCGGCATCGCTGATAGCGGTGACTCTGCGGGGAGGGAGCGGGGCTGAGGCTGGGAGAGCCGGACCCCTCCTGCCCCCGGCCTCGCTGCTGGGCAGGACACGGCGCTGGGATGGGAGCGAGACGCGGAGCTCTGACCCCGAGCGCTGCCGGGCAGCGGGACGGCGGAAAAGCGAACCCGGAGCTGACCTCGGCAGCCTCGGGCATCGGGACGCGGCATCTCCCGGCCGCTTCCCCCGTCCCGAGGGGATCCGAGCATCGCCCCGAGGCTGCCGGGACCCCGGAGCCGCCACCGCGTGTGCCCGGTGCCTCCGGGCCCCTCTCCCTGCCAAATAACCCGGCTTGGCCGTCCCTTGCTGCTGAAGACGCCGGGGAAGAAATTGCGCTCTCTGTAAGGCATACATCTGATTGTGATTTGGGGAAAAAAAATAAAAAATGAAAAGAAGGGAAAGAAAACAAAATAATAAGAAAAAAAAATAAAAAAGAAAAAAAGGCGGCCAACCCCGGCCGCTCGGCGAGGGATTTTTCCTATATTCGAAGCTGCAAATATTTTGGAAGCCGGGGCCGTGTTTTCCGTGTAAACAAGGCGGCGGCGGCGGCGGGGCCGGGGCTGCGCTCCGCGGGGCCGGGGAGTCCCGGTGCGGGCAGCGGAGCCCAGTCCGGCCGTCCCAACCCGGGGCCGGGTCCCCACGGGCACACGGCTGAGCACCGGCCCCGAAACCGCGAGGAGAGGAGCGGCAGAGCGCCGGGATCCCGCCGGGAAGCGGCGGCGGAAGATCGGAGGGAACGTTCGGCGGGATGTGCGGGACTCACGGGGGAGAGCTGCCCAAGCCCTTAACCCTTGTGCGCCTCGGCAGAGGAGAAGGACACTCCGTTCCGCCCGGGACAGCCAGCACGGCGCGCGTTTCTCGTTCCAGATGGAACGAACCGGCTGCTGCCCGCTTCTCATTTGGCCCTGGGGCTCCTTCAAGTCCCCGCCGCGGCCTCCCGAGGATGCCGGGACCGGAGCTGCGGGCTTTGCCCGGCTTCCCTGCCCTGCTCCCGGCCGCCTTCGCTCTCCGGAAGGGGCCAGCGCCCGTCCCGGTGCCGGTGCCGGTCCCGCCCGGGCGCGGAGCCTCTCGGGCTTGGGGCGGCTCCGAGCCCTGTCCCGGGGAGGAGAGCGGGGCTGCTGCGAGCCCCGGGATCCCCGGACCGGAGCCGAGCCGTGCTCTGCGGGCCCCCCGGCCGGGACCTGTGCGGGACGGGAGCCCCTGCCCGGCCAGCCAGAGCCCCTTCCCGCTCCTGCGGACACGAACGGCGTTTGCCCGGAATCCTGAACGCTCCTCATCCCCTCTCCTGAGCTCCTTGCTTTTTCCTGCCTCGCGTTTCCGAGCTTCCCCTTGCTCTGCTCATCGGAGTCCCCCGCTAACCCCGTCCTGCGCTGCCTCCGGTGTCCCCGTCCCACGGCCCCGCGGCTCTCGGTATCCCCTGCCCCAAATTGCTGTGCCCTGCCCGGTGGTCCCAGGCTCCCCGTGCCCGCCATTTCGCACCTGGAGGTCCCTCGCTGTTGTCACCAGCGGGCTCCCGAGTACCTCAGTGTCCCCTGCCTTGAGCTGCCGGGCGCCTCAGTGCCCCATCCCCTGCGCTCCCGAATGCCTTCACATCCCCGCTCCGCGCTCCGAGGTCCCTCGGTGTCTCGTCCTCACCCCTACGCCCTCCGGTACCTCAGCGTCCTCCTCCTTTCCGTTCTCAGCGTCCCCGCTTGTCCCCGCGCTGCTCGGCGCGTCCCTGGATGTCCCCGTGCCTTTCTCTGCCGTCCCTGGCGGCTCCTTCGCTCTGCCCTCCCTCCGCCTCCCCTCCGGGGACCTCCGCGCCCCGGCCCCGTCCTCCTCCCGCCGTGTCCGCGCCCGCGGCCGGGACTCACCCACGCACTCGTTGGCCTCCCGGGCCGTCGCTCGCTGCCAGGGCCGGTCGTAGTGGAAGGGCTTGCAGCGGTCGCACTCGGGGCCGGCCGTGTTGTGCTTGCAGTCGCACACCAAGCTGTCGTCGCGGTCCCGGACGCAGCGCGACGCGTGCCCGTTGCACTTGCAGCGCCCGCCGACCTGCAGGTCGGACACGGCGTAGAAGTAGGAGTCGCGGGCCAGCTCGGAGTCGTCCTCGCTCTCGTCGCCGAAGGTGTGCAGGCGGCTGAAGGTCACCCTGATGTCGGTGGCCGTCACCCAGTCCTGCAGCACGGGCGAGTTGTCGAAGTCGTGGGCGGTGGGGCGGCCGTCCAGGGTGCTGAAGGCGATGAGGCCGCCGGAGAGGGGCCGCACGTCGGTGTGCGAGTCGGTGCACACCGCCTCCTGCTCGTTCTGCTTCGTGATGGCGGCGCGGCTCGGCTTGTTGTACATCTTGCGGCACTGCGTGGAGTAGAACTGGAAAGGCACCCAGGTCTTGCCGTAGTCCATGGACTTGTGGATGGCCATGGACTCGGGGCGCGGCGAGCAGAACTGCAGGCTGACGTAGGTCACCTCGAATTTCTTGCCGAGGGACAGGGTGAGGGTGACGTTGTGGGGATACTGGACGTAGCTGTCGGACTGCCAGCAGGTCAGGTTGTGCGGGTTGTTGAGGTCGGTGAGGAAGGAGGGCGGGTGGGCGCGCTTGGGGTCGGAGGCGTTGCAGAGGTGGCAGGTGCGGACCTGCTCCTCGCCCTTCTCCGTCACCACGCAGTACCGCGACGGCGGCTTCCCGCAGGTGCTGGACACCTTCACCTCCTTGCCGAAGGCCGAGTTGACGAAGTCGGGGATGCAGCGGCGGGGCAGCCCGTGCTCGTCGTAGCAGGGGTCGGGCTGGGCGCTCTGCACGGCGAACACGCTCACGCCGTGGTAGCCGCCGCGCAGGGGCTGCGCCAGCCACGCCGCCGCCAGCAACAGGGCCAGCGGCGCCTCCGCTCCCCTCCGCGGCATCCTGCGCGACCTCCGCGCGGCGCGGGCACGGCGGGGCCGGGGGACACGGGGCGAGCCGGGAGCCGCCGCCTGACCGCGCCGCTCCGCGGGGCACCTCGGCCGGGGACGCGGTGCGGCGGCTCAGGGAGCCCGGAGCATCGCCCGCCCCGCGGCCAGCCCCGCGGAGAAAGGGGAGACCGCGACGGCGGCGGCACCACAAAAGTGGGGCTGGCGGCGGGGCTGGGTCCCGCCTGCCTCCCGCCCCGGCCCTCGCACGGAGAATGACTGGCGCTCCCAGCCCCCGCCGCGTTTGAGGTCATGCTAAAGGAGTGACATCGCGCTCAAGGAACAGAACAACGACATCCACTGGCGGCTCAGCCAGAGACGCGCACAGGCCTCGGGGAGGGCGGGGGGGATGGGAGTGGGACGGAGCCCGCCTCGACACCGCGGCGATGGGCGCGGGGCTCCCGAGCCGCCCCGAGGAGCCGGGCGAGGGTCCCGGCGCTGCCCCCGCCCCGCTGTGCCCCCGACGGGGCTGGGGGAGCCGGGGCCGCCCGCGCCCCGCAGCTGGGGATGCTCCGGGGGCGTGGAGCGGGAAGGGGGGAAGCGGCCCGGAGGAGCCCCACGCCCACCTGTGGGGACGCCGGGGGGATCGGGACGGGGACGTGTCCCACCCGGTCCCTGCTGGCCTCCCCTGCCCACCGGGCCAGACGGGGACTGGCCCCTGAGCCGGATCCGAAGGGAACCGGCCCGAGTGGGCTCCCGCAGCCCTGGAACGGGAAAGCCGGTGCCGGGGAAGTTTAACGGGAGGAAGCAGAGCGCGGGAACTGCTGGGCCTGGCGACCCCCGGCAGGTGTTTTAGGAGGTTGGTCTCGGGGAAGAGGAGCAGTCTCTCTGTCACAGCCCCGGGACAGACCGGGCAAGAGGGGCTGCGCGGCGCCTCTTGCCGCCCCCCACCTCGCTCTGCAGTTCGTCGGCTCTCCCGTTAAGGCAAGAAGGGGTTAAAGGGCGGCACTTGTCCCGCACCGGGCCGTACCCAGCCCCGCTCTCCCCTTCCCACCCACCCGGACCCCCGGTGCTGAGGGGCCGCCCCCGACGGCCGCTGCCCCCGGCCCCGCTGGGGTCCGCTGCGATCCCGACCGGGGGCACAGCCCGGGGGACGGTACCGACACCCCGGAGAGAGCCCCGGGAGGGAGCGGAGCTTCCCCGCCTCGGCTCCCGGCTCCCGGCCGCCCTGCTCGCCCCCCTTCCCTCCCTCTTTGATTAAAAGGGCACTTTTATTTTTCCAACGGAGGTGCCCTCTCTCGGAGCGCTGCCCACGCCGTGTCACTCAAGCGGCCGGGCCTGGCACGGCGGCGCGGTTCCCTCCCCGGAGAGCGGCGGCGGGGCGGCCCGAGGGGCCGGGGGCTGCCCGGGCAGCGGCGAGCCACGGCCGGCCTCCGCCCCCTCCCCTCCGCCCGCCCCTCTCTCGCTTTGAATTCCTTGCCACCGAGCTGAATAAAAGTGGTTGTTGTAAATTGAATTAGTGCCTGATTAATCTGCTCCCGGGCCTGCTAGCCCAGCGGGGCGTCTTTGGCAATGCAACCGCCTTCCCTGCAGGGCAGCGGGGCTCCGCAGCCTCCCTGCCCCCACCGCTCCCCCCGGACCCCCCCAGCCCCGCCGCTCCGGGATTTGTTAACTCTTCCCCGGGAAACGGCCCCTCCGTCCCGCTCCCGACGCCTCCATCGCCGGGGGAAGCGGAGAGGAGTGCGGGGATGGGGATGGGGATGGGGATGGGGATGGGGATGGGGATGGGGATGGGGATGGGGATGGGGATGGGGATGGGGATGGGGATGGGGATGGGGATGGGGATGGGGATGGGGATGGGGATGGGGACGGGATGGGGATGGGGATGGGGATGCGGAATGGCCGGGGCTGGGGGAGCTCCGGTCCCTCTGGTCCCCCCCGAGTCACCCAGGGACTCGGCCGCAGTCCGGCACACCCGGGACGGTCACGGACAGTCCCGGGATCCCCCAGCCCCGGAGAAAGCTTGAATCCCACTCCTGAATGGGAGCCTGTTCACAGAATAGGGATGGGAGGTGTGTGCTCCCGTCCAGCTCTGGCAGGGCACCTCAAGGAGGGAGGGGATCATTTGGGCTGAGCTGTCCCGGGCCTTGGGGGCCAGGCCGGGACAGGGGCCCGGGGAAGCCCCGGGACATCTCCGGCCGTGCGGGAGCTGGGAGACACCGGGGATGGGAATCCCCTGCCCGGAGCTCCAAGTCCGGGCCACAGACCCTGCAGTTGCCCGCCATCAGCATCTCTCTCGGCGTTTGCGATCCCCCGCTTCACTCGCCCGGCTTTTTTCCTTAGGCCCCGCGTGTCCGGGAGCAGCGGCCGCCTCGTGTCCCTGTCCGGCCGTGTCCGGGCCGTGCCGGGGAGGGACAGGGACAGGGACACGGCTCCCGTGCCCGGAGGGACTCGCGGTGCCGGCTGGGCACGCAGCAGGTGCCGCTGCCGGGGCCCTCGGGGAAAGGTGCGGGTTTGGCCCCGGTCGCTCCGGACTCTCCCGGACCCTCTCGCCGGCCCGGCCGCGGCCCGGGAATGCCCCCAGAGCGCAGGGCAGGGCTGAAATCTCAGCGTTTTTTTAAAATCCGGGAGGGTTTCTAAAGGCCGCCCAGCCGCCCCTCAAAGCCCGCGCGGTCCTTCCCCGCCTCACAGCAAAACTTGGGGTGAATGTAAGAAAAGCTGCCCCCGCGGAACTGCCCCGCAAAGCCGAGGTGCTGCCTAATCCCATTAGCACGGTGTTAATTTAAAACCTTCCTGCGCTGCCGAGCGCGGGGCTCCGCGCTGCCCGCCGGCGCTCCCGGGGCTGCGGCTCTCGCCTCCCTCCTGCCCTTCTCGCTGGGTTTATTCGGCGTTTCACAACCCCCGGGGTTTGTAATGGCTCTTGCGGTCATTAACGTGATTTACTGAGGCTTTCTCCTCTAATTACCTCGCCCTCGAGCTATTAAATGCATGTAAGCAGCTCGGCGGGGACCGAGGCTCAGCTCGGCGGGCCCGGGCCCGACTCTGCCGGGCCCTTCGGGGCCGGGGCCCGGGGCTGTGCCGGGAGGATAGAACGGGGGATGCTCGGGTAACCAGGCTGTGCCCTCCGGGAATCGCTCCCCAGCTCGAATCTGATTTTCCTGTCACAAAGCGCCAGCCAGCCCCGGCCCTGTCCTGCCTCGGGAGGGAACGGATCCTCGCCCAAGCCAGCCCCGGTGAGATGCCGAAACATCTCCGGTACCAGCACCGGGGCCGGAACACTACTGGGACCAGCACCGGAACATATGCGGCGCCTACACCGGGAACGAAACAGCGCTGGGACCGCACCGGGGCATCATCCCCGGTGCCCCGGCCCCGCCCGGGAGCGCGGCCGGCCCCAGGTGCGGGCCCGGGGGCTGAGCGTCAGGGCCGGGGCAGAGCGGAGCGTCCCCGTTTGGCCCGGGAGAAGCGCCGGGGCCGCAGAACCGGGAAGGATTTTATTCCAGCCGCACCGGGAACAGCGGGAAAGGCGGCCCCGGCGCTCGGAGCCCGTTTTAAAAGTCAAATGGCTTCGGGCGCCGGAGCTCGTCCTCCTCGTCGGGAACAATGCGCTGCTGCTCGCCCACCTCCCCCTGCACCGCCCGGGCTCGGGGAAGGGAGGGGGAGAGCAGAGCGGCTCCTCTGCTCCCCGGCTCTCGGGGGGCCGTTCCCCGGCGGGACCGGGAGCGGCTGGAAAGGCAGAGAAGACCCGGGTTGAAATAATCAGGAGCGATTTATTCCCCTGGAGTGACAGTTCTTTTGAGCAGTTGCCGAATGGCAGTTTCTGTCTTTCTGAAAGCTTTTCTTCCAGATTCTGTTCAGATTAGGCTGGGGAGATGAATGAGGCCATTATCCAGCCCAGTAGCTATTCTGAAATGCCAAATTAATTACCAAGGGCTAAATCAAGGCGATGGGGGCTGGAGGGGAGAGGGGGGCGGCGGTTTGAGGTGTGAAAATATCTCCGCGATCTTTTAAACACGGGCACGGCGGGCGGCCCGGGCTGCTCGATTCGAACCCCCCAAACTTCGCTCGGGGGCAGCGGCGGCCGGAGCCAGGCGGAGACACCGAGGAGAGGCCGCGGGTCCCGCTCCGGTTCCCCTGGCCCGGCTTCGACACGGCCCCGCCGCTGCCGCATCCCTCACCTACGGCGGGGCTGAACCGGGGCTGAACTGGGGCCGAACCGGGACTGAACCGGGGCCGAACTGGTGCTGAACCGGGGCCGAACCGGGGCCGAACTGGTGCTGAACCGGGGCCGAACAGGGGCCGAACAGGGGCCGAACAGGGGCCGAACAGGGGCTGAACCGGGGCCGAACTGGTGCTGAACAGGGGCTGAACTGGTGCTGAACCGGGGCTGAACTGGGGCTGAACAGGGGCTGAACTGGGGCTGAACCGGGGCTGAACTGGGGCCGAACTGGGGCCGAACTGGGGCTGAACCGGGGCCGAACTGGGGCCGAAATGGGGCTGAACCGGAGCCGAACTGGGGCTGAACCGGGGCTGAACCGGGGCCGAACCGGGTACGAACTGGGGCTGAACCGGGGCTGAAGTGGGGCTGAACCGGGGCTGAACCGGAGCCGAAGCGGGGCCGAGGCCTCTTGTCCCGCTCACGGCTCCGGCGGCCGCTCCGGTGCTGCCCGTCTCTCCCCGCCCCCCATCCCGGGGACTCTCCGCCTCCCCCGCGCCGGTCCCGCAGCGCAGGGAGCAGCAGCCCCGCTGTCCCAGAGCCCTTCGCAGAGCTTTATCCGCAGCCGAGCCGCCGCGGAGTCGGCCCGGGGCATTCCCCAATTCCCGCAGCTCCGAAGGGCCGGCTCGGGGATGGGAAAATGATCAGCCGGTCGCGTCTTTGCCATGAGAGAGGGAAGGGGAGGGCGAGGGATTGCGCAGGGATGCTGATCCATAACTCGGTTCGCGTTGCTTGGCTTGGAGGGTCACAGAAACGCCGCGGAGAAAGGGGAGAAGGACCGGTTGCGAGGGAATTAGGGAAAAAGGCACCGCTGGCTTTTCCCGGGCTGATGTCTCTCTGCCAGCGCAGATGACAACATTTGCACATGACATTTAATCCTCTACCCCAAAGCTCTGTGGCTCCCGGCAGGCAGTTATTGTTATTATTGTCGCTCTAATATTTACGCTTTGCTCCCAAACAAGTGTAATTTCCCCGATCGCTTTGTAGCTCCTTGGCCCCTAATCCAGTTTTCCCTTCAGTTCCCGGGAGACCACACCTCTGGCTCCTCTCATTCATGGGGAGGAAAAAACAAAAAAAGAATGGAAGGAATTTTTCATTAAAAAGTAACCGTTTAGGAAACGGCGGGTCAAGCCTGACTCCGTTTTGGACATGGGCCTGATGCTGGTTTAGTTTTGGACATGGGGCTGATGCTGAATCCCTGCAATCGCCCACGGTCAGCGAGGAACATCCCGGCTCAGCCTGGGCAGCACAGCCAGGCAAGACTTGTCCTCGCACTAGACAGTCCCTGCAAACGAGGAATAAGCACGGAGGAGATTTCCCAGGGGCTGGGAAGTGCGCTGGAGAAGGAATCAAGCCTTTAATGTAAATTGGCCGTGGCTGGCGGAGACCACTGAACACTGGGCTATTCAGCATCTCTGTGAACCTCTAATGATCAACTCGGTTTTCAATTATACCCCCACAATTGCCACCAAGTGAGATAAGCCTCCGGAATACTATATTTCCTCTTGCAAAATGTTTTCTTTAGGGCGGGCAGGCTGGGAAGCTCGGTGAGTAATATTTGATTTATTTTCAGTGGAGCTGAGGGACACCCAGATCCCGGCTGGCCCCAAGAGGAGCCAGGATTGTCCGGAGCTCGCAGGTGGATCCAGCCGCTGCAGCTCTCATATATTCCAGGAAAACAGGGATGCTCCTGGGTGGCAACGACGTCAAACCCTTTGATTTATTTGTGTGCTTCCCTACAGAAACAACGGCTTCGTTTGAGTGGGTGCAGATGGAGCACAACACAAACCAGGCAGCTTAGGCTGGGAAATGCTGCCGGGAAGCACCAAATCCAGGCAAAAACGGGTCCAGGACCAGAGCAGACCCTCCTGCCCAGCTCCTCCTGCACCCCAAATAAAAGCACCCGAAGCCACTTGGCTGTTAAAACAGGCTCCTACATTTGGAAGCTGTTTCCAAGTCCAAATCACTGTTCTGAGCAATACATGACAGGGATGGGACAAGAGGGACTCTGTGACCTCACAGCAATGTCCTGAGCTGCAGGGGAAAGAAATACCCGAACGAACAGGGAGCTCGGGCACGGGGAATGCCCCGGGACAGCTGGAGAAACCTCCCTGCTCTGAATTGATGGAGGCCGGGGTGACCCCCTGCACTGCTGGAGGGAACACCCCCGCGTGTTTCTGCAGCCCCAATTTCAGAGATCTGCAGGACTCTGCTGCCAGGCTGAGGTGTGGGAGATGTGGGGTGAAGGAAACGGGTTTGGGGTTGGAGGAGGCAGATTTCTGTATAAATATTGCTGAGGATCTGTGTGGAGAGGAGGGATGGGGACATCCAGTTTATTCAGTAAAATATTTAATTCAGAGAGACCTCATGAGGTTTTGGTGCCACTCTGCAGATTTTATTTTTAGATTATCAAAGCACCTGCCTGGCTCTGCTGCTCAGTTGTGTCCACTGTGTCCACTGGTGTCACTCCATGTAGGAGATTTTTTGCTCTGGCATAAGAAACTGGCCCATGCAGAGATTTTCTGTCTCGCTCACAGATTTATACGGGACCTGTGGAAGGTCGTGGAGCTCAGACCTTGATCACAGCGGGAATGTTCCTCCCCTGTGAAAAGGAATTCGATCTCCTTAAGCTGGTGAGGGGTAAAGGTGGAACCTGGGCTGGGCTTCCAGGGGAGAGGGAGGGAGCGTGGCAGGGGCTCGGGCCGGGGCGGGCAGGGCTGGGTGGATTTCAGCTACCAAAGGAGCAGGATTACTGAAACACGGATCCCCAGAGCCTCTGCATGGCCAGCTCTCGGGAGCTCCCTGTGCCAGACAATTAACTCTTCTCCAGCATCCCCTCCGCAGTGACAAGCGGGCTCCGACTGCAGCTGGGGCACTCCCGGGCAGGCTCTGCCTCAGCGTTGCAGATGAAGGAGCCGTTTTATTGCTTTCTTTGCTTAGAAGTAATAAAAAGAAATATATTCCAGAAAGCATCCTGTTCCCTGAGGGAAGGAGTGGGGATTTGCAGGGCTTGAGCCAGCAGAGCTGGGGCAGGGCAAAGGGGGTCATGAACGGCCCCCTCCAGGTTTTGGGTTTGCATCTTCCTTAAGGGAAGTGTCCTCTGGAATCAGACGGGGCGCGGCGAGTGCTGGGGCCTTCCTGGCACCCCAAAATCAGGGTGCTGGGAGTGAGCCCCGGCCCAGCCCTAGGCAGAGCCCTACCATCTTTCCGCAGGGCGCTGCGCTGCGGTCGGGCTCCTTTTGGCAGCCATCCTAACTTAATTATAATGAAGGATGCATTAGGCGGGGATGAAGTGGCCCTCGAGTGGCTCTAACCCTCTAAAGGAGCTCGGGGAGAGGCGGCGGGAGCGGCTCCGGCCGGGCTTTGGGGATGGGGTCGCAGCTCCATGGAGGAACCTTCCCGTGCCCCTCCCGGGACACGGAGCCCTCGTTCCGCCCGTGCCAGAGCTGGGCTTACTCAGAACCATTCCTGCCAATGCTGGGCTCCCTCAGAGCCAGCCCTGGGCTCACTCAGAGCCATCCCTGCCGGCGCTGGGCTGAGCTCCGAGGTTCTGTCCCGGCGCTGTCCGTCCTTCCAGCCGTCACCAAGGCCATTCATTAACCGGCGCGGTGCCCGTGCCAGGCCAGGGGGCACGGCTGGACCTGAGCGAGCGGAGCCCAGAACCCCGGCCCGGCCCTCCCTGTGTGCCGGGGGTCCGCACCGCCCCCAGCCCAGCCGGGACCCCCGGCCCATCCCCATCCCCATCCCCTGTGTGCCGGGGGTCCGCACCCCTCCCTGTGTGCCGGGGGGTCCGCACCGCCCCCAGCCCAGCCGGGACCCCCGGCCCGCTCCCGCGCGGCCCCGCGGCTGCTCCCGGCTGGCCGGAGCCCCGGGCAGGGCAGCGCTCGCTCCCCGGCAGGATCCCTCGCTGTCCCCTCTGCTCAGCGGCACCGTTCCCTGCCTGGAAGCCGATCCCGGCGGGCCCGAGCCCCGCAGTGCCGGAGCAGAGCGCACGGGAAGCACGAAGGGGCGGGGATGGAGGGGCGGTGGGAGAAGGCGAATGGAGTCAGCCTCCGGGTCAGCCTCAGTTTCCCCGCACACGGAGCAGAGAGCGCTGCTCGCAGCCCTGGGAAGGCTCAGGAGGCAGGAAAGGCAGCTCCGAACTTCAGCTGGGGTGGCTGCGGGTCTCACCTGTGCCCACCTGGGCACCTCCCCGTGTCCTGCCCGCCCTGCTGCCCCCAAAGGAGGATTGAGGACGGGTGCTCCAGCCCGGCTCTGTCCTGATTCCAGCCTCTTTTCTGGGCTTGGCTGAGACTTTGTCCCATTCTTCCCATTTACCCGAGGGTGAGATAAACCCTGTCACAAACCCTGCGTTCTCCTGACGGCAGATGTGGGCACAGCATTCGGGTGCCCGCAGAGGGCACCGAGTTTGTCACCAGGGTGAGGTAAAATGTCCCTCTCCCATCCAGCTTGTCCCAAGGAGCGTCTGCAGTGGATTTGCACGGAGTGATCACTCTCACTTGAAGCGAGCCGGGAAAAAGGAAATTCGCGGGAAGAGGCGATGCACAGAGCCTGAGGCCCTGCTGCCATCTGCTGGGGTCCCAGCGCCGGGTCCTGTACGGGGCAGGGACCCTCCGGGGGCTGCAAGGGGAAGGGCACGGGATCCCCGGCCTTGTTCTTGCGGGCCCGGCCCTCTCCCGCTGCGGCCTCGTGTGGGAGCAAAACCCCAAACAGCCCCAAGTGTCCAGCCGAGGATCCGGGCTGTCCCTTGCTCCTCTGGTGCGGCGGCGTTTGAGGGTCCCCAGCACCAGGGAAGAGATGAGGATCTTGACTCCATGTTTCATAAGGCTGATATATTATATTATATTATATTATATTATATTATATTATATTATATTATATTATATTATATTATATTATATTATATTATATTATATTATATTATATTATATTATATTATATTATATTATATTATATTATATTATATTATATTATATTATATTATACTATATTATATTATATTACATTACATTACATTACATTACATTACATTACATTACATTACATTACATTATATTACATTACATTACATTACATTACATTACATTACATTATATTATATTATATGATGTCATGTCACGTCACGTTACGTTCAAGTGTGAGGATCCGGGCTGTCCCTTGCTCCTCTGGTGTGGCGGTGTTTGAGGGTCCCCAGGACCAGGGAAAAGATGAGGATCTTGACTCCATGTTTCAGAAGGCTGATATATTATATTATATTATATTATATTATATTATATTATATTATATTATATTATATTATATTATATTATATTATATTATATTATATTATATTATATTATATTATATTATATTATATTATATTATATATATTATATTATATTACACTACATTACATTACACTACATTACATTATATTATATTATACTATACTATATTACATTACATTACATTACATTACATTACATTACATTATATTACATTACATTACATTATATTATATTATATTTATTATATTTATTATATTATATTACATTATATTAAATTACATTATATTATACTATATTATATATATTATATTATATTATATTATATTATATTATATTATATTATATTATATTATATTATATTATATTATATTATATTATATTATATTATATTATATTATATTATATTATATTATATTATATTATATTATATTATATTATGCGACGTCACGTCACGTTACGTTACATGATATGATATGACATGATATGATATGATATGATATGATATGATATCATATCATATCATATCATATCATATCATATAACATAGGAAAATTCTATACTAAAACCACACTAAAGAAAGGAGACATCAGGAGGCTAGGAAAAGAATGAATAATAAAAACTCGGGACTGCTCAGAGCCTCGACACAGCTGGACCGTGATTGGTCATCAAGCACATTGAATTCACATGAGATCAATCAAACATGCACCTGTTGGTAAACCATCTCCAGACCACATTCCACACAGCCATATCTGACAGCTATTGCTTATATTCCTTTTCTGAGGCTTCTCAGCTTCTCAGGAGAAAATCCTAGTGAAAGGATTCTCATAAAATATCAAAGGGACACTTTGGGATGTTCCTTGCTGAAGTATTTCAGCCCCTGCATTTGGGAAGGCAGAGCCCAGCTCCTGAGGGTGCAGGGCTCTGGTTTATACTCGGATTTACACCTGATTTACACCCTGGCCATGATAAAATGTGCACCCGGAGGCGGAGGGGGGTGGCAGTGAGGGGTGGGACACGGCTGGGCGGTGCTGCCTCGGTGCCCTGTGGCCGTGCTGGGTGACAGGGCTGTGACAAGGGAAGGACAACAAACTGCCCTGGCCTCAGCCCGGAACGCTGCCAGCTCCCCCTCTGGGTGTGTGGGGCTGTCTGGGGACATTTCCAGCTGTCCCCAGGCCTGGGGGAGCCCAGCACAGGCCCAGCGTGCAGCCAGCTCCAGGCACTGCCCAGATTTATTCATTTTTTGCCCAGATTTATTCAGTGCCATCAGGAGCTGCAGCGAGTCCTGGTGTGGGCACAGCTGAGCTGGCAGTGCCCAGACTGAGCTCCCGTGGGCACAGCTGAGCTGGCAGTGCCCAGACTGAGCTCCTGTGGGCACAGGTGAGCTGGCAGTGCCCAGACTGAGCTCCCGTGGGCACAGCTGAGCTGGCAGTGCCCAGAGCGAGCTCCTGTGGGCACAGGTGAGCTGGCAGTGCCCAGAGTCAGCTCCTGTGGGCACAGCTGAGCCGGCAGTGTTCAGAATGAGCTCCCGTGGGCACGGCTGAGCTGGCAGTGCCCAGAGCGAGCTCCTGTGGGCACAGGTGAGCTGGCAGTGCCCAGAGTCAGCTCCTGTGGGCACAGCTGAGCCGGCAGTGTTCAGAATGAGCTCCCGTGGGCACGGCTGAGCTGGCAGTGCCCAGAGCGAGCTCCCAGAGCCCGGTTGGATTGCTGAGGAGCTCACAGGAGCTGTGCTGCTTTGGGAAGTGAAGGTGCTGCTGGTTATGGAGGCTTTGAGGTGTCCGAATCAGAGGGCTGAGGGTCACCACAGCCACAGACAGCACGGCACCCACGGAATTTCAGCGCTCACATCGTCCCTGCTCCCCCGGGCTGCCCCGGGGGGCTGCCAGAGGCAGAGCACTCCTGGCGAGGGTTTTCCAGGGGTTCAGGGTCCGGCTGAGCCGCCGCCGGGGGATGCTGAGGCCGCTCCATCGGTGCAGTTCTCCGGCAGGACACGGGGTGGAAACCTCAGCCCGCGGGAAAGCCGCTCCCGGCCCGGCTGTTCCAGCGCTCTGCCCCTGCCGGGGCTGCCGGGGCTCCGCCTGCCGCGGATCCGGGCAGGAACGCCGTGCTGAGCAGCGAGCAGAGCGCTCCAGCCTCGCCTGAGTGTCCCCGGAGCCGGGGCTGAGCGCAGAGCTGGGAGTGCCGGCAGCCCCAGGGCAGATCAGATCAGATCAGATCAGATCAGATCAGATCAGATCAGACTCATCTGCCCGAACTGGGACAGCTCCGGAGCCCTCCCAGCCCAGAACCGGCCACAAAACCCTCCGCGCCTCAGCAGACTGGGTCACGCAAAGTTCTGCCGTCTCCGCCTCCACGGCAGGTGGAAGGGGAAGGTCTGGGGTCAGCTCTGCCCACAGCGAGGGCTCTGCCCCAGTTTCATTTCTCAGGGGCTGCGGAAGAACCTGTCAGGATCCTCTGAGTGTGCTCTGAGAAATGAAAAACACAAGTTGTGGGGAAAACCAGAGCAAGAAGGTTCCCTTTTCAGTGACGCTGCTTCCCCTTCCCTCCGAGGACAGGAGGAGGAGGAGGAGGCTGAGAGCGGCCCTGCAGGGCTGGGATCCCATTCCTGCTGGTTTCTCGGCTGTTTTATGGCCTGGAAAGGCCCGGGGTGGCCTTGGGCAGCCCGCGCTCCAAAGGACGAGAAGAGGCTTCAGGTTTTTTCTCGGTCTTCAGTGTTTATTAGTTTTTTATCTAAAAGATTTTCCCTCGGCCCGACAGAGGTCTGCACAGCAGCCAGCCATGAGCACACTGAGAGCCCCCGGGGCGGTCACCTATCTTTATACTCAAAACTAGGTATACAATATTTACCTATTTCCCCCAATACCTTTTACCCTTATTAACCAGTACACCTTTAGCAATAACCAATCCCAAAGTGCCAACATCACCACAGAAGATGGAGGCCAAGAAGAAGAAGAAGGACAGGACACGCCCCAATTCCTCCATCGTACTTCTTTAGACCCCCCTGTACAGAAATCCTAAACCCTGTGTTTCACACTCTAATTAACTTATCCCTTCACCATTTATCCCAGTGAAATCCTCCCATCCTCATACAGGTGTCGTCTCCCGTGAAGGATCAAAGTCCAGCCACCAGACACTTCTGGCAACATTCCAGGACTCCCGAGCCCCCCAAGGGTGGTCTCAGTCACTCTGCACATCAGGACTGAGGTGCTGAGATCCCACACATTCCTGTGGAGCTCAGGGCTCACCCGGAGCCTGCGCAGCCCCAGCAGCGCCCCGGGGCTGTGGAAGGACAGCTCAGCATCCCCAAACTGCTGGAAATCCCTGCTCTGGGCACCAGCAGCGGCACCCCGGGGAGATGTGCTGGCACTTTTGGGGGGCTGAAATGCTCCATTCCCAGTGTGGGGCTGGGGTGGAGGTGCTATTTCAGGGAGTGTGTCTGGGTGTGGGGCAGAGAGGAATCGGAACAAGGCTGTGATGAACTGAATTCAGTGCAAGGTGAACTTCAGTGTCCAAGGCCAGGCTGGATGGGACTTGGAGCACCTGGTTGAGTTCAAGGTGTCCCTTCACCTGCCAGTGGTTTGGGACAAGAGAACCTTTAAGGTCCTTTCCAACCCAACCCATTCTTTGTCTCTGGGGTGTTTAGAGAGAACCCAGAGGTCTAAATGAGCTCATCAGAGCACAGTCTCAGCTTCCTCCTCCTGCAGGAGGAGGGGGCTGGGTGGCAGCTCCAGGGGCAGGGGCTGAGCTGGGATGTGCCAGAGCTGCTGGTGCTCCGTGGCCTGCTCTGGCTGGAGCTCCAACAGCTTCATCATTGCTGGTGTCACCACTGCCACACTCAGTGCTACCCCTCCTCCTGGGGGTGACCACTGGGGATACCATTCCTGCTCTCTGTGTGACCCCAAAAGCCACCTGGGATCACTTCCTGCTGCCTGCTGTGGCACCAGCACCCCCAGGTTCCCCTGAGCTCAGAGCAGCCAGCAATAATGAGGAACACAGCTCCCTGCTCCAGGAGCTCCCAGGAACACGCTGATGCTGACATCTCCTGGAGGTGGCCCTGCTCCAGGGCCCTTTCCCCGAGCTGGCTGTGGCAGCCTGGTGGCCCCACGCGCTGTTTGTCACTGCTGCAGCCCTGGCACGGCCCCTCCCTGCCCTCCTCCGCTTCCTTCCGCCGCCACGAGCCCCCCCAGGCCATGTTTGGTAACTTCCTCAGCTGCCCCGGGCCCCCAGGAGCAAAACAAGGAGCTGCCCGGGCCTCAGGTGGGGAGGGCAGGGACAGGAGGGGACACGCTGCGGCCCCAGCTGCCAGAGCAGTTTGGCCTCTGCAGCTTTGGCCCTTCAGGCACCTCCCAGCTCCTCAGTTCAGGGAGGAGTTCAGTTTTCAGCCTGAGCAGCTGGCTCTGAAACGAGGAGGTGGGAACGGGCAGGAGGGGTGGGAAAGGTCAGAGTGGCATCCCAGGCTGGCACGCAGTGAAGAGCTGTGGCCAGAAGGAGCTGGGACCCAGAGCTCTGCCGGAGCCCTTGGCTGTTTCCCAGCTCAGCGCCCTGGGGCAGGTGGCACCGTGACATCGTGACATCACCACCTGATCTTCCCTGTCCCGCTATTTTTGCTGCCCCAGGATTTCTTCTGAACTGCTGGTGGCCGCTCAGTTGGTGGAGGCCGGGCCCACGTCCCTCCCTGGGGTTTCACCTGGCGCAGGTGACGCAGGCACTGCGCGTGTGTGCTTTGCACAGCGGCGTTTGTCTCCGTGGGCCACCGACGAAAGGGGATTTCGGCTCTGACTGCGCTTGCTTTTTTTAAAATTCACTGGAATTTCACTGCTGAACCCACAGCTATTTTGGCCCCCGAGCGGGTTTCGACTCTCGGAGCAGCAGACGCAGCGGTCACTCTCTTCGACAAACCGAAATCCGCAGAGGAACCTGCCCGGGTTCCTGCCCCGAGCACCGGGGACAGGGGATAGGGGATGGGGACAGGTATGGGGCAGAAACCAGGCTGGCACCAGCCTTTGCTCAGGAGCAGCCTCCAGGACAACAGGAAAAGGCCATTCCCAGGTGCCACCAGAGGAGCACGTCCCAGCCTGGTGTCACCAGCCCGGGCTTGGTGCTGGCACAGAGGGGCTGGGGGCTTGTCTTGCAAAGGTGACACAGGGCAGTGTGGGGAGAGAAGGAAAACAGCACACACAGGATGGAGGAATGGAGAGAGGGAGGGAGAAATGGAGAGATGGATGGATGGATGATGGATGGATGGATGGATGATGGATGATGGATGGATGGATGGATGATGGATGGATGGATGGATGGATGGATGGATGGATGGATGGATGGATGGATGGATGGATGATGGATGGATGGATGGATGGATGGATGGATGGATGATGGATGGATGGATGGATGATGGATGGATGGATGGATGGATGATGGATGGATGGATGATGGATGGATGGATGATGGATGGATGGATGGATGGATGGATGGATGGATGGATGGATGGATGGATGGATGATGGATGATGGATGGATGGATGGATGGATGGATGGATGGATGGATGGATGGATGATGGATGGATGATGGATGGATGGATGGATGGATGGATGGATGGATGATGGATGGATGGATGGATGGATGATGGATGGATGGATGGATGGATGGATGATGGATGGATGGATGGATGGATGGATGGATGGATGGATGATGGATGATGGATGGATGGATGGATGGATGGATGGATGGATGATGGATGGATGGATGGATGGATGGATGGATGGATGATGGATGGATGGATGGATGGATGGATGATGGATGGATGGATGGATGGATGGATGATGGATGGATGGATGGATGGATGGATGATGGATGGATGGATGGATGGATGGATGGATGGATGATGGATGGATGGATGGATGGATGGATGGATGGATGATGGGTGGATGGACAGATGGATGGATGGATGATGGATGGATGGATGGATGGATGGATGGATGGATGATGGATGGATGGATGGATGGATGGATGGATGGATGGATGGATGGATGGATGGATGGATGGAAAGAGGGAGAGATTGATGGAAGGAAGGAAGGATGGATAGATGGATAGTGGATGGATGCACGGAGGGATGAGGGGCAGAATGGCAGGAGCAAGGGACAGAAGGAGGGGTGGATGAAGGGAAGAGTGAAGGGTGGAAGGGAAAGAGGTGATGGTACCACAATAGATGGGTCCATGGATGGATGGACGAGGGGATCCATGGATCGACGGAAGAGGGGATCCATGGATGACTGGCTGGGTGAAGGGCAGGGTGCAGGCAGGGAGGCAGGAGCAGAGGGGTGGCTGGCTGGCTGGCTGGCTGGCTGATGGATGGATGGATGGATGGATGGATGGATGGATGGATGGATGGATGGATGGATGGATGGATGGATGGATGGATGATGGATGGATGGATGGAGGGAAGCACAGAGGGCTGGGCGGGCGGAGGAAGCGGCGGGCGGGGGCAGGTGCCGGGGCACGGCCGGGGCGGGGCGGGCGCGCACATGTACGGGGCGGAGCCGCCGCCAGCCCCGCCCGCCCCGGTGCCGCCGGTGCCGCCCGGCGCGGAGCGGAGCCCGGCGAGAGCGCGGCGGGGCCGGCGAGGATGGGCACGGAGCCCCGGCGGCAGCCGCCCCGCAGGTGAGAGAGCCGGGGGGAGAACCGGGCCGGGGGGACCGTGCACGAACCGAGCCAGGGGTGTCCCTGTGACCGGGGCGGGGGGCTCCGTGCACCCCGTGTACGTGGAGGAAGGGCTCTCTTGCGTTCCCGGGTGTCCGTGGAAGCCGCGGGTTGGGGCTTGGTGCGCTGGGCACGAGCGTGCCCGGAGAGGGCAGTGCCGCTGGCTCGCTGTAAATGCGGGGACAGGAGCGGGACAGAAAGCGGCGGTGTGCGGGGCTCGTGTGTAACTGGGGGCACTTCTCAAACCCGCCAGCGGGGTGTCACTGCCAGGGCTGGCGTTTCTCTGGCACCTTGGAGGGTGCCCCTGCAGCCCGTGCCTGGCCAGGAGGAGCCGGTGTCGGCCCGGGTGGGGACGGCCCGGCTGCTGTGACTCATTTCGGGACTCTGTGTTTGTTTTCCTCCGCGTGGCCCCACGGAGCTGCCGCTCGGGGCCAGGTGTGGGGCCCTGCCCGCCCCAGGGGACCCCCGTGCCGCGGCGGGGTCCCCGGGAAATGCCGGGGGCTCTCCGCTCCCCTCCGGGGCTTTGGCAGGGCTGCAGGCGGTGACTCACCCGGGCACTGCACAGGAGCCCTCCCTGCAGGGACCCAAAGGTCACCGGCCGCTCCCTCAGCCGGGTCTGGGCTGCCCGGGGGGCTGAGGAGCAGCCCCGGGAAGGCGCTGCTTTGGCAGCAGGATGTGGTTTGGGATGTGAGCAGCTCAGCAGCGTCACCCTCCAGCACCGGGGGCTGGAGACGCGCCAGCCCCGGGCCGTGCCCGCGCTGCCTCTCAAGCAGCCCGCGCTGCTCGCTGTGCCTGCCCACAGCATCTCCCTCCCATCAGGTGCTGCTCCTGTGGCCTCCCAGTGCCACCCGGGCAGTGCCCGGCCCAGCTCCCTCAGAGCTGCTTGGGAGGTGTGAGCCCTGAGGGAGAAAAAGGCTCCGCTGATTCAAATCACTAACGAAAGCGGGAGAAAAGAGCTTTCAGCGCTTTGTTTTGATGTTTGTGACAAGCTGGCTGCTGTCCCCAGCACCGTGTGCTGTGCTCAGGGCTGGTTTCGGGCCGTGCTGCTCCCGGGGCAGCGAAACTGCTCAGGCAGCTGCGGGCTGGGGCTGCTCCTGCTGCTGCACAGCTGCGATTTGCTCTGTTCTCCCATTCAGGTCAGTTTTCTAAATCTCGGTCCGCTGCAAACTCCAGGGATTATGCAGGATGTCAAGGCTTTGATTTCCTGCTCTCAGAAAGGTTTCTTGGTTCGGTGCTTGGGTTTTTCTCTTGTTCAAAGCACACACACGGATGGAGTTGTGAAGTGTTTCTTAAACCTGGTTGCAGAGCGGTTTGGAGCTCTGGGCGCTGCTCAGATTAGAGCTCGAACATAGAAAGGTGAGAAGATAAAGAGGCAGAGCCTGGCTGTGGTGGTGGCAGTGGTTCTGTCCCTCAGTCACGGTGACTGTGCGAGGCTGGAGGGCTCAGGTGATGCTGACGGTGCTCTGCAGCTTTCCAGGTGTGCTGTGGCAGGGGCTGGGATGTGAGCTCAGTGCTCTGCCTTTCCCGGCCCTGTGTGGGCACCCCTGTCCTGCTCCCGCAGCTCCGCAGCCGCTCAGGGCAGAGGAAAGGGCAGGAGATATGCTGGAGGTGCCCCTTCAGAGGGAGAAAGTGCAGTTTGCTGTGCCTCGGCTGCGTGAGGGGCAGCCCCACACCTCGGGCTGTGGGATGGTGCCGCCCTCTTCTCCCTCCTCCAGGGAGATCAGGGCACCCAGCTGGGACAGAAACCAGCCAGGAGTGGCCCCGAGTGCCCTCTTGCTGAATGTGGAAATGAAGATGTGGGTTGAGCACTGAGAAAGAAGAACTGAGAGCAGTGGGAAGTGCTGGCACAGAGGAGCAGCGGCGGCTCCAGCGGGATGAGCTGCTCTGGCAGGGCGAGCTGCCCGTGCTGCAGCTCATCCCCGGGGCTGAGGGCTGCCAGCGTCACTGCTCTGCCTCTGCTGGGCACCAGGGACCGCCCGGCTCGGCGCGGGGACCCTGCCATGCTGCTGCTCACCCTGGAGCAGTTTCCACTTCTCTTTCTTGGGTGCCCGCTGAGCAGTGGGGCTGCCCAGTTTTGCATTTTTATTCTGCAAGGGGAGAACTGTGCCTGAGGGTGTCACTCAGGTGAGTGCCCCGTGTTCTTGTGAGCAGCGAGAGGCTCCTTTTGTGTCCGAGCTCTGCTCCCAGCAGCGGTTTGAGCTTCCAGGTGAGGGGATGGGGAGGGAGGATGAGGTTTATACGGAAACTGCCCCCCAGCTCCCTGGGCATCGCCCTGCTGCCCACACTGCAGCTCTGCGCTTTGCTGCTTTCGGGCTGGAAATGTCGCTGCCTGGAGGACATGGGAGCTGTGGGTGCAATCCAGGCCCTGCAGCTCTTTCCCTCCTCTCTCCTCTGCACCCCTTCCCTCCGAGGCTCAGGACTCCCCGTCCCTCATGTGCGGTGTGAGGACAGGTCCCACCCACCCAAAGCCACCACCGGCGGCTCCAGGTGACACCCGCACCCCAGGCAGGGCCGCGCCACCCGGGGCCGGGTCAGGGCCCTTTGGTGACGGGCTGTGACCCAAGGACATTCCCGGGGGTCCGCACAGCCCCTCCCGGTGCCGCAGCCCCGAGGGGGACAGGAGCCGCCCCCAGCGCTCCCGGCTGGCACCGAGCCTCGCCCGCGGCTCCCGAGCGCCTTTCCCAGCACGGAGACCGAACCCCACCGTTCCCGTCCTTCTGATCCCTCTCTGGCCGCCAATTAGCACGACGTGAGAACTTGTCTCGCTGCTGACGCGCCCGTGTGACTCCTCAGATGCTTTAATTGCGGTGTTTTCGGCGGCCGGGTGCAATGAAATGGTAATTGTTGTGATTGTGCGCCGGGCGGGAACTGAGAGATGCAGCTCTTTGGCGAAGCCTAATTAGGAAATAGGGACACTGTCGGGAATGGCTCTGCGATGTGATTTTCCTAATGAAAGCCGCTGAATAGGCAGCCTTGTGATGAAGAACAGCCTCGCGAGGGCACTGCCAATTGCTCTTCTCTAGTGTTAATTTTGTATTTCCTCCCCATTGTTTCTAATACCCTCTTGGAAAAGCTTGAAGATAAAATGCTTTATTTCCTTGCGCCTCGTATCCTGTTTGGCAAGCGGCGATTGGAGCATGTGCATCTGGAATACATGAGAGGCCAGGCGGGAGCTCCTTCAGACTTGTTCATCTCTGATTTCAAGCTCTGCCACTGGGGAAAAAAAAAAAAAAAAAAAAAAAAAAAGGAAAGAAAAAAGAAAAATAAAGTAGCTTCAGCTTATGGCTGCTGGGCTCCCGGCGGCTGGCACAGCGGGAAGGGCCAGCAGGGATGTGCGGCTGGATGGGAGCTGGGGCCGGGATGTGCGGCTGGATGGGAGCTGGGGCCGGGATGCCGCAGCACAGCGATGCTCCGGGAGCCTGGCAGGGTTTGGAGCCCGGAGCTGGGGCCCAGCAGCAGAAGCACAGCGGTGCTCCGGGAGCCTGGCAGGGTTTGCAGCCCGGAGCTGGGGCCGGGATGCCGCAGCACAGCGGTGCTCCGGGAGCCTGGCAGGGTTTGCAGCCCGCGGCTGGGCTGGTTTCACTTCAGCTGCGTTGAACCTGCAGCGCCTGAGAGCTCACCCAGACTCAGTCTCTGCATTGGTAAAGCCGAGCCTGGAGGCCGGACCTGCCCGGGCAGCTGTGGCTGAGCGCTCCCACCTGGGCTGCTCCTTCCCGGAACGGGGCTGGAGCCCTCGGGGTGCCCGGGGCTGCCTCCCCACCTGTGCCAGCTGGGGAAGGGCCGCAGGTGGCTCTGCCCGGCAGATGGGAGCCGCTGGCAGGGCGAGGAGGGGATAGGAGAGCGCTCCCTGGCTGCGTGAGGCAGTGATCGGTGACAACTCTCGGTGACAACTGTCAAGGACTGGGTGCCGCAGGGGCTCTCTCTGTATTTGTACCAGAGGTAGGGCTGGGCCTTGGCTCCCCCTCGAATGCTCTGTTTCATTGCTCAAAATCCCCGCAGTGCTTGGGCTGGGAGCAGCTTGGGTGCCCCCAAAACGCTGCAGGAGCTGTTTTTGGGGTGGCTGAAGCAGAATGAGCAGAGCTGGCAGGAGCGGCCCATGTGAGGGGTGCCAGCACAGAGGACACGGGCACGGTCCCTCTGCAGGTGCTCATTTTAGGGCAGGTTGAGGCAGAAGTGAGCAGAGCTGGCACAAACAGCCCATGTGAGGGGTGCCAGGACAGAGGGCACGGTCCCGGTCCCGTTGAAGGTGCTCATTTTAGGGCAGGTTGAAGCAGAAGTGAGCAGAGCTGGCAGGAGCAGCCCGTGTGAGGGTGCCAGGGGACAGAGGACACGGGCACGCTGTTTTTGGGGTGGGTTGAAGCAGAATGAGCAGAGCTGGCAGGAGCAGCCCATGTGAGGGTGCCAGGGGACAGAGGACACGGTCCCGGCCCGGTCACGCCGCTGGCAGCTGCTGTGTCTGAGCAGGAAGGGCTCGGCTCAGCCCGATCCTGTGACTGCCCCAGCGCTGCCCCAGGCTGGGAGCTCTCTGCAGGGTTTGTGTGGCCGCTCCGGGCGCTTTCCCTGCCGTGTTTGCCCGTTCCAGGCGGGGCTGTGCAGATGGGGCACGGCTGCTGCTGCTGCTGCACACTTTGGGAAAGGCGCCTTGCTCCGGGCCTGCAGAAGTGTTTTCATCCCTTCCACAAAGGCCTATTCTTTGTTGTCTCAAATTAGGATGAAACGCTTCCCCTTTCAGCTGCTTCCCCCGCGCTCTGTGTCTATTTAAACCCTCAGCCCAGAGGCTTCTCGGCAAACAAGCTCCCATCCTTTCAGGTGGCATTTCCCTTTTCTCATTGTTTCTGGCAGACTGTGCATGTGAAACCCCGCCAATGTTTCTTCATTCTCGGTGTCTTTGTGTTGATAGAGCTCCTAAATGGGTACACACGGCATGCAGCTGCCCGGGGGACTCACAGCATCTCTCAGGTGTGGGGGCTTTGTGGTGGGAAAGAGGGAATTCCAGGCCGGGAGAGATCCCTGCTGCACCTCCTCCAGCTGTGGGAGATCCCTGCTCATCCTCATCCAGCTGTGTGAGATCCCTGCTGTTCCTCATGCAGCTGGGGGGATCCTTCCTGCCTGAGGCCTCCCTGGATCAATTAGCTGGGTTGCAATCAAAGCCATCAAGGTCAGTGTTCCCCGAGAGCTGCTCATTAACTGGGAATTGTCCCCAGGCTGGTCTGGTCTCCATGCCAGGGGCTGTTCCCTTAGGGAATTCCAGGGTGTGGAGGAATGGCTGCAAACCCAAACTCCACTTTTATGGCCCAAAGCCTGGGAACTCCCTGCTCCTGAGCTGCCAGATCCCGGTGCTCATTTAGAAGTGATGGAGGATATCAAGGGTTAAAGAAGATTCCACCTGCCCCAGGTGAGGGTTAAACCCCATCCCACCTGCCCCAGGTGAACATTGAACACGGTTGGACCTGCTCCAGGTGAGCATTAAACATGGTCCCACCTGCTCCTGGTGAGAGTTTACCCCATCCCACCTGCTCCAGGTGAGAGCTAAACCCATCCCACCTGCTCCTGGTGAGCATTAAACATGGTCCTACCTGCTCCAGGTGAGAGTTAAACCCCATCCCACCTGCTCCAGGTGAGCATTAAACATGGTCCCACCTGCTCCAGGTGAGCATTAAACATGGTCCCACCTGCTCCAGGTGAGCATTAAACATGGTCCCACCTGCTCCTGGTGAGAGTTAACCCCATCCCACCTGCTCCAAGTGGGCTCCAAGCAGGGATCACCATGAGGGTGGTGCTTCAGGATTAAGGAGCAGCTTTTGGAGATGGGGTGTCCACAGTCAGTGCCAGCTCAGCTCAGCTCCAGGAGCAGGGCTGGGATGAAGGTGCCCTTTTTCTGCCCCTTTTGGAGAAAAGCCCCTGGGCCAGGAAGCTCCAGCCTGTCCTGGGAGGATCTGGGGCTGGAAGTTCCTGTGCTGAGCTCCCTGCTCCTGTGGTGGGTGCCTGGGGGATTTGGGAGCTTGCTCTGAGGTCAGGCCTGTGCCAGCCTGGCTGGAGGCTCTTCAAGGCTGGGCTGCTCTTGGTGTCACCTGTGGCAGTGGTGTCACCTCCAGATCAGTCCCTGAGCTGGGGAGAGGGGACAGAGAGTTATGGACGGGTTCTTTGTGTGGAGAAGGCAGCACCTCTTGCCTTGTGCTCTCCATGGATGTTTGGCTTGGAGCTGGGTCACTGTGGTGGGGCTGCCCCAATGTCCCCAGTGCCAGCACCTTCCCTTTGTGTGCTGTCCCCTGCAGCTCTGGGACACAGGAACGGCCTCCAGGGCTGAGCCTGCAGCCTCCCAGGGTGAACGTGGCTTTGGAAATGTCTCAGGCTCTGGGTTTGTTGCTCTCCCTCCCAAGGAGGGGTGGATGCTGCCCTGGCTGTGTGAGGGTGCTCAGGGGGTGAAGCCTGCTGGCTTTGGCCGCTGCTGGATGGGTGCCCGTGTCCTTGGGCTGTCCCCCCTTTGGAGATCTCCTTCCTGCCTTCCTTGCCCTTGCTGGCACAGGGGAGCTGTGGCTGTGCCCTCCCAGGTGGGGCTCACACCTGCCTGGCAGGTCTGTGACTTCAGCCCTGCCTGCCTCTGTCCTGAGAGTGATGGGCACAAAAACTCCCTGCCCAGATCTGTGACATCCAGCCCTCCTGGCCCAAGGGTGATGGGGACGACATCCCTGCCATCATCTGTAACTTCCAGCCCTGCCTGCCCCTGCCTGAGGGCAATGGGGACAGAAATGTCCCTGCCACCATGTGACATCCAGCCTCTCTTAGCCCTGGCACGAGGGCAATGGGCACAGAAACATCCCTGCCACCGTCTGTCCTCGCGGTGCTGGGAGCAATCCGCAGGGTTTGGGCAACCAAGCCAGCGACTGAAAAGGCTCCTGGGTTCCCAGCAGGGCCTCCACAATGGCAGGAAGCAGCTTCTAAAGCTTCCTTTGGATACACAGGGCCTTGGGGGAAAGATTTACTTGCTTGTTTATGCTGGAAGTTAATCTGTTTAGTGGGTTTGGCATTAGAGCTCACAAAAAGCCCTCAGGAATGGTCACGCTGCGTGTTTGGAGGTTTGTCTCTCGTTTACTTTGTGTCACAGCTGGAGGAGTTCAGCAGAGCCAGCGCCAATTGAAAGCTCACGTGTAAACTTGTTTTTCCAAAGAGCCAGGAGGATTTGGGATCAGCTCCTGCACAGGAGGGAGCTGCCAGGGGCAGGCAGTGGGGCAGGGATTGGGGTCCCCTCTGGGAGGGACCCCTGTGCCACCTGGGGGGGTCCCTGGCCCCGTCCAGGCTGGGAGATGTTTATTCTATAGGAAAACCCACCAGACCCAACCCTGTCCCTGGGATTGTCCCTACCCCATCCCGGCTGGGAGATGTTTATTCTATAGAAAAAACCCACCAGACCCAACCCTGCCCCGTCCTGTGACCCAGGGGGGCAGAGTGAGGAGCCACAGGACATTTGTGGGGACAGGAACCCTGGGAAGGGTTTGGAGAAGCAGGGCAGGCTCAGGGGGCACAGGATGGGACAGGAACCCTGGGAAGGGTTTGGAGAAGCAGGGCAGGCTCAGGGAGCACAGGATGGGACAGGAGCCCTGGGAAGGGTTTGGAGGGGCAGGGCAGGCTCAGGGGAATGCAGGATGGTGAGGAGCAGCTCTCCTGGTGTGGCAGCTCTGGTGTTTCCCTGTGCTCTGGAGGTGACAGTGCCACCCACGCGTGACCTGGCACAGTGAGAAGGGATTTTCCCAGGGATGGCCAGAGAAGGGCCCTGTGTGGGGCAGCTGCTGTGGGGATGTGGGACATGGGGCTGTGCTGGGACCCTCCTGATCCAGACCCTTCCTCGGGGCACTTGCAGGGGCTCATGGCAGGAGCTCAGTGCCTGCTCTGTGTGGCCATGGACCCCAGGTGTCCCACAGACTTTTGGGGGGTCCCCTGATGAGCCTGGACACACACAGGGTTTCACCAGCTCTGCCCCATGAGTGGGCACAGACCCCCCCCCAGTAGGAATTGCCCTTGTGCCTGTCCCTGGAGTGCTGGGAGGGGTCACTGGCCTCTGCTGAGTCCTTCAGCTCCTCCTCAGCACAAACAGCTCAGGCTGGTGCTGCTGTTGCACTTTGGGCAACATCTTTTTCCCTCTCTGAATGATGCACTTGCTGGATTTTCTGTCTTTCCCCCTGTGACACACAAGAACTCCTGTGCTGAGGTCCCACCTGCCCTGGAGAGGAGCCCTGGGGCTCCCATCCCACCCTGCTGGGGACCCCCAGCTCCTGTCAGGCTGTGCCCACTCCGGGCTGTCCCCAGGCTCGCTTCTGGGATCTCACCTGGAGCAGAGCTGCCGCTGATGTGGGGTGGAACTTCAGCCTCCCCTGAGCTGACAGTGACTGGTAGAGGCTAAAATTAACTCTTGCATCATGTGGCCAGGGGTTTTCAGAATTGCTGCCAGGAACAAGAGCATTTCCTCTCTGAAAACCGAGCTATAAAACTGGGCAGCTCTTACTCACATCAGATCTGTGTCATTTCTGTTGGCCTTGGGGTTTTTGAGGAGGAGAACAGAGCTGGCTGAGTTCTGCCAAACTCCCAGAGCCCAGTTTGGGGGCAGGGCTGGGGATGGGCTGGTGATGTCCTGGGTGGTCTCTCCATCCCCATCCAGGCTGGGGCTGGTGATGTCCTGGGTGGCCTCTCCATCCCCATCCAGGCTGGGGCTGGTGATGTCCTGGGTGGTCTCTCCATCCCCATCCAGGCTGGCTGTTGGAGGCAATGGCTCCTGTTCCTGGACAGACCCAGAGTCCCCACGGGGCTCCACGGCAGAGCACAGAGATGATGGGGTGCTCCAAAGTCACTGCATGGTTTATTGGTTTCCCTCTTTGTTGGACTCGTTTTTGGGGCTCAGGATGATAACCCTGGAGTTTCTGGTGCTGTAAGGAACAGGACACCAGCAGTGTCGGCTGGGCAGAAGTTCACAAGGATTTCAGCTGGAGAGGGTCCCTGCCAACCCAAACCATGAATAAACCCTCAGGGAGCACCTGGGCAGCCCCAGCCAGCTCTGGCCAGCCTCATTCAGCTGCATCCCTGTGGAGATCCAAATTCTGTGGGGCAGCAGTGGCAGTTCCCTTCTTTAGCTGGTGCTGAGTGAGGACTTTAATCCCCCAGCGGTTTCTCCCTCTGAGCAGCTGTGCTCTGGGGAGTTTTTGAGGGGAACTGGGTTTTCCTGCTGAATGCCCTCCTCTGCAAGCCCCGAGGACCTGGTCAGTCTGGGAAAATTGATTTTCCCCCTTGTTCAGGGGGATGGGAGCCCTTGCAGTGGCAGATCTTGTGTGCTGCTCCGCCAGTAACTCCTAACGAGGTGTGAATTCCGGGTGTTGTGTTCTGACCCTGTGGCTGCTGGGATGCTCTCCCTGCTAATTAATGTTCTGTAATTTCAGTCCCTCTGAAATCACATCGGGTGCCTCTCTGGGGATGAGCTACGGAAGGAACTTGTGAATAGTTCCAGAAGGAACTTGTAAAGAGTGAATGGGGCCTGAGCCACTTCTGGGTGTGCTGGAGAAACCTGCTAACGGGACCTGACCCCCTGGGGAAGGGATGCAAGAGACCTTTCCCTCCACACGGGGATGGAACTTCCATCGTGGCGGCAGAAATCCAGGTTTGGTGACGGCAGGGACAGGAGTGATGGCTGAGTCTGCTCAGAGTGGAGAGCAGGACAGGAGTGATGGCTGAAACTGCTCCAGAGTGGAGAGCAGGACAGGAGTGATGGCTGAGTCTGCTCAGAGTGGAGAGCAGGACAGGAGTGATGGCTGAAACTGCTCAGAGTGGAGAGCAGGGCAGGAGTGATGGCTGAAACTGCTCAGAGTGGAGAGCAGGACAGGAGTGATGGCTGAGTCCCCTCCAGAGTGGAGAGCAGGACAGGAGTGATGGCTGAGTCCCCTCCAGAGTGGAGAGCAGGACAGGAGTGATGGCTGAGTCCCCTCCAGAGTGGAGAGCAGGACAGGAGTGATGGCTGAGTCCCCTCCAGAGTGGAGAGCAGGACAGGAGCGATGGCTGAAACTGCTCAGAGTGGAGAGCAGGGCAGGAGTGATGGCTGAAACTGCTCAGAGTGGAGAGCAGGGCAGGAGTGATGGCTGAAACTGCTCAGAGTGGAGAGCAGGACAGGAGTGATGGCTGAGTCTGCTCAGAGTGGAGAGCAGGACAGGAGTGATGGCTGAAACTGCTCAGAGTGGAGAGCAGGACAGGAGTGATGGCTGAGTCTGCTCAGAGTGGAGAGCAGGGCAGGAGTGATGGCTGAAACTGCTCAGAGTGGAGAGCAGGGCAGGAGTGATGGCTGAAACTGCTCAGAGTGGAGAGCAGGACAGGAGTGATGGCTGAAACTGCTCAGAGTGGAGAGCAGGGCAGGAGTGATGGCTGAGTCTGCTCAGAGTGGAGAGCAGGACAGGAGTGATGGCTGAAACTGCTCTGAGTGGAGAGCAGGACAGGAGTGATGGCTGAGTCCCCTCCAGAGTGGAGAGCAGGACAGGAGCGATGGCTGAAACTGCTCAGAGTGGAGAGCAGAGCCCTGTGCTGAACAAAGGGAGCAGGCTCTGGGGATGATGGTGGGAAGAGCCTTTCCTTGGATCTGGCAGCAGCTGCTGAGGATGGAGCTGCTCTTTCAGCCCAGGTGGGCACACACAGGGAGGGAGAGGGGGCTCTCTTGGCTCTGCTGCTGCTGCCTGGGGAGAACTGACCCCTCAAACCAGAGGGGAAGGCCCAGAACTGCCCAGTTTGCCCACCTGTGCCATCTCTTAGGGGAGCCCAAATCCTGGCTTGGCCCTGGATCTGCTTTCCTGCCCCTCTGTGCCCAGCCCTCCGTGCCCATGTGCCCTGCTGGGGTATCTGGTGAGTGCCAGGGGCAGCCTGGTCATTTCTGCACCATCATTTGTGTCTGGGCTTTACTTCAGGGGCAGCCTGGTCGGTTTTGCCCACACCATTTGTGTCTGGGCTTTATTTCAGGGGCAGCCTGGTCATTTCTGCACCATCATTTGTGTCTGGGCTTTATTTCAGGGGCAGCCTGGTCATTTCTGCCCCACCATTTGTGTCTGGGCTTTATTTCAGGGGCAGCCTGGTCATTTCTGCCCCACTATTTGTGTCTGGGCTTTATTTATGGGTTTTCTTGCTCTGGGCTGTTGATGTTCCTGGAACTGCTCGCCCCAGAGCGGGGCCCTGTGCAGTGCCAGCCCTGCAGCGTGGCC
This sequence comes from Melospiza melodia melodia, assembly GCF_035770615.1. Classification (NCBI taxonomy): domain Eukaryota; kingdom Metazoa; phylum Chordata; class Aves; order Passeriformes; family Passerellidae; genus Melospiza; species Melospiza melodia. The sequence goes on along the minus strand of NC_086217.1, from coordinate 1,668,584 downwards.
AGAGCTGCCCCTCGGATGTGGCAGGAGCCTGAAATCCTCTCCAGGATAGGAAAGGGCGCCACAACTTCCCCCTGGCCCCGAGCACTTCTCCTTTTGGGGCAGCACACGGAAGGTGGGGTAAGAAGATCTCTGAAATTGCAGAAGTGTGGGTTGCCCTTGGAAACTGTCCAGCCATGGCTGGGGAGGGGGATCTGGGTGGGGATGGATTTGGGGTTTGGGTGGGGATGGATTTGGTTGGGGATGGATTTGGGATCTGGGTGGGATGGATTTGGGATCTGGGTGGGATGGATTTGGGATGTGGGTGGGATGGATTTGGGGTTTGGTTGGGGATGGATTTGGGATCTGGGTGGGGATGGATTTGGGATCTCTCTGGGATGGATTTGGGATCTGTGTGGGGATGGATTTGGGATCTCTCTGGGATGGATTTGGGATCTCTGTAGGATGGATTTGGGATCTGGGTGGGATGGATTTTGGATTTGGTTGGGGATGGATTTGGGATCTGGGTGGGATGGATTTGGGATCTGTGTGGGATGGATTTGGGATCTCTCTGGGATGGATTTGGGATCTCTCTGGGATGGATTTGGGATTCAGCTCCTGGCCCGGGGCTTCCTGCTCAGCTAGGAAGTGTTGTAATGGCAGGAGACCCCGGCATGGGGGGCTGCAGGCTTTGAGGGCTTTGAGGAGTTCCCTCCTCCTGTTTTTCCACCCCTGGGAGGCACCGTCCCATGTCCCTGCACCCCCGTGGGTTGTTTGGGATCTCGTGCAGTGCTACTGGTTTCCACAGGGATATTCCCACCTTGGGATGATTCTCTGGTGCTGCTGGGGAGGCAGAGCCCTCAGCCTGTGCTCCTGGGGATGCTCCTGGCCGCTCCCTGAGGGTGCCGGGCTTTTGGCTGGAATTTTCTTTGACCTCATTTGGTTACCCAGCCCTACATGCTCAGCACTAGGGTAAAACATCCCAGGGAAAGGAGCTTATGCAAAACCACCCAGAGCCAGAGCATTTCCAGAGCCACAAAGGACTTTCCAAGGTCACACCGCAGATTCTGAGCCTGGGAACAACTCCGAGGGGGGTGAGGAGGAGGAGCTGGACCTGTGGGGGAGAGCAGCAGCACTGTGGGACATGCTGTGGGTGACTCTGGGGTTACCTTGTCCCTGTGGGCTCTGGGGTCCCACAGCAGCACTTCCCTGAGCCTGGGCTGGGCTGGGGCTCCTGCTGCAGCTGCTGGGGCTCTGGGGGAAGGAGCAGCCCCAGTGAGGGGAGCAGCCCCAGCCCCCAGCTCTGCCCCAGCCCCAGCCAGCTGTTCCTGCCCCAGCCCTTCCCCGGCTCTGCCAGGTGTTCTCCAGCTGCTCAAAGGTGCTGGGAGGGGCTGCAGGGAGGCTGGGAGTGTGTGAGCAGAGGAGGTGCCAGCACAGGGAAGTGCCAGCGAGGGCTGGCAGCGGGCACGGGCACAGTGGAGCCGTCCTGAGTGGCACAAGAGCTGCTGCTGCAGCCCCTCTGTGCTCTGCTCACATCCCCAGGGGTGGCCCTGGCACCTCGGGTGAGTTTCCTTTCCTCTCAGCTCTTCTCAGCCCTTTCTCCTGCCAGGGACACAGGGGAGCAGCAGATCCAGGGTTGGGTCCAGAGCCACGAGGAGCTCTGGGATGGGATGGGGTGAAGTAGCAGCAGTAAGGGACAAATGCTGGACCCCTTTGATGCAGATTCAACCCCAAATCTCTTGGTCCTGCCTGGGCCCCTCAGGGCCGAGTGCTTCTCTGCCAGGTGATGCCTTGTTCTGGGAGTGAGCAGCTCTTCCAGCTTGGGGGGGATCCTAAAGCCCCCCAAGGCTTTCTAAGAGTTTGTTGGGATTTTCCCTCCCCCAGCTGCATCTGTAACAGCCACGCTTATGACCAGCCCTTTGAAGACTTAATTGCAGTTATGAATCTTCCTTTGTTCCCAGGTCTCCCCTAATTGGCTTCCTGTGCAAACTTGAGAGCTGGTGAGAGGAGGGCTGAGTTCTGAGAGGGGGCTGCTGGTTGTGAGAGGGGGCTGCTGCTTTCTGGGGGAGCTGCTGTTTGTGATGGAGCTGCTGTTTGTGATGGAGCTGCTGTTTGTGATGGAGCTCCTCTCTGGGGCCCTGAGCCCCACTCAGGGCAGGCCCTGCCCGCTGCTGTGCCCAGATGCTCACAAGGGTGGCATTATGGCCAGCCTAAGCTGATTTACATGCCTGCATTTGCAAAGTGCTAATCTAGAGGGATGTTTTTCCTTTCCCCCTCCTCTCCTTTTCTTTTCAGCCCCCTCAAATCTCCTGCTCTCCCTGCCAGGTTCCCAGCTCCTCTGGCTGGAATGGGCCCCAGCTAAATCCTTTATCTGTCTGTTTGGCAGCCCCGGGTGCAGTAGTTAGCAAACGAGTGACACTTTTCCTGGCTCATTAATTAGATTTACTGAGCTGAGCGCTTGCTGCAGCAGCAGGGCTCTGGACAAGGCAGTTCTGTATTTTGTTTCTGAGAAATTTGGGATTAAAAAAAACCCAAAAAACCAAAACAACAAAACAAAGCAGTTCCAGGGCAGTTCTGGTCCCATTGGTCGAATCCACAGCTCTCCTGCATGCAGTGCTGCTGAGAACATGTGGTGTTCTCGTGTGCAGCTTTATTTCTGCAATTTGCTGCTGCATGGGCACTTCTGGCTCTGTGTCATTGTTTTGCTGCTCAGAGACTTTGAGGATGGGAGGCTGGGTGCCCGTGGCAGGATGTCTTGGTTAAGGCAAGTGGTTCTTGTGGGTTAGAAATAACCTCGGTGGAGAATTAGGATGTTTTATTATAAAAATGCTTTTCTGGCATGTTCTGCTCTGCCAGGTTTATAAATGGGATTGAGAAGGTTGCAGTAGGGGATGAAAGTGAGAGGATGTAAGAAAGTTCTGGTTCACCTTTGCAGTTGAGGGACTGTGCTGAGCAGGAGCCTTGGCTGCTCCTGCTGGAGGGGAAACTGAGGCACAGAGAGGTCTCACATTACTCTGGGCTTTGATCATGGACCTGTGGGTCCCTCTTGAAATAAACAGAGCCAGGAGACTACTTCTCCTTTTGAATGCCTTTATTAAAAGTGATCAGCTCAGGATTGGGTAGCTCGGCAGGTCTGCAGCTTCCCATCCTCTCTCCCAAGGCGACTCAGAGGAGGAGGATATGCACAGCTCTGTCCACCAGAAGCAGAGCTGGGGATCAGATCCTCGTGGGAGCCTTCAGGGCCTGTTGATCCTTTTCCAGTTGTTAGTTCGGTCCGGGTCTCGCTCCCTCCCAGACCCGGCCCGGGGGATCTCGAGGACAGGGTGAGGAACGATGAAGGTTTCCCGCATCTCTTGCAGGCCCAGCACTCCGCTCCTCACATCCAGACATCACTCCAGTCTCTCAACTCTTATTTGGCTCGTTGTTTTTGGGGTCTTCTCAGTACAGTGGGGGACCATGCTGCATTGGTCTTGGAGTCACTTTGCATAACCCCCCCCACCTTCTCAGGTGTCTTCACTATGAGAAAGGTACAACTTAGCCTCGGGAAGGTCCCCACCCGTTACAGTCTCAGGAGAAGGGCCATTAACTCGCCCCAGCCAAGGCTTTTACTAATACAAAAACAACCATTAACGACAACGACCCGTGATTGCAATAACAAAACGCGCAGAACTTGGGCAGGGCCAGTGATATGGCTGCTTCTTTGTAACTTTTTCTCACAAAAAAAATATTAACCGAATTTTTGTTCATAACACCTCTGCGAGCACTGCACAGCAGCAGCCTGTGTTGTGTTCCTGTAGGGGTGAGCAGCCTGGGAGGTGCCGCTGCTGGCTCCTTGTCCCCCCTCGCTGGGCGCTGGGACACCTGGGGAGCCTGGGGGACGCTCCCGGTGCTGCCCAGTCACGGGTGGAGCTGGGGCAGGGACAAACCCAACAACTCTTTAAACACGGAGCTTAGCATGGCCCCAAGCTCCTCAGCCCCGAAACACCGCGGGCCGGTCACTGATTTCAGTGTCGGATGTTTGTGCCAAGGAGCGAAGTGCCCGGCACAGGAGGAGCTCCAGCGCTGGCATCAGTGTGCTGACAGAGCTGCCGCGGCTCCAGGAACGAGATTTGGGGACACGGAGAGAAATTTTATCAGCTCTCCTCTGGGGAGGAGAGCACAAACAGCGGAGAGGTGTCCCAGAGCTGGGGAGGAGAGCACAAACACCGGGAGGTGTCCCAGAGCTGGGGAGGAGAGCACAAACACCGGGAGGTGTCCCAGAGCAGGGACCTGGGGCGCTTTGCCCTTCTCCCCGTGGGAGCTGCCCTCCAGAGCAGCAGCGAGTGTTCATCCAGCGCAGGGACAGCGAATTGCCGCTAATTGGCTGCCCCTAATCGCTCAGGGGCCAGGCCGGCTAATTAGCGGTGTCTTTCCAGCCCCCGTGTTAATTTGGAGAGTGCGGGCATTCCCGAGGGAGCTGGGACTGGACCCCCTCAGTCCGGTGCCCTTTGATCCCTGCCGGGAGCTGCGGCTGCAGCCACCAGCCTGAGCTCCGGTAAAATAACCCTGTCGCTACTTTGAGTCGGTGTTTGGAGGTTACAAAGCGCAGCGAGAACGCGAAGTCTCCCCGGAGGTGAGTGAGAAGGGGAATGAGCTGCTGCCAGCCCGGCGGCGCTGAGCTGGGAGGTCGGGATGTGCCCTGAGCCCCCTCTGGGCTGGCAGGGACCTCCCTCGGCTCGGCCTGGGCTGTTTCTATTTTAAAATAATGTTAAAAAAAGCTCATCCAGGCACCTCACAGAGCCAGTCCCCAGTGCCCAGGTGAGACCTGAGCTGTGAGTGCTGCGGTTAAAATACAGAAGGTGGAAAAGCTGAGACAAGCACGGGATCGTTCTGGTGATGGATTTTATAGCAGCTCAGAGGGGGTTTAAGGTGCCCTGGATCCCAGAATGGGCCACGCTGGAAGGGATCCAGGGGCTCATCTCCAGCAGGGCCAGAGCTCAGGGCTAGGGCTGTGTCCAGGCACCTCTGGAACACCCCAGGAGCAGACCCCAGCCCCTCTGTGGTCCCTGCCCAGGGCAGGAGCTCTGCCTGCTGTGCAGGGCTTTCTGGGGTTCCCCACTCTGAGCCACGTGTTTCCCCTGCCCTCACACGGGGTTAAAGCTGTCCCTGGTCCCAGGAAGCCACCTGTGTTTCCACAGGGAGTGGAACTGAATGACTGGGAGCTCTGGGGACACAGGAGCAGCCGGAGCTCCAGGTTTGGGATGTCTCAGGGATGCTGCAGGAGGACAGGAACCCTCCTTGGGGGCAGGTGAAACCCCTGGGTGGGTCCCACTGCTCCCAGGGAGGGCTGGCCTGCTGGGGGCTTGCTCTTTGCTGTGTGAATCTAAACTGGTTGTGGAGCAAAACGTCTCTGTTGGTCAGGAGTGAGAAGTTTTCATTTTTTTCTGGCTCAGTTTTTGCTTTTTGAATCACAGGCAGATGAGGGCAAACACTGTTTTGAAATGATGAGTTGCAAGGTTTTGTTCTGACTCTTTGAGTCTCTCCTTGTGCACCCTCTGGGCAGGTTGATTTATTTGGCGTCCTCTCCATTCACTGAGGAATTCTCTCACCTCAAAACAGTTTCTTGGATTATTTTGTTCTTTTTGCTGAGCCTCTTGCAGCCCTGGTTTTGCTCCTCCTGTGGTTCAGTTTGCAGCTTTGGTTGCACACCCTTGGGACAGCTCAATCCTGAATTTGAGGTCACAAATCTCCGTTATCACCAGGGCTGTTCCTGTGGAGGGATGGGGCAGAGGTGCCCCTTGGCAGCTGTTGGTGATGCTGGGAGCCCCCACGGGCTTGTTTCACCCTGGGAGTGCCGAGTCCTGCTCCTGATGCTGCAGCAGCCTCTCTCTGCCTTCATCAGCTGGGGGTCAGCACATCCCAGAGCCGAGGGCAGTGCTGGGACCCTGCTGCTGATATTTTGGATTTTTTCCTTTCTTTCAGTGGAGCCTTTATCTCCAAAACTCCCCAACAAAGGCGGTTGCACTTTGGAGCCGTTGTTGTTTGTTTTCACTCTCGGGTTTATTTTTTGGCGTTCACAGATCCTTCACCTCCCGAGCCCAGCCTTAAGCTGTGCTGTAACGCAGGTAATCCTGGGGCTGGGATTTGGGAAATCCCATTGAATAACGCCTTGGCAGCGACACCCAGGGCTGGCATGGAGGGCTCTGAATGGGGCTGACTCGTCTTAGGCTGTTCTGAGCCCCCTGCGGGTTTCCTGCTCCCATCCCGGGGCCGGGAGGGGCCGGCGATGAAACCGCGGGTGCTGAGCGGGCACAGCGCTGCCTCTGTGGGCTGGGGCTGGGCCTGAGCTTCTCCTCTGCTCCCTGCGGGTCCCACAGCAGGGTCAGCCCTGCCCTGCCGGGGATCTGGGGCTTGCTGGGTGCTGTTGCTTGGGGTTACGGGATGCTGGGTGATGCTGCTGGCACAGGGGAGCAGGCAGCCAGCCCCGGGTGTAACACCGGTGCTGCTGGCACAGGGGAGCAGGCAGCCAGCCCTGGGTGTGACACCCGTGCTGCTGGAACGGGGGAGCACACAGCCAGCCCTGGGTGTGACACCCGTGCTGCTGGAACGGGGGAGCACACAGCCAGCCCTGGGCGTGACACCCGTGCTGCTGGAACGGGGGAGCACACAGCCAGCCCTGGGTGTGACACCCGTGCTGCTGGAACGGGGGAGCACACAGCCAGCCCTGGGTGTAAAACCGTGCTGCTGGAACGGGGGAGCACACAGCCAGCCCTGGGTGTAAAACCCTGCTGCTGGAACGGGGGAGCACACAGCCAGCCCCGGGTGTAAACCCCTGCTGCTGGAACGGGGGAGCACACAGCCAGCCCTGGGCGTGACACCCGTGCTGCTGTGCCCCTGTTGTGTCACGTTCTGTGAGTGCTGTTTGACACTCGGAGCACTCCGAAACCGCTTTGCACGTTAGGTGGTTTCCCTGGCCCGCGGTGGGAGCCTCTCCTGCAGCCCAGCTCTCAGAGACAGAGAGCGCTGATCTCTGGCTCTGGGGCAGCTCTGCAGTTGGGGCTCTCTGAGAGCTCCCCCAGTTCTCACATTTCTGCTGTAAATGAGGCATTGCAGTTCAGAAAGGCGGCGTGGGCAAGGCTTGCTCCTGTTCTTTCTCCCAAGGCTGGTACCTCTCCTCTTCCCAAAACACCATTTCTGTCCCACTCATAACTCAGGATTTGTTTCCTCCTGTGAGCAGTGGGATGTCCCATGTCATTCCTGCCCTTCAGTACCACTATCCTGCAGGCACAGGCACTTTCGTTATTCCAGAAGTAGATTTTCTTCTTATGGCAGGAATTTTATCTTCTGCTTTGAGATGAAATCACTGCCTCAGGAGCTCTTGGGGAGCGATTCTCCGTGTTCCTCCTCTGCTGCCTCTGCCTCTGTTGGCTCAGGGAGTGGGGACTCGCTGGAGTGAGGGTTCACAGCACAGCAGTGAATGTCCCTCAGGTCCCTGCTGTGTGTGCTCACCCTCAGTGTCACAGCAGCCTGTGTCCCAGCCCTGTTTGAGCCGGGCTTTGGCTGGCACAGCCTCCTCTGCAGGCACCCTGGGAGGATGTTTGTCACCCTAGCTGCCTCCCGGATCCCCTGGTACCCTGCCTTGCTGTGGTTTGAGCGAGCATCTTATCAGCCTCATCTCCTGCTGCGTGCAGCGCTCTCGCTCGTTGACAAACACTGAGGTGAAGCTTTTCTTGAAAATCGCAGCTTTCTCCCCGCACTGCCCCGTGCCCCACAAAGGCTTCCTCCAGCTCCTCCCTCCCTCCCTCGCTTTGGCTTTCTATCTGTGGCTGTTCTGTGAGGTGGAGGGGAGGCAGCAAAACCCTGCAAGCAAACACCTGAAACCCAAGGTTTTCTTCTGTAATCTAAGAAAAACAGTTTCACTGGAGGAGCAGGCACCAGGCATGTGCTGCTGCACTGCTGGGCCCGGCTCTGTGTCTGGGTCCCAGCTGGGTGTCCAGGGCCCGGCTCTGTGTCCAGGGCCCGGCTCTGTGTCCAGGGGCCCGGCTCGGTGTCCAGGGCCCGGCTCGGTGTCCAGGGCCCGGCTCGGTGTCCAGGGCCCGGCTCGGTGTCCAGGGGCCCGGCTCGGTGTCCAGGGGCCCGGCTCGGTGTCCAGGGCCCGGCTCGGTGTCCAGGGCCCGGCTCGGTGTCCAGGGGCCAGCTCGGTGTCCAGGGGCCCGGCTCGGTGTCCAGGCCCCGGCTCGGTGTCCAGGGGCCCGGCTCGGTGTCCAGGGGCCCGGCTCGGTGTCCAGGGCCCGGCTCGGTGTCCAGGGGCCCGGCTCGGTGTCCAGGGGCCCGGCTCTGTGTCCAGGGGCCCGGCTCGGTGTCCAGGGCCCGGCTCGGTGTCCAGGGCCCGGCTCGGTGTCCAGGGGCCCGGCTCGGTGTCCAGGGCCCGGCTCGGTGTCCAGGGCCCGGCTCTGTGTCCAGGCCCCGGCTCGGTGTCCAGGCCCCGGCTCGGTGTCCAGGCCCCGGCTCGGTGTCCAGGGCCCGGCTCGGTGTCCAGGGCCCGGCTCGGTGTCCAGGGCCCGGCTCGGTGTCCGGGGCTCGGCTCTGTGTCCGGGGCTCGGCTCTGTGTCCGGGGCTCGGCTCTGTGTCCGGGTCCCGGCTCGGTGTCCAGGGCTGGGCTCGGTGTCCAGGGCTGGGCTCGGTGTCCAGGGGCCCGGCTCAGTGTCCAGGGCCCGGCTCAGTGTCCGGGTCCCGGCTCGGTGTCCAGGGCCCGGCTCAGTGTCCGGGTCCCGGCTCGGTGTCCAGGGCCTGGCTCGGTGTCCAGGGCTCAGCTTGGTGTCCGGGGCACGTTTCCATGTCCGGGGCCTGGCTCGGTGTCTGGGGCCCAGCTCGGTGTCTGGGGCCCAGCTCGGTGTCCAGGGCACATCTCCATGTCCAGCCCTTCCTCTGCAGTGAGGATTCTCCCAGAGCTCCTGTCCTTTCCCCCCAGGGTGAGCTGGAGGAGGCAGAGAGCTGAGGTGGAGCTCAGAGGAGTCAATGATCCTCTTTTCTGAGGATCTCACCTTGAAAACAGCTCTGGGTAGGATCCCTTTGCTTTAGACCAAATTATTTTCCTTCTGCAGCATCAGCCCAAGCTCCTGCTTCCTTCAGCGTCATCAAGCTCCTTTTTCTGGTTCCCCTGGTGCCCAAACCCCTCTGGCTGCTGAGCCACGTCCTGGCACCCACCCAGGTGAGGGATCTGTGTCCCTGCACCCACTGCCACTGTCCCCAAACTTGTGCAGTGCGCTCAGAGCCGCTCCCCCGGCCCAAGGGCTTTGTTTTTCCTCTCCCGTTTCCTGCCCAGGATGCTCAGCCCCAGAACAATCGGGGCAGGAAAGGGCGTTGTCCCGGCCCGAGGGTACCCGCGGGTTTCCAGGTGCCGGTGGAGCTGCGGGATCCCCTCTGGAAGGTCCTGGGCAGCTCCTTGGCAGATCCTTTCTGTCCGAGGAGATGTTTCTGGGATCTCAAGATCTCAGCTCACTCTGTGTGTACCTGGCCCCATTCTCCTGCCCTTGGAGCCTTTCCTGGGGTGGTGGAGCCCCCAGGCTCTGGGGATTGCTCTGCTGGGGGGTGAGAGGGGTCCTGCAAGGGGGTCTGATCCTCTCCACTGCTTCATTTGGCTCTTTGAGCTCTTCCCTCTGGTCCTGGGCTCCACCACTGCAGATGGAGCTCAGAAGAGTCCCCTGGGTGTTGGAGATGGGGCTCAGGTGGACCCCAACCCAAGAGAAGGGATTGTCCTTGCTGGAAAGGCAGCTCTGTGCCCTGTCCCAGCCCTGCAGAGCTGCTGGTGTCACCTTGGCTCCCGAGGGACCTTCTGCTCCTGGGCATGGAGCACATCCTGAGCATATCCTGAGCACCAGGAAAGCCCTGGAGAGGTCCCAGGGTGTGGAGGCAAGTGGGGAACCCCAGAGGGTCCCAGCTGAGTGGAAAGTCCTTGTCAGGGAGCTGTGATGCCCCAAGGCTTTCCCGTGACCTCTGGTGGCTTCACAGCTCAGCAGCAAAAGATGGGTTTTGTTGATAATTCTTTCTCATACTGTTTCAAAACTATTTTTTTTTTCATTTTTACAAATTGTTTGTCTCAAGCAGGACAAGGGAAAATCTAAACCGAGTGGTTAGCAGGTTCCCACTTCCCACCACAGGATAAATGTTTACTCGGTTGGTGTTAATTAACAGAAATATTTAATTTGTCTGCTCACCTTTGTGTCCCACAGAGATGAATGAAGCCTCTTAACCAAGCAATCCTGGCTGAAAATTCCCCAAGGGTCTGGCACCCATGCAAGGACAGCTTCACAGATAATCTTGTGATACTTCCCAAGCTGAGCTTTGGTGTGCTGGGCCTTCTCTCACTCACTTTAAAAAGTGGTTTTTAAGAAAGTAATTTGTTAGAGATTCAATATAATAACTAATATTTTAAAAAATAAATATTTTATCCTAATTAATTATTATAAATTGCCCTTTAGGATGCTCACACCTTCAGAGGGAATGGGTTCAACCTAGCCCTGAGCCCTGATGTTGGGAATTGTTGGGCATCTGCTGACAATGGGGCAAAAACCTTGGGGCAGGTGGGTTTCTCTGAGGACTTGGGGCTCGTAAACCCAGGTGCTGTCCCTGCTGTGTGGAGAGGGCTGGGCCATCACTGGAGTGGTGCCACGTGGAGCTGCTCAACACCCTCACAAAAAGCAAAGCATTTTCCAAAGCCTTGACCTCAGCACTTGTTTTTCTTGGTGTTAAGATGCTTAACAGGGCTCCTGAAAGTCAGATTGTGTTCTGCAGAGCTGTCCCCTGTCACTGTGCTCAGCGTGGGTGGCAAGGAGGGGACAGCAGGGAAGTTTCTGCTCCGTTGTGGTGGCCGAAGCCAGGCCTTTCCCACGGGAAGTGCTTCCATAAGCACTGCCCTGGGAGGAGGCTCAGGCTCCCGTGTGGTCCATGGCACAGCAGGAAGAGTGCGTTCTGTGGTTTGGCAGTGACAGCAATATCAGGGTGGGTGTTATCTCTCATTCCCTCCCGTTGTGTGCCAAGGCAGGCAGGAAGGGATGCTGGGGTTGGTGCGGGGTGAGAAGCCCGTGTCCCCCGAGGACTGAGCTGGGTTTTGAGCTGGCTGGTGCAGGGGTGTCTGTGAGGCACCCTGGGCTCTTACTCACTGCCTTTCTCCTGCCTGCAGCCCGGCCGAGGGCTGGGCTCCATCTCCGCACTGCCTTGAGGCACCGCGGCGCTCCTTGGAGCTCCTGGCCCTGGGCACAGGTAAAGGATCTGCTGCAGGGCCCAACTCAGCTCTGGCAGCGAGGAGGAGCCCAGCAGCCCCTCTGGGGTGAGGGGAGTGTGGGTACTGGGCAGGTCAGGGGTGCTTGGGGTGTTTGCTGTCACCTCCGGGGAGCTGCTGGTGGCTCCTCTCTGGGGCAGGGCTGGAGGTGTCTCCCTGTGCCCCCAGGGAGCTCCAGCAGCCAGGCTCAGCCTTCCTGAGCCCTTCCAGGGAGCTGCTGGCAATGGAGGCTGGGTGGAGATGGCCGTGCTGGGGACATGGGGCAGGGAGGGCTCCGGAGCCTCTGCCAGGTCACAGTGGCTCTGGGACAGGCTGGGTGGGGCTGTGGTGGGCACAGCCACTGCTGGGTGCTGGCCCCAAATCCTGGCCAAATGGGCAGAGAATTGAGTGTTTTAGCTTCTCTGGGAATGACGTGGCTGTGTGGCATGGGTGCTGTCCAGGCTCAAAGCAAGGGCTGCCTCGCAGGTGGTTTTGTAGCATTGGCAGCTTTTATTTCTTCTTGCTCGATTATTTTTGTGCATTTGCGTTGCTTCTAAACAAGAGGCAGAGAATGTGTGGGTGGACCCATCTCTGTGCCTTGGGAGAGGGGTCCAGCTGCCTCAGGGTCCCTCTGGGCTGCAGGGCAAGAGGGAATGGCCACCTGGGCACCTCTGATTGCTCAGGTCAGTAACATCCCCCGTACTGCTCCTGGTGTCCCAGACACGATGTGGGTTGGCTGGGATAAACCTTCCTGGGCAGCACAGGCTCTGCAAGCCAAGGGCCCCAGAGCAGGGGTGGGATGTGGCAGGGCTGCAGGCACAATTTCACAATGTCCTCTGTGCTGGGCTCACATCCCCTCGGTGTTTTCCACCGTTGCCTCAAGGGCACGTGGAATTTCCTTCACGGTGGCTGTGTGACAGCAAGGGGACAGCTCTGGGGCCTTCCCTGCCACTTGGGGTGGGTTTGTGACCATGGCCAGTGACCACTGGAGCCACCGAGGGCAACCCTTTATTAACTTTCCTCCTTCTTTCTCCCTCAATGCAGGAGATGAGTTAAAATGCAGCACACCACGTGCACGGAGGACAGGATCCACCACGCGCTGGAGCGGTGCCTGCACGGGCTGGGCAGGGACGCTGTGGCCAGCAGATGGGCTGGTAGGTGAACCTTAACCATGGCCTTCCCTCTCTGGGGTCCCCTGGGCTCCTGCTGGGGTGTCTGAGCCAGGGCTCTGGGTCACAGGAGCTGCTGGTGCTGTCCCTGCTGGGGTCTCACCCAGGGCTCTCTCTGGGTCACAGGAGCTGCTGGTGCTGTCCCTGCTGGGGTCTCACCCAGGGCTCTCTCTGGGTCACAGGAGCTGCTGGAGGCCTTTCCCCTCCCAGTGGTCAGTCAGAGGTGGCATCCAGCCTGGCCAGTGCTCCTGGGCATTTTGCTGGAACAGGAGGGTGTTCCAGGGCCCTGAACAGGTCTGGCCATGTAAGGATGAGCAGGGCAGTGGTGTGGGGTGTCAGCTGTCCCTGAGTGAGCTGGGCAGAGGACAGGGCTTTGTCCAGCCCAGAAACAGCTCCTCTGTGCAATCAGCCAGCCCTGCCGGTGCTGCTGCCCCCAAGGCAGGGCTGTGATTGTGCTGCATTGTCACACACGGCACGGGGATGTTGTTATCAACATAGGGATGTTGTTATCAGCCCAGCCCTGGCTCAGATACTGTGCTGGTGGTGCCCATAAAGAGCTGAGCCTTGCGCAGGGGGCTGTGAAGGGATTTGGGCTGATGTGGTGAGGGCAGAGCAGCAACGAGCAAAAATAATTCCTGAAAGTCATTCTGACCTTTCTGCCTCGTAGCTGTCCGTGAGCTGTGATTAAATCACTGCCAAACCCTCTCGTGGATGAAATCTGGGGGCTGTCAGATTCTGATTGAAGTTCTTTCAACCCTTTCTACTTTTCTTTTCCCCTACAAGACCAACAAAGAGGTGCAGACAGGATCCTACCTGCTGCCTGCTCCCAGAGGAGTCCCTTTGCCACCTCTCACAGCCCCTGGATCCTGGCCACTTCCATGCTGCAGCATCACCGGGGGCTGGATTGGGGCAGTTCTGCACAAGATTCCTGTGTCCTCGTCTTTCCCCTGCTCTGGGAGGCAGGCCCTGCAGTGTGACCCACATTGCTGGTTCCTGGAAGCGCAGCCTCGTGCTTGGCATGGGGACAGAGCGTGGCCAGAGCAGCCCTGTGTGCCCCCAAAGCAGGGCAGTGTGTGCCCATGGAGCAGGGCAGTGTGTGCCATGGAGCAGGGCAGTGTGCCCATGGAGCAGGGCAGTGTGTGCCCCCAAAGCAGGGCAGTGTGTGCCATGGAGCAGGGCAGTGTGTGCCCCCAAAGCAGGGCAGTGTGTGCCCATGGAGAAGGGCAGTGTGTGCCCCCGGAGCAGGGCAGTGTGTGCCCATGGAGCAGGGCAGTGTGTGCCAATGGAGCAGGGCAGTGTGCCCATGGAGCAGGGCAGTGTGTGCCCCCGGAGCAGGGCAGTGTGTGCCCATGGAGCAGGGCAGTGTGCCCATGGAGCAGGGCAGTGTGTGCCCCCAAAGCAGGGCAGTGTGTGCCCATGGAGAAGGGCAGTGTGTGCCCCCAAAGCAGGGCAGTGTGTGCCATGGAGCAGGGCAGTGTGCCCATGGAGCAGGGCAGTGTGTGCCCCCAGAGTAGGGCAGTGTGTGCCCATGGAGCAGGGCAGTGTGTGCCCATGGAGCAGGGCAGTGTGTGCCCCCAGAGCAGGGCAGTGTGTGCCCATGGAGCAGGGCAGTGTGTGCCCATGGAGCAGGGCAGTGTGTGCCCCCAGAGTAGGGCAGTGTGTGCCCCCGGAGCAGGGCAGTGTGTGCCCATGGAGCAGGGCAGTGTGTGCCATGGAGCAGGGCAGTGTGTGCCATGGAGCAGGGCAGTGTGTGCCAATGCATCAGGGCAGTGTGTGCCCATGGAGCAGGGCAGTGTGTGCCCCCAAAGCAGGGCAGTGTGTGCCCATGGAGCAGGGCAGTGTGTGCCCCCAAAGCAGGGCAGTGTGTGCCCATGGAGCAGGGTAGTGTGTGCCAATGGATCAGGGCAGTGTGTGCCCCCGGAGCAGGGCAGTGTGTGTCCATGGAGCAGGGCAGTGTGTGCCCCCAGAGCAGGGCAGTGTGTGCCCCCGGAGCAGGTCAGTGTGTGCCCCCGGAGCAGGTCAGTGTGTGCCCATGGAGCAGGGCAGTGTGTGCCCATGGAGCAGGGCAGTGTGTGCCAATGGAGCAGGGCAGTGTGTGCCCATGGAGCAGGGCAGTGTGTGCCCATGGAGCAGGGCAGTGTGTGCCAATGGATCAGGGCAGTGTGTGCCCCCAGAGCAGGGCAGTGTGTGCCATGGAGCAGGGCAGTGTGTGCCCCCGGAGCAGGGCAGTGTGTGCCCCCGGAGCAGGGCAGTGTGTGCCCATGGAGCAGGGCAGTGTGTGCCCCCGGAGCAGGGCAGTGTGTGCCATGGAGCAGGGCAGTGTGTGCCCCCGGAGCAGGGCAGTGTGTGCCCATGGAGCAGGGCACTGTGTGCCCCCAGGGCAGGGCAGTGTGTGCCCCCAGAGCAGGGCAGTGCCCAGACCCCCCCTCTGCTGTGATTACATCAATCAGCTCCTGTGTCACTCACAGCTCCCACCCCAGTCCCTCCCCTCCGTTGTTTCTGCAGCTCATCAGCAAAGCAGGGCAGAGGTTGGGGTGGGAACTGCGCTGGGGGCCGCTGTGCTGACCCCCCTTGAGTCCCACCCCAGTGATGTCCCCTGGCTCCCAGGCCCTTCCTGTGCCTCTCCTGGCCTTTGCAGAAGGAGCTGGCATTCCTGGGAGAATTCTGGACATTTTACACCTCAGAAACTTCCCTCTCATCGTTCCTGCTCTGCCAGGAACCTGCAGCATGCCCTGGATGGGTGTTGGTGGTTCTGCTGTGCCCAGCCCTGGTGCTGCTGCTTGGGGACCCCCAGGACCCCCCAGATCCCTCCCAAGGGGCTGCCCATCCCTGTCCCTGCTGGGGACCCCCAGATCCCTCCTGGGGCTGCCCCTCCCTGTCCCTGCTGCCCCCGAGGAGCTGCTGTCCCATCCCAGCATGCAGGGCTGAAGGGTTTGGTCCCTGCTGGCAGGAAGGGTTCAGGGGATGCAGAGAGCAGAGCCCTCAGCCCAGAGCTGTCCCCTGTTGCCTTCCAGAGCCAGGCCAGAGATGCTGTCACATCCTTCCCCAAGCTACAAGTGACAGTTTCATTATTGCTGTCCTGTCCAGGCCGTAGTTTGTGGCAGGGTTGATCCTCACAAGTCAGTGAATCCTTTCATCTTGCTCTTGGCTGGGCTGGAACCTTCACCTTCCTCATTTCTCACTTCTATTTCCCACTTCCTTTGCTTTCCCCTCCTTTTTTACCCTTTCCATGCACCAAAATAACACACATCATGTCACAGCTTTCTGGCTGAGATCTTGCTGAATTTTGTAAATCACTTAAAGCTTTATTTTTCTGTGCTAACTTTCACACAAGGTTGCTCCAGAGAGGGTGACTAATTGTTTCCAACACGTTGTTCCCCCTGAGTAAGGGATGAGGAGCTGAGGGCTGTGAAGTCAGCAAGGAGAGTTGTGAAGCTTTGGCCATCCCGGATTTACGGCCTGGATGAGCCCGTGGATGGTGTGAACAGAAGATCTTTCTGCAGAACTTACTGCAGAAACCAAATCAAAATGAATCGTGTGTGACTCATGAAACTCCCCGTTAGAAACCTTTTCCTTGTGGAGGAACCTCTTCCCGGCTGGCCTTGCTTTGTGCTGCAGGAGACACCATGGTCAAATTAGAGTGTGAAGAGCAAGAAAAATGTTTGATTGCTTGCTGGTGAGCAGAAAAAAAAAAAAAAAAAACCAAAAAAAAGAAGTTTTTGGTGAAGCAGAGCCCTGGCCTTGGCTCTGGTGGTGCTGGGGACCTGGCAGATTTTACCCTTTGATGATTTCTCCTGGTTTGTACTGGGTTTTCCTGTGGAAATCTCTGCCCAGGCTGGGTGGCAGTGCCAAGGGGTGCCCTGTGCTGGACATTCATGTCCACCTCCTGTGTCTCAGCAGCTGCAGGCTGCCTTGCTGCCCTCCCCAAGGGGTGCTGGGGCTGTGCCAGTCCTTGGGCACCTCCCTGACCCAGCTGCCCCGAGCTGGCCCTTCCTTGGGGCAGTCCCCTGAAGAAACCACCTCCCTCTGATGAGGAGATGGTGCCAGTGGCTCTGGGGGAGGAGGAAGCTGAGCCTTCTGCTTTCCCCTCACGCCGTGGGTGTCACTTGTGATGGCACCAGGGCCTGTGCCCAGCACCGTGGGTGAGGGCAGCTCGGGGGGTGCCATTTCTGCTTTGGTGCTTCTGGATTTCCAACCTGCCCAGTGCCCGCTCTGAGGGGAAATGCCACCCCCTGGGCCAGGAAGGAGCTGCTCCGGGAGGCGGGGAAGGAAGAGGGCACTCAAGGCACTTCTCAGAACAGAAATGGCAAAGACTCATCCTCCCGAGGCCGCCCACGGCGCTGCTGTGTGCCGTGCCCTTTCTTGGCACTGCCGTGTGCCCACTCTTGGCACTGCCGTGTGCCGTGCCTGCCATGTGCCTTTTGGCATTGCCGTGCGCCTCGGACATTGCCATGTGCCGTGCCCACTCTTGGCACTGCTGTGTGCCACTTGGCACTGCCATGTGCAGTGCCCGCTCTCGGTGCTGCCATGTGCCGTGCCTGCTCTGGGCATTGCTGTGTGCCCTGGACTAAGCCTGGCTTAGTTCTGCCTTTGCCCCAGCCCCAGGTGGGGACGGGGTGTGCCCTGGGCTGCCTGTGCTGCTGGCTGGGGCCGGGAGTGACCGTGGGGCCGGGAGTGACCACAGGACTGGGAGTGACCGTGACTCCGGGAGTAACCGTGACTCCAGGAGTGACCGTGGGGCCGGGAGTGACCGTGACTCCAGGAGTGACCGTGGGGTCATGAGTGACCATGGGGCTGGGGGTGACTGTGGCTCTATCCCCACATCTGGGCTGGGAGTGATCATGC
The DNA here is from genome assembly GCF_035770615.1 of Melospiza melodia melodia. Classification (NCBI taxonomy): domain Eukaryota; kingdom Metazoa; phylum Chordata; class Aves; order Passeriformes; family Passerellidae; genus Melospiza; species Melospiza melodia. The sequence continues at coordinate 1,651,355 of NC_086217.1, read as the reverse complement.
CTCTGCGAGTGACCATGGGGCCATGAGTGACCGTGGCTGTGGGAGTGACCACGGGGCCACGAGTGACCGTGGCTCTGGGAGTGACCATGGTTCTGTGAATGACCATGGGGCCATGAGTGACCGTGGCTCTGGGAGTGACCATGGGGCCATGAGTGACCACAGGGCCATGAGTGACCATGCTCTGGGAGTGACCACGGGGCCATGAGTGACCGTGGCTCTGGGAGTGACCACGGGGCCATGAGTGACTGTGGCTCTGGGAGTGACCACGGGGCCATGAGTGACCATGGCTGTGGGAGTGACCATGCTCTGGGAGTGACCATGGGGCCACGAGTGACCATGGTTCTGTGAATGACCACGGGGCCATGAGTGACCGTGGCTCTGGGAGTGACCACAGGGCCATGAGTGACCACGGGGCCATGAGTGACCGTGGGACCATGGGTGTCCGTGCCTCTGTCCCCACAGCCGGGCTGTGCCTGAACTGCTGGAGCCTGCAGGAGCTGGTGAGCCGGGACGCTGGTAACTACCTCATCCTGGTGGAGAAGATCCTGGCCAAGACCAAGGAGGTGAGCGGGGGCTGGTGGGGGAGCCGTGGGCTCTGAGGCACCGGCAGCTCCGTGCCTTGCTCAGGATGGGCTTGGGCAAAGCTGCCTGGGGATTGGGGTCGTTACATGTTGTTGGGCATCACCGCTGGATGGATTGCACCCCCTGCATTGATTCCACCCCTGCCTTGATTCCACCCCTGCATTGATTCCACCCCTGCATTCCACCCCCGGATTCCACCCCTGGATTCCTCCTTCCTGCCCAGCTCCCCAGTCTGCCTGCAGTGCCTGGACTGCCTGCTCAGAGCCACTTCCATGGGATTTCAGGCATCAGGAGCCCCAGAGGGTTGGGTGCCTGGCCAGAAGAAGACAGAGCAGGAGGCTCTGCCTGTCCCACTCTGGTTTCTGGGGCTTTGGGGACGGTTTTCCCACAGGGATGAGGGAATCTCCTGGGTGTGGTGATGGGATGGCAGGGCTGGAGTCTCCTGGCACCTCCAGTGACATTTTGGGCGGTGCTGGCGGCCATAGCTCATCCCTGTGCCCTCGGGCTGTTCCCACAGGTGCAGGACAGGTGTGACTACGACCTGGTGACGCCCCTGGCCCTGCTCTTCTACTCGGCCGTGCTCTATGTAAGTGCTGAGGCTGCTGCACCCATCCCAGCCTGGGGCAGGCTCCAAAATCTGGGGGGCTTTGGCTGGACCTTCCCAGCCTGCTCTCATCAGTTCCTCCCAAAAGAAAGGTTCTGTATGAATCCAGAGGGATCAGGATCGAGCAACCATTGCACAAGCTGAGAGACAATGAGCTTCAGGGGTTTGGAAGCTGTTTTTTTAAGGCTGGGCTAATCAGAAAATGAGATGGACAATAAAGGGGAATTCTTTTCTTTACCCTTTATAGCTGGGCAAAACACATGGGCAACGTGAATGAAAAGGAGCAGAGCCTTCCCAGGAAATACTGTTTTTTATGATTATTATTCCCAGCACAATGCATCATTATCCCAAGGAAGTCATTGCTGCCAGGTCCTGCACAAGCACACAGCCTGTGTGGAATTCATCTGTGCGGCTTTTGGGGCTTAAAAAGGAATTTATATTTAGGCTTGGGCACGTGAGCCCGGCTTGGGGCGGTGGGGAAGGAGCTCCTTGGAGCTGTGCCCGGGGGATCCTGTGCCCTTCCTTGGCAGGAGGTGCGGAGGCACCCTCTGCTCTGCTTCTCCTCCTGCCTCTGCCAGCCCAAACCCTGGAGCAGCATGCGGGGTCTCTCTGCCCTCACCCCTGTCCCGTCCCTGTCCCGCAGGCTCCTCACCTGCCCCCCGGCTCTGAGCTGCTGCTGAAAGCTGCCAGTGTCTACCACGGCTTCCTGACCTGGCCCGTGCCCTACTGCGACACCTCCCGGGAGCTGCTCACCTTCATCAGCAACGAGCTCAAGGCGCCAGGTGAGCGCCCCGCCCTGCCCTGGGCTCTGCCAGCTCCAAACACGGCATCAAACCCGGCACCGACCCCAGCCCTGGCAGCTCCAAAACTGGCACCGAACCTACCCCTGCCCCAGCACCAACCCCAGCCCTGGCAGCTCCAAAACCGGTACCGAACCTACCCCTGCCCCAGCACCAACCCCAGCGCTGTCCCACAGCATGGGGCAGGAGAGCTGCTCCAGCCCCAGCCCCTGCTGCCCCACTGCCCGTGTGGGATGGGGACTCCAGGATGGCATTTGCCATCTGCTCCCACCTGTACCAGCCCCCAGGCTGGCACACAGGGCCAGCAGGTCACTGCCACCTCCCCTCCTGATGCAGGACAGGCTGCTGTGGGCAGCCACAGCCTGGGGCCCCCCAGGACACCAGGTGACATCGGCAGAGCCCTGTCACCCCCTCAGCAGGACAGGAAACCCTTATGGCATCAGCAGGATCCAGCCCTTATCTCTGCAGGGAGCCACGTGCCCCAGCCCAGCAGCCATGGGAGGAACCACCCCGACCCCCACACATCACACAGCCCTGACCCTCCTGCAGGGCCACCAGCCCGGGGTGCAGATCAAAGCCTCTCTGCTCCTGGCAAATATTGACAGCGGCTCATCCTCTGTTCATCTTTGCCCTCATCACAATAAAGAGCTTTGCCCTTGTCCCCATGTCCCTGTGGCCCTGCAGCTCTGAGACAAGGCTGGACACAGCCAGACCCTGCCTGGTGACCATGGCCAGCTGTGCTGGGGGTCAAGCAGCCAGTCCAGAGCTCAGGTTGGGATTTTTTTATCTTTTTGTTCCTTTGGAAGCACCTTTAATCCCCTCCCCAAGCTCCCATCTCACAGGAGCTGCTGCCCTGACAGAGACCCCAGGGTTTGCTGCATTTCCCACCCCCAGGGCCCCCAGAGCACCTTCCCGGTTTGAGGGGTGGGAATACCCCCAGCCGCAGGCACACATCCCCTGCCAGGCCTCCCAAAGCCTGTCCAGGATTAAAGAGGGCTGCAATGTGCTCTGTGTGATAACAGCCCTTCAAAAGGCAGGAAGATCAGGCAAGAAGGCTTTGAGGAATAATTGGAAGAGCTGCTCCAGTGGGAACCACAGGACATCCACAAGGAGCCCTTAATTAAGAGGAGCACTGGTGCTGCCCGTGCCCTGCCCAGAGCTGGGTCACAAGGGGTGTCTGGGCAGGACAGAACAATGCAGGGAGTGCCTCAGCCCTGTGCAAATCCCCGTGGAAGAGCGGCCTCGGAGGCTCCAGCCACCCTGAACGGCCCTGCTGCTGTCCCCCCCTGTCCCTCACACAAAGGGCAGCCTGGGGGAGCAGCACAGGCTCTGGGGGGGAAGGACCCTCCAGAAACCCAGCCAGGAAATCGTCAGTCATGTGGCTAATTACACTGCTGACAGCCGGGCATGCTCCTTGCACACACCAAACCAGCAGCCTGCCCTGCTCCTGCAGGGGAACAGGCCCACCTTGTGTTGGAGCACCCGGGAGCACCATCCTGAGGGGGGAGCAGGGTCCTGAGCCCTGGTTAAGCTGAGCTTTGGGATGGACAGTGCGCTGCCAGGCTCGGCAGGCAGGGGGGGAGTGGGACGGGAGCAGCAGGGGACAAACCCCGGAGCGGGGCTGGGGCTGGGGCAGGGCTGGGGTTGGTTTTCTTTTTCAGGGTGTGTCCCCTGCTGCTCAGCTGCTCTCTGGGTTTTACCCTTCACACCCTGGCTTCCCTTGCCCCTGCGCTGGTCCCTCACACAGAGGCTGTGCCTTGTCCCCATGGGCACTCTCGGTGCTGCTGTTCCTGTTCCTGCTCCAGGCAGGGGCTCTGCCGGCTCAGCAGTGCCCTGGGGCAGAGCAGGGCATCCTGCAGGGCTTCTGTGCCTCACTGCTCTGCTCCCTCCCCAGGGATCACCTTCCAGAGGCTGGTGAGGACGGAGCAGGGGCTGCCTGTGAAGAACTACCAGAGCTCCACGGTGTAAGTGTGGCCATGGACACTGCTGGGGCTGCCTGGGGCATCCCCTGGGGCTGGCACTGCTGCAGCATCTCCAGGGGCTGGGCTGAGCCGTGGGAGGGGTGAGGGGAGCTCCTAGGGCATGTCCAGAGGCTGGGACAGGGTCTGTGAGCTCCCTACCAGTGACCCTGCAGATGTGGGGAAGGCAAAGTCCCCTCCCCTGGGAGCTGCACGTGTTGGAGAGCAGTGGGACAGGCTGTGATCCGTGATTTTGGGAGCCACCACCCCAACAGGAGCCAGAGGGAGCCCCTCCCAGCCCTGCAGCTCTGAGCAGGCAGACTCTGATCCTTATTCGGGGCTGAGCCTTTCCCTGCCGCCCTCATCTGCAAGGAGGGAAATGAGCCTGGGAATGGACCTGGGCTGCCCTTAGAGCTTCTCCTCAGAGCTGCAGCTTCAGGAGGGAGATGTTCAGGGCTCCCTTGTGTCCCGTGGGGGCTGGGCTGGGTTGGGTTGACTGGGATGGGGATGGGATGGGATGGGCTCCGGGGCTGGGCTAGGATGGGATGAGGTGGGATGGGATGGGGATGGGGATGGGATGGGATGGGATGGGATGGGATGGGATGGGCTCCAGGGCTGGGCTGGGCTGACTGGGATGGGATGGGATGGGCTCCGGGGCTGGGCTGGGCCAGGTTGGGCTGGGATGGGATGGGATGGGATGGGCTCCAGGGCTGGGCTGGGCTCCAGGGCTGTCTGTGTGCCATACCCCGGCCTGAGCCGTGTCCCTGTCCCCAGGACGGTGCTGCTGCTGAACCACTCGGAGGTGCAGAGCGAGTTCGTGTCCATCGCCCGCAGGCTGAGCTCCAGCGAGCCCGCCCAGCACTCCACGCTGCTGCTGCTGCTCCAGCACCTCTACCAGGCCACCTTCGGCACCCGCTGCGACCTGGACGGGCTGGGCCGGCTGCTCAAGGTGGGCTGGGGGAGCTGCTCTGGGTGGGCAGGGGCAGCACCAGGTGCTCAAGGTGGGCAGGGGCACTGCCCAACCTGGGCTGGGGCAGCTGCTCAAGCTGGGCAGGGCAGTGCCCACCCTGGGCTGCACCAGCTGTTCGAGGTGGGCAGGGGCAGTGCCCATCCTGGGCTGCCACAGGAGCAGCTCCACGCAGGGGCTGCTGCATTCATTTCCTACACAAAGCACCACTGGCTTGGCAAAGGAAAAGAATTTGGGTAACGCTTCTTGCAGGAAAAATGCATGTTTTCCCCTTCTCTGGTTAGACCTGAGGTCTGAAGTGTTTGTGAAGTGTGTGCAGAGGGCTCTCTGCCCTTTCACTCTGCCACTCCTTTCCCATCCCATACTGGAGAGAGGAAAGGCCCCAGATTTGAAAATCAGCAAAACTGTTTTTTGACCAGAGAAACACTTGGGGGTGAGGCAAAAAACCATGAAGGAACCCCCTGGGGTGTTTTCAAAGTAATTTTTATTTTCATTGGAAAAGTTTGGGGGGACTTGAGGGAGGTGGGGACAGAGGCCCCTGTTATGATGCTGCTCGCTGGAGGGACCCTCTGACCGTGTCCGCCGGCTGTGCTCCGCAGTCCAAGCCCCTGGAGGAGCTCTCGGAGCTCTACGCCAGCGCTGCCGATGCTCAGGAGGTGGCGGCCGCCAGCCCCGACCCCGCACTGGCCCGGGAGCGGCTCCAGGCCGTGCTGCGCGACCTCGCCGGGGCCGCCTCCCTCCCTGATATCGCAGGTGAGCATCCCCACTCTGCCTCCCTCCCTGATACTGCAGGTGAGCATCCCCCACCCTGCCTCCCTTCCCTGATATCGCAGGTGAGCATCCCCACCCTGCCTCCCTTCCCTGATATCTCAGGTGAGCATCCCCACCCTGCCTCCCTTCCCTGATATCTCAGGTGAGCATCCCCCACCCTGCCTCTCCTCCCCGGGGCTTTCTGCCCAGCATCCCCACCCTGCCTCCCTCCCTGATATCACAGGTGAGTATCCCCACCCTGCCTCCCTCCCTGATACTGCAGGTGAGCATCCCCCACCCTGCCTCCTTCCCTGGGGCTTTCTGCCCAGCATCCCCACCCTGCCTCCCTCCCTGATATCGCAGGTGAGCATCCCCCACCCTGCCTACCTTCCCTGATATCTCAGGTGAGCATCCCCCACCCTGCCTCCCTTCCCTGATATTGCAGGTGAGCATCCCCACCCTGCCTCCCTTCCCTGATACCGCAGGTGAGCATCCCCCACCCTGCCTACCTTCCCTGATATCTCAGGTGAGCATCCCCCACCCTGCCTCTCCTCCCCGGGGTGTTCTGCTCAGCATCCCCACCCTGCCTCCCTCCCTGATACCACAGGTGAGCATCCCCACCCTGCCTCTCCTCCCCAGGGCTTTCTGCCGGCTCAGCCCCTGCAGCAGCCGGGAGCTGCAGAGTTCTGCAGAGTCTCAGCCCAGTGCAAGGATTGCGATAGAAAAGCACCGCCCCAGGTCCTGTTTAATAATCACACCTGAGCCACAAGTGGTGGCATTTAAACAGCAACCAAATGAGTTAGTTGTCCAGCCTTTGAACATTGAGGGGTGAGATGAGAGCGTTAAATCAGAACCTGGCTCTAGCTGTGACATCTGGTGTCTGTGAGGTGTGAAGTGTCCCCGTGTCCTGAGCTGAGGGCAGCAGCGTGCCCTGGGCTGCCCAAAGCACACGGGGGTGGGTGGGTGGCACCTCCCAAGCCCGGGGAGCTGGCAGGGTGGCCCTGGGGACCCTGCCAACCAGCTGCTGTCCCTCCTCTCTCTGCAGGCGAGACCCAGCCCCGCAAGCTGCAGCCCTTCCCCATTCCCCCCGCCCGCTGCTACACCTACAGCTGGGACCAGGACAACTTCGGTGAGTCAGGGCCCTGGCCCAGCTCCCAGCTGGGCCCCGGGGCAGTTTTGGAGAAGTGGAAGGTTCCCCTTGTGCGGAGCTGGTGCTTCCCCATTCCTGGAAGGAGCTCGCCAGTTCTTGGGAAGGCTCTGTGCCCTTCCCTGCTGGCCTCAGCGAGGGGGAGCAGAGCTCAGGGCCAGCCCTGACAGGGAGCCAGGGTGGGCCAGGGGGGTTTGGTCAGCCTAAGGCTTGGCTTGGCTGCCGTTAAACCCGGATCAGACGTGAGGATCTGGTGGAAGCTGTGTGGGAAAAAGCAGAAGCCAAACTGGAGTTTGCTTTTTGAGAACCCAGCCAGAACCTCGAGGAGAGAAACACAATTTTCTTGGCATTACATCTGAGCCTTTACTGGAAATGTAAAACCACTGGGGAGGAGGTTTCCAGTTCCTCGCCTGACACCAGGGTGCAGGAGAGCTTCGGCCAGGGGGAGTGGCAGTGGTGTCTGGGCTCACCACGTTTGCAGGGGCTCTGCTGGAGCCCGTGGCTGACACCTCCTCCCTCCGGTCACTTTCAGACATCCTCAACGATGTCCTCAGCAAGGAGTGCAGCATTGCCGAGCCCCTTGCCTCGGAGAACGAGGAGGAGGAGGATGAGGACGAAGAGGAGGAGGAGGAGGATGTGGAGACGGACGGCGGCTCCCCGGGGCAGGACTCGCTGCTGGCGCCGCTCTGTGCCCTCCCCGGTGACTCCGTGTACTCCGTGCTGGCCGAGGAGGGCTCCAGGCCCCCGCGGGTGTCCCTGTTCGCCTCCCCCAAGGAGTCCATCTCGGAGATGACCGTGGTCTCTAGGAAGTCCCTCAAGTCCTTCGTGTCCAGCCTGAAGGACTGCATGGACAGCGGCTACGCCGAGGACAGCGACGAGAGCTCCGTGGAGGCGGCGGGCCGGCCCGAGCTGCCCAAGCAGCGGCAGTCGCTGACCAACCGGCTCTACAGACTGCTCAAGAGCAAGGGCCAGCAGCTGGTGCAGCGCCGGGAGTGCCCGGGGCCGTGCTCGCTCCCGCTGCGCCGCGCCGAGAGCCTGTGCGCGCCCCCGGCGCAGCCGCGCGTCCCCGCGCGCTCCCGCCGCGCGCTCTCGCTGCCGCAGCACGGCCCGGCCCGGCACGGCCCCGCCCCGCTCGGGGCCCGGCCCCTGGGGCTGCCCCGCCGCCCCTTCCTCAGCTGCGGCGAGGAGGAGAGCAAGGCGGGCACGCTGCGCGTGGTGGTGTTCGGCTCGGACCGCATCTCGGGCAAGGTGGCCCGCGCCTACAGCCGCCTCAGGTGTGCCCCCTCCCCAGGTGTGCCCCTCCCCAGGTGTGCCCCCTCCCCAGGTGTGCCCCCTCCCCAGCTGTGCCCCCTCCCCAGGTGTGCCCCTCCCCAGGTGTGCCCCTCCCCAGCTGTGCCCCCTCCCCAGGTGTGCCCCTCCCCAGGTGTGCCCCTTCCCCAGGTGTGCCCCTCCCCAGCTGTGCCCCCGCCCCAGGTGTGCCCCCGCCCCAGGTGTGCCCCCGCCCCAGGTGTGCCCCTTCCCCAGCTGTGCCCCCGCCCCAGCTGTGCCCCCGCCCCAGCTGTGCCCCCGCCCCAGCTGTGCTCCCTCCCCAGCTGTGCCCCTTCCCCAGGTGTGCCCCTCCTCAGGTGTGCCCCTCCCCAGCTGTGCCCCCGCCCCAGCTGTGCCCCTTCCCCAGGTGTGCCCCCGCCCCAGGTGTGCCCCTCCCCAGGTGTGCCCCCGCCCCAGGTGTGCCCCTCCCCAGCTGTGCCCCCACCCCAGCTGTGCCCCTTCCCCAGGTGTGCCCCCGCCCCAGGTGTGCCCCTTCCCCAGGTGTGCCCCTCCTCAGGTGTACCCCTTCCCCAGCTGTGCCCCTTCCCCAGGTGAGCCCCCTCACCAGGTGAGCCCCCTCCCCAGGTGTGCCCCTCCCCAGGTGTGCCCCCTCCCCAGCTGTGCCCCCGCCCCAGGTGAGCCAGGGGGCCGCGGTGTCCGCCCTGCCCGGCCCCTCGGCTCAGCCCAGCCCCTGCTCCTCGCCAGGCTCCAGGAGAGCTCCTGCCCCTCCCTCACACGGTACTTCAGGCTGCAGTTCTTCTACGTGCCCGTCAAGAGGAGCTGCGCGGCTCCATCGACCCCGCAGATGCATCCTCATCATCATCCTCATCCTCATCACCACCCCTCGGCGTCCCCGGGGGAGCCCCCGCCCCGGGCACAGGTGGGTGAGCCCATCCCGGGGGTGCTGTGGGAGCTGGGGCAGGCGGGGGGCCCTGGGGTGACCCCAGTGTCGGTTCCAGGACCCCTCCCCAGCTGGGACAGAGAGCAGCACCAACGACATCTCCCACTACCTCGGCCTGCTGGACCCCTGGTACGAGCGCAACGTGCTGGGGCTGATGAGCCTGCCCATGGGCGTCCTGTGCCAGGTGCGTGTGTGCCAGGGGCAGCGTGAGGTGTGCTCTTTTCCCTGGGAGCTGTCTGGAGAACCTTCTGCTGTACCACACGGACATGGGATGGAGGGCGGGCTCCTGGTGGTCAGCAGGAGGTTCCCGTCCCCAGCGGGGTGGGTGGGCAGGTGTGGCTGGAGGTGCCACCTACCCCATCACTCCTCTGACCCATTGTGCCACTTACCCCATCACCCCTCTGACCCGTTGTGCCACCCCCAGTGTGCCAAGCCCGAGGCTGAGCCCCAGGAGGATGCCCAGGAGCAGCTGCCCATCCTGGCAGACATGATCCTCTACTACTGCCGCTTCGCCTCGCGCCCCGTGCTGCTGCAGCTCTACCAGACCGAGGTGGGCACAGGGAAAGGAGGGGGCTCTGGCTGTGCCACCGAGGTGGGCACAGGGAAAGGAGGGGGGCTCTGGCTGTGCCACCGAGGTGGGCACAGGGAAAGGAGGGGGGCTCTGGCTGTGCCACCGAGGTGGGCACAGGGAAAGGAGGGGGCTCTGGCTGTGCCACCGAGGTGGGCACAGGGAAAGGAGGGGGCTCTGGCTGAGCCACGGGAGCTGCCTGTGGAGCTCTGGGGTGTGGTACAGCCGCCACGTGTTGCTGAGGCAGAGCTCTGTCCCCTCTGGGTCCCCTGGCTGTCCCTGGTGCCCTGCCTGATGCTCCTGGCTCAAGACTCAGAGCAGCTCCTGCCCTGACCACGAGCAGTTTTCCAGCCCAGTGCGTTTCCCCATGCACAGAGCAGTGCCTGGCACTGCTGCCAGCTTTTCCAGGTCGCTGGAATCTCTCCAGAGCTCTGCTTCCCAAACCAAGCCCCTCCCTGAGGTGACTTCTCCCCACCTCGCTGTGTGCCTGGGGCAGCTGTGGTGGGGAAGGCTGAATTTGGGGTGCAGCCCCTGCTTTGGTGCTGTGCCTGGGAACCAAAGAGGGCTTGGTGAGCAGAGCCACATGGGAATTGTGCTCCCAAAGCAGCTCCCAGACCCTGCTGGTGGCTCACTGGGGTTTTTTGCAGTGGAGTTTTAAGTAAAATCGAGGGGTTTGGGTTGTTTGGGGGTCCAGCTAAAGGCAGGCACCACCCCAGGCTGCAGCTGGAAGGTGCTTTGAGAGCATGGAAGGATTTTCCCACACTGACCCATTTCCCAAGGACTGAGAGGGGTGAGGGCTGCTTGGCCAGGCTAGGTCCCCTCACCCCCACGTGTCCCCTCTTGTCCCCTGGCAGCTCACCTTCATCGGGGGCGAGAAGAGGACCGAGGTCTTCATCCACTCCCTGGAGCTGGGGCACTCAGCAGCCACCAGGGCCATCAAGGCCTCAGGTCTGTGACTGCTCCTGCACCCCCAGCTGCCCTGGGGGGCTGAAACCAGGCCAGGGAAGGGAAGGGAAGGGAAGGGAAGGGAAGGGAAGGGAAGGGAAGGGAAGGGAAGGGAAGGGAAGGGAAGGGAAGGGAAGGGAAGGGAAGGGAAGGGAAGGGAAGGGAAGGGAAGGGAAGGGAAGCCTGGGCTGCAGGAGGGGCCTGAGCCAGGCTGAGCAAGGATCCAGACAGGTTTTCACTGCTCTGGGAGAGAACCATCCCAGTTTGTATTCCCTCCAGGAGTGCAACCATGGCAATGCCTGATTGTTTGTGCTGCTCTGAACTCTAGAATGGATTTACAATAAAACACCTCCAACCCGTTTCCTTCCTCTCCTCAGCACCTGCCAAATGCAGCTCTTTATCTTTCCTTGTTATGCTTGCTCTTTGTGCTCTGTCCAGAAGTGTCACTGATAAAATTTCATTTTTCATCTTGTTTTACTGGGCAAAGCCAGGCTTGTGTGTGTGTGCTTGGAGCCTTTCGAGTGTCATTTTTGTGCTTTTATGTCACAAGTTTGTAACGTTGGTGCTGTTAAGAGAGCAGAAGCAGCGGCAGGGATATCTGGCTGCGGTTCCTCGGGCACCCAGCCCGGGATGCTCTGGTGAAGTGCAGCTCACACAGACGCCTCATGGCCAGCCCCAGCACTGCACCCGAATGCGTTCCTCAGGGCTTTACCCAGCTGGTTTGGTGTGAGCTCGGCTTGTCCTTCGGAGCAGAGCCCATAAAATCACCCCCTATGCGGTGTGCCCCCCCTGCTCCCCAAAACCAGGCTGGGGCAAAGAGCTCTTCTTTCCCCCAACCCCTGAAACCACCAGTGCTGATTCTAATGCTTTCCCTTGGCTTGTCTGGCACTGCTTCACACCTGCAAAAACTTATCCCAGGGGAAAAGAACAGTTAGGAAGTGTCACCCCAGTGCTCCAGGCTTGTGGGATCTCAGCACCTCAGGACTGATGTACAGAGTGACCAAGACCACCCTTGGGGGGCTCGGGAGTCCTGGAATGTTGCCAGAAGTGTCTGGTGGCTGGACTTTGATCCTACACGGGAGACGACACCTGTATGAGGATGGGAGGATTTCACTGGGGTGAATGGTGAAGGGATAAGTTAGTTAGAGTGTAAAACACAGGGTTTAGGATTTCTGTACAGGGGGGTCTAAAGAAGTAAGATGGAGGAATTGGGGTGTGTCCTGTCCTTCTTCTTCTTCTTCTTGGCCTCCATCTTCTGTGGTGATGTTGGCACTTTGGGACTGGTTATTACTAGAAGTGCACCGGTTAATAAGGGTAGAAGGTATTGGGGAAAAATGATAAATATTGTATACGTAATTTTGAGTATAAAGATAGGTGACCGCCCCGGGGGCTCTCAGTGTGCTCATGGCTGGCTTGCTGTGCAGACCTCTGTCGGGCCGAGGGAAAATCTTTTAGATAAACAATTAATAAACACCAAGACCGAGAAAAGATCTGAAGCCTCTTCTCGTCCTTTGAAGCGCGGGCTGTCCAAGGCCACCCCAGGCCTTTCCAGGTCACCTAAACAGCCCAGAAATCGACACAGGCTGGTGTAGTGTGGGCAGGACTCTGCCTGAGCAGACAGGAGCAGGGAGAGCACTGTGGCCTTTCTGCTCTGTGTTTTCCCTGAGCTCTGACCCCTCTGCCCCGGCTCAGCCAGAGCAACTTTCAGTTCTGCTGAGTGGTTTTGTGTTGTAATTCCTCTCTGGATTCTTCGCTTTCTGCAGCTTTTAAGCCTCCTTTTCTCTGTTTTGCCCTTTTGGCCCTCAGCTGTGCTCAGCAAGCCTTTTCCCCTTCCTGCAGTCCTGGGTGTGCCAGGGAGGGCTGGGGGTGAAAACCCCTGTGTGATGTTTGCTCCTTGTTCCTGCAGGTCCAGGCAGCAAGAGGCTGGGAATAGATGGAGACAGGGAAGCAATCCCACTGACACTACAGATTGCATACAGCAAGGTCAGTGCTGGGCACCTCCAGGGATGGGGACAGCTCTGGGACACTCATGGCAAGGACGTGGAGGGGCTGCAGTGTGTCCAGGGCAGGGAATGGGGCTGGGAAGGGGCTGGAGCGTGTCCAGGGCAGGGAATGGGGCTGGGAAGGGGCTGGAGCGTGTCCAGGGAAGGGAATGGGGCTGGGGAAGGGATTGGAGCGTGTCCAGGGCAGGGAATGGGGCTGGGAAGGGGCTGGTGTGTCTGGGGAGGGGAACAGGGCTGGGGAAGGGGCTGGAGCCCCAGGAGGGGCTGAGGGAGCTGGGAAGGGGCTCAGCCTGGAGCAAAGGAGGCTCAGGGAAGACCTTGTGGCTCTGCACAGCTCCTGACAGGAGGGGACAGCCAGGGAGGGCGTGTCAGGCTCTGCTCCCATGGAACAGGGACAGGAGGAGAGGGAACAGCCTCAAGCTGCACCACAGGGAGTTTATATTGGACTTTAGAGGATATTTCTTCACTGAAAGGGCTTTCCAGCCTTGGCACAGGTGCACAGGGCAGTGGTGGAGTCACCATCCCTGGGGATGTTTAGAAGATGTGTGGTTGGTGCTTGAGGCTTAGCAGGGTTAGATTTAGGGTTGGATGTGACCTGAAAGGCTTTTCTAAGCTGTGTGCTTCTCTCTGCTGGGCTCTGGCTGCTCCCTGCAGACAGCTGCCAGTGGCAGGAGTCACTGGAACGACGTGGAGAAGGTGTGCACGTCTGTCAACCTCAGCAAGGCCTGCAGGAGGCACGAGGAGCTCGGTGGGTACAGGGGGGCAGTGCCAGGGGAGGCTGGGGGGCACCGGGGGGGGCAGGGAACCCTGTGGATCTCCTGGTGGAAAATGAGGGAGGTGAGAATGCAGGAGACACGTGGGAGTCCCTGGTGTTCCCTCGGCTGTGCTGTGGTCCTTGGGTGTGTGCCAGTCCTCAGCATCAACTCAGAGACAAAGGACACGTCCTGTGCCACTGTCCCAAAGCTTCCAGCTGGAAAACATCCACTGGGGGTGGGGCTGGGATGGCTCAGACGCAGGCTGGTTGCTAGGCAGTGGTGCTCTCCAGAGCAGCACTTATCAAAGAGGAGCAGCAGGTAAAACTCTCCAGGTGAGGCAGGACCAGGGCCAGGTGCTGCTCCTGCACCCACAGCAGCCTGCCCCACATGCTCCCCTCAGCACACCTTGCTGAGCTGCTGCTGCAACCTGCTGCCCTTCCTGCAGCTCCCACACAGCTCCCACGCAGCTCCCAGCCGCCTGGCCTGCCCTCAGAACCTTTGCTCTAATCACGTTTACAATTAATCCATTTGAAAAGCTCCAAGGCTCTGGGTCCATGGTGTATTTGGGTGGTTCTTGTTTAAGAGCTGCTGCTTTGGCCATCAGACACGTCCAGTTCTGACACAGCTGAGGGGGTTTAGGTCCCTTTTCTTCCTGTGCAGCTCTGGGACAGCTGAGGGGGTTTGGTCCTTTTTCCTCGTGTGCCTGTGCAGTTCTGGGACAGCTGAGGGGGTTTGCAGCTTTTCCTCATGTGCCTGTGTAGTTCTGGGTCAGCTGAGGGGGTCTGCACCTTTTCCTCGTGTGCCTGTGCCTGGCAGGTGTTTGTCAGCAGGATAATCAGGGTGTTGTACCAACCAGGAGACATCCCTGATGCTCCATGGTGCTCCCCACTGTCCCTCCTGCCCCTGCCCATCCCTGGAGCCTGTCCTGAGAGAAAAGCATCAGGAACGGGTTTCTCACCCCCTGTGAATGCTGCGTTGGATGTTCCTGCTCTGGCTCAGGGCTGGCATCAGGGGCGCCCTCAGCTCCTCTCTGGAGAGCCCTCTTTGTGAATCTCCGTCCCTGCAAGGGGAACCCGATCCCCCTGGCCCTGTGGCTCTCCCGTTCCGCAGTGTGGCCACGGGATGTCACTGTCAGCCCAGGCACCGGAGCTGCAGCAGCCCACCCGGAGCAGCGGCCCCTGCCCACCCTGAGCAGCTCGTTCAAGTAACAGGAATATAGTTGTAATTGTTTAAACTACACCCATACTGAAATATTTTCTTTAAGAACATCTCTAATACACTCAAAAATCTTAAAGGCACTTAAATTATTTCAAGAAAAAATAACAAGAGTTAGGTACTCAGAAAATCACCTTTTAGCATAAATATATTAAAATACAGATGTCTAACTGAAGATATTAAAACTATGGACTTGTGCATTACATCTAAATATTTTCATCCACATTCAAAAGAAGAATCTTTCTCAAAACTTTTGATTTATGTCTGGGTGGGCTCAGGAGAGGCTGTGGAGGGACAGTCAGCCTATCCTCACAGCGATGGGTGATGGATTTTTTCCTGTTTGCAGCCCAGGGTGGTTAAATGTTCTGTCCGGCTGTGTTTGGAAAGCAGCTGGAATTGCAGAGCACACTCAGCAGCAGGGGAGGAAAGCTGGGACTGCTCTGCATGCCCCAGCGCTGGGATCCTGCTGGAGCTCCAGTTCTGGGATGCTCTGGGAGGTGCAGGCACCTCCTGGGTCCCAGCAGAGCCCCATGGCAGCTTCGTTCTGTTGCAGCCTCCAAGACAGAATGTCTCAACCTCACCATGACCGAGGTGGTCAAGAGGCAGAACTCCAAATCCAAGAAGAGTTTCAATCAGGTAACTGCAGCCCTGGAGGTTTTACAGCTGGGGAGATGGGAGGGGAGCAGGGCTGGAGGGAGCAGCTCTTGGGGCATCCCTTTGCTGCTGCCCCGCTCCTGTCCCCAGCTGCCCTGCCCAGCCCAGGCACTGCAGCCTTTCCTCTCAGCCCCCTCACTCCAACCTTTCCTCTCAGCAGATCAGCGTGTCCCAGATCAAAGTGGACAAGGTCCAGATCATCGGGGTCCAGTCCTCCTTCGCCGTGTGCCTGGACCAGGACGAGCAGAAGATCCTGCAGAGTGTAACCAGGTGGGAGCTGCAGCCAGAGCTGCTGCCTGACCCACCCACGGGAGCCCCAGGCTCTGAGCCCAGCTGGGATGGAGGCTTCTGCTCAGATACCAGCAGCTCTGTTCCTGCTGGGCTCTCAGCCCCATTCCTGCTCATTTCTCAGCCCATTCCTGCTGCCCCTGAGGGTTTCTCAGCCCCCATCTCACTCAGGGTTTGTTTTCTGCTGTTCCCCTGCAGGTGTGAGATCTCCGTGTGCTACAAGCCCAGGGACTGTGACCCCGTGGCACCGAGGGGCTCCCCCGTGGCTCCCCAGGACCCCTCTGAGTTCCAGTCCCTGCTGTGTTTGCCCATTGCCACCTTCAGCGGGGCACTGCCCTAGAGGAGCCGTGTCCCCGCAGAGCAGACTGTGCCACACCAGCCCAGGCTCAGGAGAAGGGAAGGACACCCAGCCCAGCTTGTCCCTGAGCTCCTGCAGCTGCAGAGTCGCTGTGGGGGCTGAGCTGCTGCTCCAGGCTCCCGCAGTGCTGTCACTGTGGTGTCCCCGTGGGGGCTGAGCTGCTGCTCCAGGCTCAGCCCCTCCTTGGGAGAGGGGATCGATCCATGTGCTCTGCTGTCCCTGGGGGCTCCTCAGGAGGTGCCCGTGGGTCAGCGGATCCAGCACCTGCTGGGAGGGCAGGGCAAGGACAGGGCTATTCCCTGCCAGGTGGGATGTGGGGAAGGGTGATGAGCTCATGGGGATATTTGGGGAGAGGAACGTCCTCAGCTCAGTGGTGTCGGGTGTCTGTCAGTGCAGGGCAATTACAGAGCCCTGGTGTTGGTGAGATGACCCCTGTCCTGCTGGTGTTTCACCCGTCACACGGCGAGGATGCTCAGGACAGTTTCCTGGGATGGGGTCAGGTTTCTCAAGGCTTCCCTTTTCCCTTCCCCTCTGGAGGTGGGGTGTCCTGCAGGGACGCAGAGCAGGGATCCTGCAGTGTGGGATCCCAGGGAGCTGAGTGCAACAGGTCATGCCAGGGCAAGGACAGCTGCTGGTGGGTCCATGTGTTTCCTGTGCCCCCAGGAGAGGAATTCCCAGTTCCTGCAGGGTTCCAGCACTGAGCTGTACTCCTCTGGTTGTGCATCCTGCCCCCAGCCCTGTGTCCCAGTTCCTGCAGGGTCCCAGCACTGAGCTGTACTCCCAGTCCAGCCCCTGGCTGTGCATCCCGCTCCCAGCGCTGTGTGCCAGAGCCAGCCCAGGGCTGAGCCCTCAGCAGCTGCTGGAATCCATCAGGATCTGTGCTGGACTCCCAGCAGGGAGGGAAGGAGTGGGGAAAGCACCAGGACAGCCTTAGGGCCACTGCAGAGTGACCTTTGCTGGAGAGAGACCCGGCTCCAAACCCACCCAGTGACACCTGCCAGTGACAGCAGGATCTGAGATCCTCCCCCCACAAACGTTCCGACCTCTTCCCCCTCTCTGCGAGGCTGCAGGTACAGAAAGGTGCAATATTTGAGGATATTTAGGGGTAACCTGACCCTATCAGTGAAGAAATAAGACTGGAAAAGCCTCAGGCTGTTTCTGGGTGGTTTTGGGGGATTGTAGCAGTGTTGGCAGCACAAGGGCTGCTGCAGATTCCAAGGAGCTGATCCTGGTGTCCTGTGTCCCCCGGGTGTGTCTGGAGGGACCCCTGGCACTGCTGGGGGCTGCAGGGCTCAGCCACAGTGGGGTCGATGCAGGGGATCCTGTGGGAAGCAGGAGCTGGAGAGCTCCTGGCGCTGTCCCCAAGCCTGGTGGCACAGCAGCAGCGTCACCTGGGGTTCAGCCTGCCAGGGGAGAGGCCAGAGCTCCTGGGGCTGCGAGGAGTGGGGTCAGGGGTGTCTGCTGGACTCCCCCAGCCCTGTGGGACCCCCCCTGTGCCCTGGCTCTGCCCCCAGCTCTGCCCCCAGCTCTGCCCCCAGCTCTGCCCCCAGCTCTGCTGGCCGCTGGACACCTTCTGTCCCACTGTGCCATGGCTGGGGACGGCCTGGCCTGGCCCAGGGCTGAGCACCGAGGTCCCCAAAGGGTTTTCTCTCTGCCTTTGCCTTCCCCAGGCAGGTTTGAGGTGTGTTCCCCCCAGTGGACCTGGAATTTGGCAGGGGGTTGTTCTTGTTCAGGGCTCTAAACCAGCGCCTTGTCCTGTCAAACGCTGCTCAGTGGCATCTGTGGCCAATTCCATGCCAGGGATCCGTGCCAGGGATCCGTGCCAGGACACAAATCCCTCTGGGCTCAGCTGGCCCTACAGCAGTCCTGGAGAACAGAATTCCCATCCAGAAAACCAAGCCCAAACTCCAGGGACTCACAGTCCTGGCAAAGGTTCTGACCTTTGGCTCTTCGGGGTGGTTTTTGTACATTTTGTGTAGCCTCAGCAAATCTGTGTAAAGTCTGTGCTGATCTGTAAAATACTGTGCAGAGAACTTTTAAAGTAATTGTAAAATATTAAAAGTTGATTTATTTCCAGTACAGGAGCAGTGTTTGGGTGAAGAAATTCCTGGGTGGGAGGGAGGCAGGGGAGGAGGCTCCCAAACTCCCCAAGGAGCTGACCTGGGAGCAGGGAAAGGCTCAGAGTCACTGGCAGAGACAATTCCAGGACCCACCACAGCACCAGGGTTTTTCCTTCAGGTGCTCCAGAGTGTCCTGCTCAGGTGGGTGACCTGGGATTAACCTGCGGGTAGAACCTGCACAGTCTTTATCAGTGAAATGGTGTTTGCCACCCTCACAGGACAGCCTGAGGTGCTGCCCAGACTTCAATACTTCATGGTTCATTCTAACCATATTTTTATCCCCTTAATATGATTTTGTTCAAGACAAGACAAGACAAAAAAAAAAAAAAAAAAAAAAAAAAAAAAAAAAAAAAAAAGGAGAGAGAAAAGTAAGAAAAGTAGAGAAAAGTATTGGAGATGAGTCAGTTTAGAGAAATGGAAAAGGCACCTTTAATGCCACCATGCTGCCAGCTTGGCTTTCCCTCTCCCCAGATCCCCTCACCTTCTATATTTGCTGGAGCTGGACTAGGAATAGAACTGGGCTGAAGGCCAGGGTAGAAAATAGAGCCACAGCATGAGAAGTGTTTGGTTTGTGACCTGTTCCTTGCAAAGTGTATGGAAATCCCCTGGGGCTGGGGCTGGGGTTTCGACTGGGATTGGGACTGGGGTTTGGGCTGGGGTTTGGGATGGGGTTGGGGCTGGAGGAATAGCCCTGGCCCCGCTGGCTCTGCTTGCTGCCCCCCTGGCACTGCCCCAGCTGCTCTGGGCACCCGTGCCAGGGCTGCCCACCCTGCCAGGGAACAATTCCCAATTCCCAATCTCCCATCCAGGCCTGCCCTCTGGCACTGGGAGCCATTCCCTGTGTCCTGTCCCCCCATCCCTTGTCCCCAGTCCCTCCCCAGCTCTCCTGGAGCCCCTTCAGGCCCTGGCAGGGGCTCTGAGCTCTCCCTGGAGCTTCTCCTCTCCAGCTGAGCACCCCCAGCTCTCCCAGCCTGCTCCAGAGGGGCTCCAGCCCTCGGGGTATCAGGAGCTCCCTTCAGGAGACGGTTTTTCCATGGGAGGAAGATTCCAGCTGCTTCACAACCTCCCTGCACCCCAGCCACACACTGAACTGACCAGGTAGGGCTCAAAATACCTGTAAACCCCAGAGCCCAGCCCACAGGGACAAAGGGCTGCTTTGTCCCTCAGCTGCCGCACAAGAGGTTCTTTCTCTGCTTCACTTTGGTCCTTCCCTTTTTTCCCCAGTCCTCTGACTGGGGGCTTTGTGTGAGCAGGGTCACACCTGGCCCTTCCTCTCTCTGTGGCCGGGAGCTGACGTTATCTGGGGGAATTTGGCAGTTCCCTGTGCTGCTCTGAGGGTCTCTGCCTGCTGTGTTTTGGTGTTTAACGACGTCAGAAAATGTGGGGAACCAAGCTCTTGGTGCCCCTTCCATGGGCTGCCGCGAGGATGGGGCCCCACAGCAGGAGGAGGGTTCAGGGTGCTGTGACAGATGGAAAAGGCAGGAGGGGAAGGGGTCCCAGCAGGACCCTTCAGTGCAATGGATTTTTGGGTTTGGTTCCCAAATTTGGTGGCAATGAGCAGGTGCTGGGTGTGTGCTGTGGGCAATGTCTGAGGAGCTCCCTGGCCTCCCCATTCTCTGTGCAGGGGGACAGAGCCCAGTTCTGGGCTCAAATAGGGGATGGTGAAGGTTTGGGGCCTGCAGTGCCCAGTGGGGAGGGAGGAGTGCAGATCTCTGGGGGCAAGTGTGGGATGCAGCAAAGCCAGAGCTCAGCCCTTCCTCCTGTCCTGTGCCAAGTGTGGGACCAGCCCAGCCCTGCCCTGCCCGAGCCCCTTCCCTCTGGAATTTGCATGGCAAACGGAACAGAGGCAGATCCTGAGCCCCTTCCCTCTGGAATTTGCATGGAAAATCGGACAGAGGCAGATCCTGAGCCCCTTCCCTCTGGAATTTGCATGGAAAACAGGGGAGAGCAGGAGCTCCTGCCCGTGCCACAGCTCCTGCATGATGGGAAACTCCTGCTGAGGAGGGACAGACAGAGGTGGCATCAGGACAGGGGGACAGGCACAGGACAGCACTCCACTGACCCCTGGGCTCTTGAAGGTGCTAATTGTGACCCTGGAAGGGACAGACAGAGTCCCGTGTATGACCCCAGGAGGGACAGACAGCGTCTGTGTTTCACAGTGGCAGGGACAGACAGTGTCCCGTGTGTGATGTGACCCGGGCAGGGACAAACAGCATCCCGCGTGTGCCCGGGCCGTGCCCGCCTGCCCGAGGGCCCCGTGTCCGTGCCCCTGGTGCCCGGCAGCGCCGGGCAGGGGAACGAGGGTGTTCCCACCGCCGCTGCCGCTCCCGGAGCTTTCCTGCCCGCCCTTGGGCAGCTCAGGGCGGGGCTGGGGAAGGGATGCAGGGCTTGGCACCAGCGCAGAGAGGAGCTGGCCCTCGCTGCCCTCTGCTGCCTTTCTGCCCGCTCAGGAAGGAAGGAGGTTATTTTTAAACCTGGCCCCAGGTACGGAGCGGTACCTAAGGCTTTCCTCGTGCAAACGGAATGGGAAGTGAGGCAGCGTCAGCTGCGGCTCCCACGCTCGCTCCAGAAACACTTTATTACCCAAACCATTCCTCCAGCAAAGCTGGGTACCTCAGACCCTGCTCTAGGTACAGCTGGGGGCTCATCCCGCCCTGCCGTGTGCCCTGCCATGTCTCCGCAGCCCTGCCGTGTCCCGTGTGCCAGCCCGGGGCTGTGCCAGCCTGCAAACAGGTGCCGCTGTGCGGGCAGTGCCAGGGCACGGCTGGAGCCCCGGCCCTGAGCAGCCTCACCCGGGCCCGGGGCTCAGCCCTGCTCTGCTGTCTCTGAGTCTCATTGCGGTGACAAGGACACCGTGCCGGGCACAGACCCGCTCCAGGCTCGGTCTGGGCAGTCAGGCTGCTCCAGGAGTGCATTCCGGAGGGGCCGGCCCTGCCCAGGCTGCGGCCCGAGCTGGCAGCGGGCTCTGAGCAAAAGCAGATGTGGGAGATGCTGCGGGCGGGAGGCGCTGCCAGGGGCACAAACACCGAGCCTGGAACGGGGAGTCCTTGGAGGGACTGCCGGTGTCCCGGGGCGACGCTGTTTGTTGGGATCTGTGGGCATCCAGGCTCCCCCTGCCTCCCTGGGCGGCAGCAGCGCCGGGACTGTCCCCGTCTGGCACGGCTGGCAGCACAGCGGGGGCTGTGCCAGGCCCGGGCCGGTGTCAGGGGCGGTGCCAGGCCCGGGCCGGTGTCAGGGGCGGTGCCAGGCTCTCACACTCATCCCGGGGCAGCCCGAGCGCTGCGAGCGGACCGCGCCCAGGGCAGGGCTGAGCCCCGCTCGCTGCTGCCCGCCCGGGGAGCGCCGGGGCAGCGAGAGGCGCTCGGGGCCGGCTCCGTCACCGCGGCAGCGCTCCGCCGAAGAGGAAGTTGTCTCGAAATAACTCCGCGCTTCCCCTCCGGCCCCGCACGCTTTGAAGCGGCTGCCGAGCCCGGGAGCCGCCGGGCCTCCGCCGCCACCCGCGCCCATCCCGATGTCCCCTGCGGGACCCCGCTGTGCCCTCCACGCTGGATTGAGGGGGGGCTGCGGCTGCCTGCGCCCCCCGAGCCCGGCCTGAGCAAGGTGAGAGCCCCGGAGGGAGGGAGCGGTGCCCCGGGGAGCGCTGGGGCCAAGCCTCGGCCGTGCCCCGCTGCCCTCGGGGCTGCTCCGGCACTGCCCAGGGCTCTGTCTGGGACTGGCACCGGCGCTGGGTGTTTGGGGATTGG
The DNA here is from genome assembly GCF_035770615.1 of Melospiza melodia melodia. Taxonomy (NCBI): domain Eukaryota; kingdom Metazoa; phylum Chordata; class Aves; order Passeriformes; family Passerellidae; genus Melospiza; species Melospiza melodia. The sequence goes on along the minus strand of NC_086217.1, from coordinate 1,629,689 downwards.
AACTGAGCACCGAGTGTTTGGGGACTGGCACCGGCACTGGATGTCTGGGACTGGTACTGAGTGCTGGGTGCTTGGGACTGGCACCAAGCGCTGGATGTTCGTCTGGGAACTGGGACCCAGCGCTGGATGTTTGGGGACTGGCACCAGAACTGGGTTCTTGGGACTGGCACCAAGCGCTGGATGCCACGGCTGCCAGAACCTGGAGGGCACGGCGGGGGCAGAGCCGTTCGTTTTCTCGGGAAGGACGAGGGGAGGGAGCCGCGGCGCCGCTGGAGGAGCAGGGGTGCCCGCTGCCCTGCCAGCCGGGGGCATCCTGAGGGCACGGGCTGGCCCTGGAGCCTGGCCCGGGCAGGAGCGCGGGGTCTGTGCTGCCCCTGGCCCGGAGTGGGCACCGGGCGGGTTTGGGCTGGGGCCGCTGCTCCGGCCCTGGGACAGCCCCGCACGGCCCGGCCCGGCTGGGTGAGTGAGGGAATGAGTGTGAGTGTGTGTGTGAGTGTGTGTGTGAGTGTGTGTGTGAGTGTGAGTGTGAGTGTGTGTGTGAGTGTGTGAGTGTGAGTGTGTGAGTGTGTGTGTGTGAGTGTGTGTGAGTGTGAGTGTGAGTGTGTGTGTGAGTGTGTGTGTGTGTGTGACTGTGTATGTGTGTGTGAGTGTGTGTGAGTGAGTGTGAGTGTGTGTGAGTGTGTGAGTGTGTGTGAGTGTGTGTGTGTGTGTGTGAGTGTGTGTGAGTGTGTGTGTGAGTGTGTGTGTGTGTGTGAGTGTGTGTGTGTGAGTGTGTGTGTGAGTGTGTGTGTGTGAGTGACTGTGTATGTGTGTGTGAGTGTGAGTGTGTGTGAGTGTGAGTGTGTGTGTGAGTGTGAGTGTGTGTGTGAGTGTGAGTGTGTGTGTGACTGTGTATGTGTGTGTGAGTGTGAGTGTGTGTGAGTGTGAGTGTGTGTGTGAGTGTGTGTGTGTGTGTGTGTGTGTGTGTGTGTGTGTGTGTGTGTGTGAGTGTGTGTGTGTGAGTGTGTGTGTGTGAGTGTGTGTGTGTGAGTGTGTGTGTGTGAGTGAGTGAGTGCCCGTGCCCGAGGCCGTGCTGGCCGTGTTGGCGCGGCTGCCCGGGGACGATGCCCATGCCGGCACGGTGATGCCCATGCTGGCACGGCGATGCCCATGCTGGCACGGCGATGCCCACGCTGGCACCGGCTGTGTGCGCAGTCCCGTGGCCGCCCTGGCCTCGGCGCGGCGCCCGCGCTGTCCCCGGGGGCCGAGCAGCGGTGTCAGGGCAATAAAGAGCGATGGCAGCGGCGATAAGGAGCGCAGAGCGCGGCCCCGGCCAGAAAGGAAACAAAAATCTGCGGGCTCGGGCCGAGCTGCGAGCGAACGCCCGTGAGCCGAGTCTGGGCTTTGTGCTCCGCCCGAGTGCGCCCTCGGCACCCCGGGCTGCTCGGAGCTCCCGCGGCAGCCGCCTGCTCGGGACGCTGCTCCTTCCCACGGGAGCTGTGCCAGCAGAGAGGCGCTGCAGGGGCTGTGCTGGGCAGGGTTCGATTGAGAGGCCGGGGATGATTGAGGGGCAGGGAGCTGCTCCGGGATCTGTTCTGAGCCAGGTGTGATTGAGGAGCGGGGTGCTGTGCTTCTTCAGGCCAGGCTGGAGTTTTGGGGAGCTCAATGAAAGCCGAGGGGGCTGTTGGTGCCCGTGCCCTGTAATTAAATCCCCTTTTTGGCCTCGTTATCCTGGTGCAACCCTAAACCCTCATCCCTTCCTTGCTAAGGGTTTCTCTGTGCCCTCCCTGCCCGCAGCTGTCACATCCCTCTGTGTCGCCAGGGTGCAAGGAGAGCCCCCCCAGGCCGGGCACACGGGGCTGGGTGCCATGCACAGCATGCCGGGCTCACTCTGGGCACCCTCCTCCTGTCACCCCAGGCCGTTCCTCCGTGCCCTCCCAGGTCACCCCCACCGTGGCACCTGAGGGCAGCTGCCAGCCGGGGCTGGGGAATGCAGAGGGCAGTGCTGTGACCCTGCACGGAGCCGGGCACCGGGACCCTGCACAGAGAGTGTGACGGGGCAGGACTGTCCCAGTGCTGGTGTCAGCCCTGTCCAAAGGAGGGGATGGCTCTGAGGGAGGCTGGGGTCAGCTGTGCCACCCGCAGCCCCTCCCAGCCCAGGAAAGCAGCCTGGCCCCTCTCAGGTGCGCCGCCATGTGTACCCTGAGCTCTCCCTGCCTTTAATTCCCCCTCAGGTGCTTGCCGGGCTGTTTGTGAGCACAGTCCTGGCGGTGGCTCTCAGATCGCACCCATTTTTTCCCTGTGGTTGTTTTTCCAAAGCCGACTCCGGGGATGGAAAGAGATGCTAAATCTAAAAAGCTGCTGTTTCCGGAAAACTCTTTTCTTTCCTTGGGAAGAATGAAATGTGACGTTGGCGAGGAAGTCTCCAAACAGCCGCTGGTGTCCAGGAAGCTGCTGCACTTGCACAGCTCCAGCAAAGGCTGGGGGCCCGTGCAGAGCTGGGGCTGTGAGCACTCCCTGCAGGGCCAGTGCACTGCAGTTTCATCCCTGAGCTGGCCCCAGGAGCCAGCAGTGCTTCCCCTTCCATGGGCAGGACGCTCTGGCAGGGCTGAGCCTCCCCCAGCAGCCAGCAGGCAAATGGAGCCCCAAGGAGGTGCTGGAAAGCCGAGTCTGGGCTCCAGATCCTCTTCCTTGGCAGTGAGAGCCCGAGGGAGAGCATCTGCTTCCATCTCCGAGCTGGTGGGAGCAGGGCCCTGCCAGGGCTGCAGTTAAATCTGGCCATGAGAGCAGGAGGGGCTCAGGCTGGGCCCCAGTGCCCCAGTGTGGCACTGCCAGCGCTCCTGCAGCTCTGTCCACTCCAGCAGCGAGACCAAGGGGGCCAGGAAGGGGCCAGGGCATCTTTCTATGGGGCTTGGGTTTCGTAGCCAAAGTTTTGCTCAGAAGCTCAGAACATGCTGCACAGACAGGCTTTGAGAGGAGGGGACAAATGGGACATCTGCCTCTGCTGGGGTCCCCTGCAGCTCCAGGGCTGAGGGTGTGAGGGATGTAAGGAGTTAAGGGATCAAGGATGCTGCTGGAGCCATTTCTCAGGGTTCAGGAGCTGCCAGCTGCAGTTTGGTGCAGCTCAGAGGATGCGATGTCAGATCCCCAGCGCGGCTTGGGGGACACGGCCCTTCAGCTGCCACATCCCCCTCCTGATCCCATCCCAATCCCATCCCATCCCATCCCATCCCATCCCCATCCCATCCCATCCCATCCCATCCCATCCCATCCCATCCCATCCCATCCCATCCCATCCCATTATCCCATCCCATCCCACCCCATCCCATCCCATCCCATCCCATCCCATCCCATCCCATCCCATCCCATCCCATCCCATCCCATCCCATCCCATCCCATCCCATCCCACCCCACCCCACCCCACCCCACCCCACCCCGTTCCAGCCGTGTCGGTTCCCGGAGCCATCCCGGGCTGGGCGGTACCGGGCCCGGCTGTGCCGCCGCTCTCAGGGCCAGCCTCGCCCGCCGGAGCGCGGGAGGGCGGCACGGGGGGCGGGCCGGGGCTGTCCCAGCCCAGCTGCCGTGCCGTGACGCCGCCGAGCCCCCGCGGGTCCGGGCGGACCGGGCTGAGCGCTGCCCGCGGCCCCCGCAGGACGCGCCGGAGCTGGAGCCGCTGCCGATGGTGCCGGTGCGACCCCCCCCGGCTGGGAACGGGGCGGCGGGCAGGGCTGAGGTGGGCTGAGGTGGGCTGAGAGGGGACCGGGATGTGCCGGGAAGGCGCTGAGGTGCATTGGGAAGGCGCTGAGGTGTGCCGAGGAGAGGGCTGAGATGGGCTGGGAGGGTCAGAGCCGCTCTGTGCCCGTGCGAGGCGCGGTTTTCTCAGTGCCTGTCCCTGCGCTGCCAAAGAGCCCCGGGATAAAGCTCCGCGTGCCCGGGCGGTGAGTTGGTAACTAAACCCGGGCTGCGGGAGGCGTGGGGAGGCGCCTTTGGAGCGGCTAGATAGAACGGGACAGAGCTCGGGGTGTGCTCCGCGTCCTGCTGGGGCTGCGCTGGCCCTGGGCGGGCGGGGAGGGCGACTGGGACCAGCCCGGCCCCAGGTACGGCATTTGGGGTGTGCGGGAGAGGGGACAGGGTCCCGGACGTGCTGGAGCTTCCCAGGGCAGCCTCGCTGCTGCCAGCCCAGCTCTCACCACCCAAGGGTTTGGGTTTTCTTCCGTGGCTTCAGCTATTTCTGCCTCTCTTCAGCTATTTCTGTGCCTCTCTATTTCTGTGTTTCACCTGGCCGGGGGTGGTTGGGGTTTAGTGATTTCCGAGTGTTGATGGTGACACAGAGAAGGAGGTTTTTGGGAGCCAGCCCACATTTCCAGGGGGCAGCCTGAGTCACCACGCTGGGGCTGGAGTGGCTCCCCTGCAGGGACAGGTCCCCATCCCTCAGGGGGGTTTCAGTCCCACCCCGAGGGCTCCCCAGGGCTGAGCTCCAGCCCCTGCCATGGCTGGAGATGTCCCTTAGTGGGACAGGGCTGTGCTCTCCTGCAGGGATGGGCCCAGGGCTGGGTAGATCCTCCTCCCTGCAGGACACAGAGCATGACCCCGTGGGGACAGTGACCTGCTGGCTGTCCCTGCTGCTGCCCAGGACCCTCCAGAAACGCCCAAAGGCCACCAGGGCGATGTTGGAGCTGCTGGAACCCACCTGGTGACAGCGCCTTTGGTGCTTGTGATCAGCCCAAGAGAAGGGAGAGGGAGCTGGGGGTGTCCCCAGCCCTGGGGTGGTGTCCCCACCATTCAGGGTGGTGTCCCCAGCATTCAGGGTGCTGTCCCCAGCACAGGGGTGGTGTCCCCAGCATTCAGGGTGGTGTCCCCACCATTCAGGGTGGTGTCCCCAGCATTCAGGGTGGTGTCCCCAGCATTCAGGGTGCTGTCCCCAGCACAGGGGTGGTGTCCCCACCATTCAGGGTGGTGTCCCCAGCATTCAGGGTGGTGTCCCCAGCACAGGGGTGATGTCCCCACCATTCAGGATGGTGTCTCAGTGTTCCCCCTGCCCATAAGGATTAGGGAAGGGACAGCCCTGGAGGAGGTGACAATTTCCTTGTGCACTCCTGGGCCCGGTAAATGGGATCCCTGCTTGGGAGGAAGGAGCCTCAGTGGGATGAGCAGGGGGAGTATGGAGAGGTGAGAGGAGGCAGAGGCTGGAGGATCCCAAAATGGGACAGAGCTTCCCAAAATGGGATTAGCTGGGCTGAGGTGGAGCTCTGGTACGAAGTGCTCTGACCCTGGGCTGCTGGGGCTGAGGAGGCTTTGTGGGGTGCTCAGCACCTTGTGCTCAGCCAGGTCAGTTTGCAACAGGAGAGTTCCCTTTAACCCTGCAATTCCCTTTAACTCATGAATTTATCTGCCAGCGTCCAAGGAGAGCTGCATTTTCACTGCCAAGTCCTGCATTTTTAAGACTAGAGCCAGGTGTTCCCCAAAACTGCCCCAAACTCTTGGGGGAGGCAGCTTTGGGTTAATTTGGGGGTTTTGTCCCATGAATCTCAGGATTATTGAGGCCTGAAAGCAGAATTGCAACTCTTCTTCTTCTTGCCCTTCCTTTTTCATTTTTTTTCCCTGCAAAAGGAATAAAATCCAGCTGATGCCATGGGTATTTTAGGAATTGCAGGGAGGAAGCAGAGATTTGCAGCTCTGCAGAGAAGTGGGATGAATGCAGAGAAGGCTCCAGTCTTGCTGAGCTGGCAGACAGCAGAACACCCGGGGATGGATGAGCTCTGCCTCGGGCCTGCTGCAGGGGACGAGGGGGACGAGGGGAATGAGGGGATAGAGGGCACAGAGCCCTCCTGGTGTGGGCCAGGGAACCTTCCCAGCCTTCCTGGAGCAGGGAGGGGCTCCAGGGAAAGGGGCTGAGTCCAGCGGGGGCTGGGACCAGCGCAGGGTCCGTGCCCAGAATTGGGGACAGCTCCTATTCCTGGGGTCAGAGATGCTCTCAGGAGGGCTGAGGCACACAGAGAGGGTGGCTGGAGAGGGGCTCAGGGGCCCAGAGCCCTTCCTGTGGGCTGGCATCATCCCTGCTGCCCTGCTGGGTCTGCAATGGGCACAGCAGGGCTGAGGGGCTGTGCCCTCACCCTGGGGAGTGCAGCAGGCAGAGAACATCCAGGGAAAAGGGGGAATTTCTACTAGTTTGGGTTCTTTTGCTGGTCAGAAATATTCCCAGGTAAAAGTGGAATTTCTGCCTGTTTGGGTTCTTTTGCTGGTCAGAAACATTCACAGGGAAAAGGGGCAATTTCTGCTCCTTTGGATTCCTGTGCTGCTCAGAAACATCCCCATGAAAAAGGGCGATTTCTGCTCGTTCGTGTTCCTGTGCTGGTCAGAAACATTCCCAGGTAAAAGGGCAATTTCTGCTCGTTCGTGTTCCTGTGCTGCTCAGAAACATTCCCAGGGAAAAGAGGGAATTTCTGCTCCTTTGGGTTCCCGTGCTGGTCAGGAACATCCCCATGAAACGGGGCAATTTCTGCTCGTTTGAGTTCCTGTGCTGGTGCTGGCCAGGGAGAAGCAGTGGCTGGAGCTGGCAGGACCCTGCCTGACCCCAGAGCTCCTCAGAGCCTATTTCTGTGCCTGTCCTCTCCTCCTCCTCTCCCACAACTCCTGCCTGTCCCCCGGACAGCGTGACTGGTTCTGAGCCTGCTGGGGGCCTGTTGGATCTCTTTATGTTGGATTTTCCCGGCACACCCAAGCACGGGGAGCAAGCCGTGCACTGAGGGTTCAGCCTCAGCTGCTCTCTGCTGCCGGGGAGCAGAAGGAGCCCTTTGGGGCGGGCAGGTGAAGCGGGGAGCGGAGTTTCTCGGGCTCACGTTGCTCTTGGCTAAATTTGGAAGCTGTGGGAGGCCGGCAGCGCCCGCCCCCGCAGCGCCAGGAGGATGCGGATGTGGGGAGCCACCGCCGCCTTGGGCGCACTCAGCGAGCGGCTGCTTCCTCCGGCAGCGCCCACAGGAGCCGGGGCAGCGAGGGAGTGAGGGTCCGAGCTCCGGGGGGCTCCGGGGGTCTCTGAGCTCCGGGGGTATCCGAGCTCCGGGAGTCTCACAGCTCTGTGGTGCTCCGAGCTCCGGGGGCCTCTCAGCTCCGGGGGTCTCCCAGTTCCGAGGGTCTCTCAGCTCCGGGGGTCTCCGAGTCCTGGGGGTCTCTCAGCCCCGGGGGTCTCTCAGCTCCGGGGATCTCACAGCTCTGGGGTGCTCCGAGCTCCGGGGGTCTCACAGCTCCAGGGGTCTCACAGCCCCGGGGGTCTCACAGCCCCGGGGGTCTCACAGCTCCGGGGGTCTCACAGCTCCGGGGGTCTCTCAGCTCCGGGGGTCTCCGAGTCCCGGGGGTCTCTCAGCTCCGGGTGTCTCACAGCTCCGGGGGTCTCACAGCCCCGGGGGTCTCTCAGCCCCGGGGGTCTCACAGCCCCGGGGGTCTCTCAGCCCCGGGGGTCTCACAGCTCCGGGGGTCTCTCAGCTCCGGGGGGCTCCGAGCCCACCCAGCAGCTCCAGCCCCGGGACTGGCAGTGCCAGCAGCCCCGAGCTGGGGATTCTCCCCCAAACACCGCCTGTGCTCCCCTCGGGCTCTGTCCTGCTCCCACGGGGTCCCATGGGGTGCCAGGGTGTCCCAGGGGTTTCCACGGGGTCCCAGGGGGTCCCGGCCCCTTGGTGCTCCCCCGGTTCACCCTGAAGCCGCTCTGTACCCACCTGTGCCCGCTGTTGCCGTTCCCTGCAGGGCCATGCCCCAGCACCCTGAGCAGCCCCGCGCTGGTGCCCCAGGAGCTGCAGCCCGGCCCGGCCATGGACAGCTCAGGTGGGTGATGCTGAGCCCGGGGCGGGGAGGGGGAGCCAGGGAATTCCTCCTCAGCCACCCCTTACACCCCTGTCCTCTGTTCCAACGCCGGGTGCTGCCCAAGGTGCTGCTGGAAGGTGGGAAATGAGTACAGAGCAGGGCAGGGGCACTCCAGCTGACAAAACATTTGAGTTTTAAAGTAGTTCATTTTATAGTAGTATATTTTATTTTATTTTATTTTATTTTATTTTATTTTATTTTATTTTATTTTATTTTATTTTATTTTATTTTATTTTATTTTATTGTAATAATTTTTTATTTTATAGTGGTATATTTTATTATGATTTTTATTTTATATTTTATAGTAGTATATTTTATTATAATATATATATTTTTATAGCAGTAGATTTTATTATGATTTTTATTTTATATTTTATAGTAGTATATTTTATTATAATATATATGTTTACAGCAGTAGATTTTATTATTTTTATTTTATAGTATTATATTTTACTATTATTATTCTTTTGTATTTTATAGTAACATATTTTGTTATGATTTATTTTTTATTTTATAGTAGTAGGTTTTAAAATTATTATTATTATTATTTAATTTTATAGTAGTATATTTTAGGGTTTTTTATTTTATAGTAGTATATTTTAGGTTTTTTTATTTTATAGTAGTATATTTTATTTTTTATTTCATAGTACTATTTTTGGTGTGTGTGTATTCCAGTCCATTCCCCCATGTTTCATTTTCACGCTATTTCAGAGGTGCTGTTGATCTCTCAGGGTCAGGATGTCAATGCTGAAAGGTTCTATTCCATTTCCAAGCCCCTGCCCTTTGTTGCTGGGTTTATTTTTTGCTGTTTTTAGATCAAAGTGCCTCTTGTTTGTGCTGGGTCGGACTCTTTGCTGTGCCCCACGAGGGACCCTCAGCGCTGGGGCTGCTTTGATGAGCAGGAGAGGCCAGGGCTGAGAGCGGAGCTCAGGAAAAGCCTCCCCTGGTTACAAACACTCACAAAGGAAAAGAGCAGCACATTTCAAACAGCCCTTTGAGGCGGAATTCCCAAACCAATAAACAGGAGAGGGACATGGGGGAGCTTCCCAAAATCCCTGAGGGGAAACCAAGGGTGAGGAAAGAGCAGTTTCTGAGAGATCTCTCCAATGACACCTCCTAAACGAGACAAACGCAGAGTCCTGGGGGTGTTTGTGTGCCGTGGCAGGGATGGGGCTCCCTGTGCACACACAGACCCGACCTCAGCAGGGCGGCACTGCTGGCCCTGAGCCTGGGGCTGTGCCCCAACACAGCCCCAAAGCAGCAGAGCCTGCATCCAAAGGGGCATTTCTGAACAGTTCACACTTATCTGTGAGCCAAAAGTGAGATTATGGCCAAATGTTGAACTCTTTCTGCTTGGAAAGATGGCTGAGGGATCTAACAGAGAGCCTGCAGGAGTTTGGGGCATCAAGTTCAGCACAGCCAGCCTAGCTGGGAGCTGCAGGCTGGGCCTGTGCTCGCTCACAGAATGGGATGAAGAAATCAGTTATTTCATTAACCACATGTATCAGGCAGTGATATCACGTTTAAGGTGATACAATGAAGAGAAAGTTCAGCTTTTTATCCTCTGCAAGCCTGTAAAGAGGAGCAGGCTGCCAGGAGAAGCTCTGGAAGGCAGGGGGTGAGACAGGCTGGACTGAGACAGGCAGGCAGAACCTCCCAGGCTGGGGGGCGCTTCTGGAGTACTCTGTCACTCTGTGGCACTCTGGGTCACTCTGTGGCACTCTGTGGCACTCTGTGGCACCTCCCGACCCGTTCCAGCAACCCTAGGGACAGCTCTGCAGTTTCCATCCCAGCTCTGAGGGCTCGGAGGGCTCTGATGCCGTGGGGAGGGCTCTGTCCGGGCTCTGTCCGGGCTCTGTGCGGGCTCTGTGCGGGCTCTGTCTGGGCTGTCCCCACCCCGGGGCTGCTGTCCCTGCTCAGGTGTCGCTGTTGCCTGCAGAGCTGGAGTCGGACATCCTGCGGCGGGTGCGGGCGCTGCTGCGGGAGCTGGACGGGCACCACCCGTCCTGCCAGAGCGACCGAGGTGAGCACTGCCCCTGCCCGGGCACAGCGGGCACCGCCTGCCCCAGCCCCGCCTGCCCGAGCCCCTCCTGCCCCAGCCCCTCCTGCCCCGGCCCCTCCTGCCCCGGCCCCGCTCCTGCCCCAGCCCCTCCTGCCCCAGCCCCGCCTGCCCGAGCCCCTCCTGCCCGAGCCCCTCCTGCCCCAGCCCCGCTCCTGCCCCGGCCCCGCTCCTGTCCCGGCCCCGCTCCTGCCCCGGCCCCTCCTGCCCCAGCCCCGCTCCTGCCCCAGCCCCGCTCCTGCCCCAGCCCCGCTCCTGTCCCGGCCCCGCTCCTGCCCCGGCCCCGCCTGCCCGAGCCCCTCCTGCCCCAGCCCCTCCTGTCCCGGCCCCGCTCCTCCCGCTGCCCGCGGGGTCCTGGGGACTGACTCCGCTCCCCCGCCCTGCCGAGCCCTCTGCGGGAGGGGCCAATCCTTCATCAGCTGCATCCGTGCCCCAGCAGCGTCTGTCACCCCGTGTCACCCTGTGTGACCGTCACCCTGCCCAGCCCGTGTCACCCTGTGTCTGTCACCCCTGCCCACCCCGTGTCACCCTGTGGGACCGTCACCCTGCCCAGCCCGTGTCACCCTGTGGGACCGTCACCCTTGCAGTCCCACCCCGTCTGTCCCCCCCAGGAATGCTGCGCTGGACCCTGCACAAGAGAATGGACCAGAACCCCAGAACCAGCGGTGTCCTGGTCAGCATCCTGGTGAAGGAGCTGGAGAGGGTGAGTGCCACCCCAGGAGGGGACAGTGCCACCTCAGAGAGGGGAAAGTGCCACACCAGGAGGGGACAGTGCCAACCCAGGGAGGGGACAGTGCCAACCCAGGGAGGGGACAATGCCACCTCAGAGAGGGGACAGTGCCACACCAGGAGGGGACAGTGCCACCCCGGGGAGGGGACAGTGCCACCCCAGGAGGGGACAGTGCCAACCCAGGGAGGGGACAGTGCCAACCCAGGGAGGGGACAATGCCACCTCAGAGAGGGGACAGTGCCACACCAGGAGGGGACAGTGCCACCCCAGAGAGGGGACAGTGCCACCTCAGAGAGGGGACAGTTCCACCTCAGAGAGGGGACAGTGGCACCCCAGGAGGGGACAGTGCCACCTCAGAGAGGGGACAGTGCCACCCCGGGGAGGGAACAGTGCCACCCCAGGAGGGGACAGTGCCACACCAGGAGGGGACGGTGCCACCCCAGAGAGGGGATAGTGCCACCTCAGAGAGAAGACAGTGCCACCCCAGGAGGGGACAGTGCCACCCCAGAGCCTGGCCCACGCTGGGGCTCTGGGGCTGCCCTGCCCAGCGCAGTGAGCTGACTGTGCCCGCGCTGCCTCTGCTCCCACAGGCAGAGCGAGGGGACCTGCGGCACTACATCGTCCCCCTGCTGCACACGCTGATGTACACCTTGATCCAGGTGAGGGGACAGCCTGGGGCAGCACCCGGGGACAGCAGGGCACAGGAGAGGCCACCTGGAGCCACTCAGAGCCAGCAGAGCCCCGGGATGGCCCCGGGCGGGCTCAGCTGGGCATCTCCCGTGCCCCTGTGGCACAGGGAGGGCACTCCCATGTCCCTGTGGCACACCGAGTGCCAGGCTCTGCCTTTCAGTGTCTGCAGGAAGCCACAACCTGGCAAAGCAAATGTGTGCCCAGGCTCCAGTGGGCATTGCTGGAGGCTCCCAAACCCCTGCAGGGCCTGATTCTGCCCCACGTTTTGCATTTAAATCCACAGTGAATTTGGTGCAGTGAGTTTGGTGCCCTGCCAGCGCAGGGGCTGTACTGGGGCAGATTCAGGGGTCACTGCCTGTCGCCTCCCTGTCACCTCCCTGTCACCTCCCTGTTCCCCTGCAGGCTCCCTGCATCCCTGACGAGCTCTGTGCCAGGGTTTATGACTTCTGCAAGAGGCTGCTGACCCTGCCCAAGCCCTTCTGCACCATCGGGCTGGACTATGCCAGCAGGCTGCAGCTGGAGAGGGCAGCCCCAGGTAAGGGGGGCTGGCAGGGCTGATCAGCTCTAAAGCAGCCCCGTGGGCACTGAGGTGTCACTGGGGCTGCAGGGAAAAGCCTCGTGCAGAAAACAAGCCCAAGGACACCTGGTTTCTTTTTTCTCTGTGTTCTTTTGCTCTGTTCTCATTAAAGCTCCTCCAGTTCAGGTTTTCTTTAATAGGAGCCTTTCAAACAATCCTTTAGAGCAGAGCAGGGTGCAGACACCCTGTGAGGGGGAAGGGAAACAGGGGAAACCTGCTGGGGAGTTTTGGTGCCATTCTGGGGAGCCTCAGCCCCCCACAGCAGCCCCAGCTCTCCTCCCCAGCGCTGCTTTGGCTCCAAGGGGCACCTTTGTGTCCCCTGAGCTTGGGTGCAGGGGTGGCTCAGGGTGCACAGGAGGCATCTCCAGCAGGGCTCCCCTGGGGCAGCACGGGGGTCCCGGGGGGATTGTCCCTGAGCCAGGCCAGGGATGGAGCCTCAGCCGGGGCAGGGCAGGGCAGGGCCTCTCTCCTGATTCAGAGTCCCGTGGTGCTCCTCACATGTCCCCAAACAAAGGAAGGGAAACACAGGAAATCACCCGGAACACACGGGGGTTTCTTTTTCGGGAGCCTGGGCTATCTTTGTCCCGGGCTGTTTTTAGCTCTGGCCCAGCTCTTGGCTGTTCGAGCTGAGCTCAGCGGGTGTTCCCCGCCTTGGCAGAGCCTCCTCAGGCTGCGGAGCCGGGAGCGGCCCGGGCTGGCTGCCCCAGGGCTGTGCTGCTCCTACCGGGTGTCTCTGTGCTTCGCAGGGACCCTGTACCAAAGGATGGTCATCTCCGAGCAGAGCCTGCACAGCGCCGCCTTCCCCTGCCAGGAGAGGTGAGTGCAGCCCTGGGGAGGGCTCTGAGTGCAGCCCTGGGGAGGGCTCTGAGCGCTGCCCTGGAGTGGGCTGTGAGTGCTGCCCTGGGTGGGCTGTGCCCCTTGCCCTGCCAGGAGAGGTGAGTGCAGCCCTGGGGTGGGCTCTGAGTGCTGCCCCTGATGAGAGGGGAGTGCAGCCCTGGGGCGGGCTGTGCTGTCATTTCGGGGTCTCTCAGGGAGCCCCGTCCTTTCCCAGCGCTCCTGGTTGGAGCAGACAGCCTGGGGCTGAGCCTCGTGGCCTTGGGGACACTGGGGTTGCATCAGGGGGACACATTCTGCTGTGTCCCGATTATTCTGGGAGGCAGGGAGCTGCCCTCGGGGGGCACACAGGGTGGAGAAGGGGAACAGCAACAATGGAAGAAGTGAGATGGGAGATGGGAGCTGCTCCTGCCAGCCTGGGGTCTCTGGTGTGAGGCTGCATCTCGCCCTTTCCCGCGCAGGATTTTCATCTTTGCTGACCCCGAGCTGCTGCCCGAAGCCATCTGCGGGGCTCTGGCCATGGACACCGAGGCTGCCCAGGTGTCGCAGAGCCCGCGGGGCTCCATGAGCTGCGTGGTCACCCACGCCCTGCAGGCGGCCCTGGGGGACGCCTGCGACACCTCCGGCCTCCGGGCCCGCCTCCAGGTACTGCAGCAGCTCCTCCCCTGCTCCCTGCTCCTGCTCTGCACACCCTGGAGATGCAAAAGGCGTTTTGGCAAGCGGAGAAACCCCCAGCTCCCCAGTGCTGGTGGCAGCCCCAGAGCTGAGCTCAGACACCCTTCGGATGGAAAGCAGCAGAGCCAGAGGTGGAACCTTCAGTCTCAGTGCTGGTTTTGCCCAGCAAAGCTGAGTCAGAGCCTCTGTCAGCTCCTCTGGGAGTCCTGGGCACTGCAGGAACCTCTCAGGGGAAAGGTTTCAGTCAGTTTTCTCCAAACCCTCCTGGAAGGAGCTGTGGGGCTGCAGTGGCACCAAAGTCTGCCTCAGAAACTGCAGGGGCTCTCAGCAATTTCCCCTCCAAGGTCACCTTCGTGTGCCTGCTGTCCCCATGTCCCGAGGGTCCCCCCAAGTGCCAGCACTGCTGAGGATGCCCCAGGTGCCTTTCAGCTGCAAAGCTGCTCCCGAAGGAGCTGTGAGCAGCCAGCACAGCCAGCGTCTCTGCTGGGGACAGGAGGACATTGGTGTCCCCAAGAATCACTTTCTGCAGGACTTGCTCTCCCTGCAGGGATCACTCTCTGCAGGACCCGTTTGTTCTCCTGCAGGACCCGTTTGCTCTCCCTGCAGGAATCACTCTCTGCAGGACCCCTTTGCTCTCCCCGCCCCTCCCGCTGTCCTGCCGAGGACCGTTCCCGTTTCCAGGTGCTCACAGCCCCTGTCCCCACAGGCCCTGTCCCCGGGGGACCTGGAGCACTGGTTCCAGCAGGTGGTGTTGGCCGTGGAGGGCAGCCAGGGGGGCTCAGAGCGGGGCCAGCACACGGCGCGGCTGGAGAGGATCTACCACAGCCTTATGGGCTCCTCTCCTGCAGGTGAGCCCAGGCAGACATTCCCAGGGGACAGGGAGCCCTGGTGTCCCCTGTGTCCCTGTGTCACTCCTGCCCGTGGCCCAGTTTCCATTTCTCCCTCCCAGCATTGCTGCAGACGCTCAGTGATGGCTCTGTGAGAGCAGGGCCCCCCAGCCTCACATCTGGCCTCACCCCAGGAGCTCTGGGCTGGGAGAGCCCCAGGGCTGCCCCAGCCAGCGCTCAGCACTGGGGCTCGTGCTCCTGTGTGGGGAAATGCCCCAAGCATCCTTGTTTTCCCAGGGAACAATCCCCAGGAAGGGCTGCAGGGCACCCCTCTGCCCAGCCCCAACATCAGCTTCCACCTGTGGACTGAGGATGAGCAGCTCTGTGAGTGCCCCGGGGGTGCTGGGGGGGTCTGAGCCTGGGGGTCCTGTCCCAGAGGGGTCACTGAGCCCTGACCCTTGGGCAGGGAGTTTGGGCACCACTGTCCCAGGGCCAGGCTCGTGGAGATGGGTCTGCCTGTGCCAGGCCTCCTTCTGGGTGAGGAGGGGGAAGGAGCTGGGGCTGCTACAGGAGGTGCCAAGAGCACCAGTGGGTGCCCCTGGCAGTTCCCAGAGCACCTGTGAGTGTCCCTGGCAGTGCCCATAGCACCTCTGGGTGCCCCAGCAGTGCCCAGAGTACCTGAGGGTGCCCTTGGCAGTGCCCAGGGTACCTGTGGGTGCCCCTGGCAGTTCCCAGAGCAGCTGTGGGTGCCCCGGCAGTGCCCAGAGCACCTGTGGGTGCCCCAGGCAGTGCCCAGAGCACCTGTGGGTGCCCCTGGCAGTGCCCAGAGCACCTCTGGGTGCCCCTGGCAGCGCCCATAGCATCTCTGGGTGCCCCAGGCAGTGCCCAGAGCACCTGTGGGTGCCCCCGCAGTGCCCAAGGCCAGGCTGGATGGAGCTGTGAGCAGCCTGCTCTGGTGGAAGGGGTCCCTGTCATGGCAAGGCTGGGAATGAGGATGATCCCCAAGGTCCTCCCCAACCCGAACCAGTCTGGGGTTCTGGGGCTGGAGCAGCACCGAGCTCTCTCAATGGGAGGTGGGGCTGAGGCCTGGCTGCCTTCGTAGCTCTCAGCTCTGCAAGTTCCCTGAGGGGAGGGACGCTGTGCCCCCCCGTGCCCCCCTGGGCTCCCCTGTGCCCCTCTGTGCCCCCGTGCCCGCTCAGGCTCCCCGTGCCCGCAGGGAAGGAGCTGGTGCTGTTCCTGCGGCCGCTGTCGCAGAGCTGCGAGCCCGAGTGCCCGGGGCAGGAGCTGGAGGCCCTGGAGATGCCGGACCCGCTGCCGGGCTGCGGCTGCTGCGGCCAGAGCCGCTTCTCGGTGCTGTCCACGGACAGCGGCATCGAGCGGGACCTGCCCGCGCCGGAGGAGCCGTGCGAGCGCTCCCGGCTGCACAGGAAGGGCGGCATCAAGAAGAAGCCGTCCCCGCTGGACAGCGCGGCCCTGCTGCAGGCCGGCGGCGGGAAGGGCCCCGGGAAGGGCCCCGGGAGGGCGGGGGCGCCCCCCGAGCCCGCGGCCCCGCTGCAGAGGCCGCACACCGCCCGCGTGGTGCTGCTGGGCGACGACCGCGTCCTGGGCCGCCTGGCACGAGCCTTCCACTCGCTCAGGTGCTGCGGGCTCGGGGGGACGGCAGCGCAGCGGGGCTGGGGCTGTGGGAGCAGCCGGGGGCTGGGGGCCGGCTGGGGCTGGGGCTGGGGCTGGGGCTGAGGGAGCAGCCGGGGGCTGGGGGCGGGCTGGGGCTGGGGCTGGGGCTGGGGGCAGGCTGGGGCTGGGGGCAGGCTGGGGCTGGGGCTGGGGCTGGGGCTGGGGGCGAGCTGGGGCTGGGGCTGGGGGCAGGCTGGGGCTGGGGCTGGGGCTGTGGGAGCAGCCGGGGGGCTGGGGGCAGGCTGGGGCTGGGGCTGGGGCTGGGGCTGGGGCTGGGGCTGTGGGAGCAGCCGGGGGGCTGGGGGCAAGCTGGGGCTGGGGCTGGGGCTGGGGCTGGGGGCAGGCTGGGGCTGGGGCTGTGGGAGCAGCCGGGGGGCTGGGGCTGGGGCTGGGGCTGTGGGATGGGGCTGGGGCTGTGGGAGCAGCCGGGGGGCTGGGGGCGAGCTGGGGCTGGGGGCGAGCTGGGGCTGGGGCTGGGGCTGGGGCTGTGGGAGCAGCCGGGGGGCTGGGGGCAGGCTGGGGCTGGGGCTGGGGCTGGGGCTTGGGCTCGGCGGTGCCCGGGGCGGGCTCGGATCCCGTATGCAGCTCCCAAACGCACCCGGCTGTCCCTGGCGGCTCTCGGGGCCCAGGTGATGCGCACAGCGTGTCCTCCCCTCTGTCCGGGGCTGGGTTAAACGAGAAACAAACGAGGCAAGGTGTTTTCCTGTGCCAAAGGGAAAAATCCCACAGAGAAGCTGTTTCCCAGCTGGCTGTCCTCAGCTGGGGTGGGTGACAATGTGGGCAGCCTGGGAGCAGAGCTGGGTGCACAGGGACACCAGGCCCTGATAAAAACTCTTCCCCATCACCTCCCCCTGCTTGATCTGGGAGCCCAGGGCACATCCCGGGGAAGGAGGCAGCGAGGGGCGCAGGTGGCAGAGCAGCCGCCATGTCCTGGCACTGCCCAGCCGTGCCCAGGTGCCACCTTGTGCCCCTGCCCTCGGGACATCTCCGTTCGCGTTTCAGGAAGCGGGAAGCCCGCCGAGTGTTCCTGACGCCCCGGCTGGACCTGCAGTTCTACCACATCCCCGTGGTGCCGGGGCAGCCCCAGCCCTCGGCGGCTGCTGTGAGTGCAGGGGGAGAGCAGGGATCGGGAATTCCTGTCTGTCCGGGGGTGGGATCGGGAATTCCTGTCTGTCCGGGATGGGGAGAGCAGGGATCGGGAATTCCTGCGTGTCCAGGGGTGGGGAAAGCAGGGATCGGGAATTCCTGCCTGTCCGGGGGTGGGATCGGGAATTCCTGTCTGTCCGGGGTGCCAGGCTGTGGCTGTGAGCTGTGGCTGTGAGCTGTGGCTGTGAGCTGTGGCTGTGAGCTGCATTTCCCCGCAGGAACACGCTGACCCTGAGGAGCTGTGTGAGGTGGCCGGGTACCTGGGCAGGGCTGACCCCTGGTACGAGAGCAACATCAACACCCTGGGCCACATGATCCCCAAGCTGGCCACCATGGTAGGAGGAAAACCTTGCCACGTCCTGAAAACACCTGCAGCCCCTGGGGAGGGCTCTGTGCCCTGCAGGGCTCTCCCTCCCCAGAGAGATTAACCCTGCAAAACCTCCCCAGGCCCTGCAGGGCCCTCCATCCCCAGGGAGATTAGTCCTGCAAACCCTGAGGAGGGCTCTGTGCCCTGCAGGACTCTCCATCCCCAAGGAGATTAAATTTGCAAACCCTCTCCAGGCCCTGCAGGGCTTTCCATCCCCAGACATTTTCCAAACCCTCCCCAGGCCCTGCAGAGCTCTCCATCCCCAGAGAGATTTCCCTTCCAAACCCTCCCCAGGCCCTGCAGAGCTCTCCATCCCCAGAGAGATTTCCCTTCCAGACCCTCCCCAGGCCCTGCAGGGCTCTCCACCCCAGGCAGAGATTTCCCTTGCAGACCCTCCCCAGGCCCTGCAGGGCTCTCCACCCCAGAGAGATTTCCTCTCCAGACCTTCCCCAGGCCCTGCAGGGCTCTCCACCCCAGAGAGATTTCCTCTCCAGACCCTCCCCAGGCCCTGCAGGGCTCTCCACCCCAGAGAGATTTCCCTTCCAGACCCTCTCCAGGCCCTGCAGGGCTCTCCACCCCAGGCAGAGATTTCCCCTCCAAACCCTCCCCAGGAGGTGCCCGTGTCTGACACTGCCCCAGCCCACAAAAGCCATTTGCTGTGGTGGGGTTTTTTGATCAGGGGACAGGAAATGGCAGATTTCAAGAAAGAAACCTTGTGCTGAAATCCCCCCAGCTGTCATTTCCCGGCAGTTTGAGCCACCTCTGCCAGCCCACGTAGAAAGGGCTGCCAGGGGGGAGCAGCTCGCACTCGCTGTGAGTGGCAGGGCCAGAGGACAGCTCATCCCTCCCTCGGTGCCCAGGAGGGTGTGAGGCCTCATGGCAGGGTTTCTGAGAAGTGGCAGGGCTGAGCCAGCCTGTGGTTTGTCCCCCAGCCCAGCAGGGCCCTGGTGACCGACCCGTTCCTCACCGACGTCATCGCCTACTACGCCCGCATGGGCACGCAGCCCGTCTGCTTCCAGGTGCACTCTGTCAAGGTGGGTGGCACAGCTGGCACAGCCTGGCCTCCAGCAGCCCTGCAGGGGCTGGCAGAGCTGGGCAGAGCCAGAGGGGGCTGCCAGCAGATCCCGCCTGGGTCCCCATTCCCCAGCCCGTGATCCTGGAGCTCAGCTGAGCACATCCCAGCCTGATCCCCATTCCCCAGCCCCTGACCCTGGAGCTCATCCCAGCTGATCCCAGTCTGATCCCCATTCCCCAGCCCGTGAACCTGGAGCTCAGCTCAGCTGATCCTGATCCCCATTCCCCAGCCCATGACCCTGGAGCTCAGCTGAGCAGATCCCAGATCCCAGTCTGATCCCCATTCCCCAGCCCCTGACCCTGGAGCTCAGCTCAGCTGATCCTGATCCCCATTCCCCAGCCCCTGACCCTGGAGCTCAGCTGAGCCAGTGCCCCTGGCAGGGCCATTTGGGGATCTCAGCCCAGCACAGGGAGCCTTGAAATGCCCCCCAGGGCTCGGGGTGCTCAGGAGCCCTGTTCCTGCTGCTCTGAGTGCTGGCAGGGAGCAGGGCTCTGCTGTGCCAGCACCCCCTGTACCTGCAGGGGCTTTGCAGCGCTTCCTGCAGCACCCTTTGATGGATTTCCTGCCAGCTTTGCTCTGAGGTGCTATCAGAGCAAGGGCTGGCATTTGATAGGAGAGCAAAGTGCTAAATTTGAGCATACAATATTAACCCTTCCCTCCCTACTCCTCTGGCAGCCCCTCCAAAGCTCAGGCACAGAGCTCCTTTTATCTGCTCACCCTGGCACCTATTAGGGACGGGATCTCCAGGACCTGCTCTGCACATCCTGCCCAGTTCAGGCCCGTGAAAGGGAAATAATCCCCAGGGTTTGGGTGAGCTGGCACTGAGCTTGGGTCAGAGAGGAGCAGCGTCCCCTGAAGCTCAGCAGCGGCTCAGCCTGGCCTGGGCAATGGCAGTGACTCAGCTCCGAGGGCACAGTGACATCCAGTGGCAGGGGACACTGCCCGTGGCTCTGGCAAGGCTCCCCACCCTCCTGGAGCTGAGGAAACAGAGCCAGGGCAGCTCCTCACCCCACAGGGACCCTGAGCGCCATGGCCAGCTCCCAGCCCCCCGGGGCTGCTCTGGAGGGGCTGTCCAGGGTACAAGCCTCGTGTGACACCTCAGGGTGACAGAGGAGATGTCACCAGGGCTGTTCCTGTCAGGGCTGTGTCTCTCAGGGCTGTGTCTCTCAGGGCTGTGTCTCTCAGGGCTGTTCCTGTCAGGGCTGTTCCTGTCAGGGCTGTGTCTCTCAGGGCTGTTCCTGTCAGGGATGTTCCTCTCAGGGCTGTGTCTCTCAGGGCTGTTCCTCTCAGGGCTGTTCCTCTCAGGGCTGTGTCTCTCAGGGCTGTTCCTCTCAGGGATGTTCCTGTCAGGGATGTGTCTCTCAGGGCTGTTCCTGTCAGGGCTGTTCCTCTCAGGGCTGTGTCTCTCAGGGCTGTGTCTCTCAGGGCTGTTCCTTTCAGGGTGATTCCTCTCAGGGCTGTTCCTGTCAGGGATGTTCCTCTCAGGGCTGTGTCTCTCAGGGCTGTTCCTCTCAGGGATGTTCCTCTCAGGGCTGTGTCTCTCAGGGCTGTTCCTTTCAGGGTTATTCCTCTCAGGGCTGTTCCTCTCAGGGCTGTGTCTCTCAGGGCTGTTCCTCTCAGGGCTGTTCCTCTCAGGGCTGTGTCTCTCAGGGCTGTTCCTTTCAGGGTGATTCCTCTCAGGGCTGTTCCTGTCAGGGATGTTCCTCTCAGGGCTGTGTCTCTCAGGGCTGTTCCTCTCAGGGATGTTCCTCCTAGGAGTGTGTCTCTCAGGGCTGTCCCTCTCTTCCAGGTGCTGTTCCAGGACCCAGCCCAGGAGCCAGCTGAGGACGTGTTCCTGACGGAGCTGCTGACCCAGGTGCAGGACGGCCCCTCCCACAGAGGTGTGTGTGTCCCACCAGCCCGGACAGGGCTCCTGTCATGCCCAGGGCCCCCTCAGCCTGCAGAGCTCCAGGCCTTGTTCCTGGCCAGGCCTCCCTGAGCACCTCCACCAGGAGATCAGGCTGATGAGAGCCCTGGTGGCCGCTGGCTCCTGGCCCAGCCAGGGTTTGCAGTCTGAGCCTCTGGTCGGCTCCAGGGCACTCAGGAGCTGGACCTGAGCCCTGATTTAGTTGAGGAAACAAGCCGGGATTCACAGCCAGATGTTTTCCTGTTAGAAACTCGGCTCCTCCAGCTGCCAGGGATGGAGCAGGAGTGCTTGGAGGCTGTGCCAGCAGTGCCACACTGAGTTCCAGCAGTGCCATCCAGCCTCTCTGTCAGTGCACTCTGGTGCCCAATCCAGGGGATGTTTGTCACTGAGGCTGGCACGGAGCCTGCAGTGAGCCTGTCCCACTGGCACAGAGCCCCAGCTGCCAAGACAGGGACAGAAGGGACAGAGTGTGACAGGAGGCCATGGTGGGACACTGGGGGGCTCAGCCCAATGGGGATCCCTCTCTGCTGAGCACAGACAGGTGAGAGGAGGGAGATCCAACCCCACCTGGTTCCCTCCTGGCAGAGCTGAGCACGACCAAGAGGAAAAGCACCCTGGATGGGCCTGGCATGGACCTCACAGTGACCTGCAGGAGGGTGAGTGGGGCCCCTGCACCCCCAATCTCTGCTCCAGCAGGGCACACATCTCCTAAAAGGGCACTGACCCTCCCTCCTTCCGCTGGAACTGCTGTCCAGGCAAGGACAGGGGGCTGTGCTGGACCTGTGAGCTCCCCTGTGCTTGTGACAGGCTGTGCCCAGCCCTGCCAGGGCACTGCCAGGGCATTGATTGCCAGGGCATTGATTGCCAGGGCACTGATTGCCAGGGCACTGCCAGGGCATTGATTGCCAGGGCACTGATTGCCAGGGCACTGCCAGAGCATTACCAGGGCGCTGCCAGGACATTGCCAGGGCACTGCCAGGGCTCTCCCCTTGCCCGCAGGTCGTGCTCAGTGAGCGGCGGAAGGAGCTGGCGCTGTCCCTGCGCTCCACGGGCCTGCTGATGAAAGCCCTCCCTGCAGAGGAGGCTGCAGGTGGGCTCTTCCTCCTTCCTGGGGTTCCTGGTGCTCAGGGCAGTGAATCTGCCCACGGCCCTTGGTGCCAGCTGTGTCTGGGCTCTGGGGTGGAACCGGTGACAGGAATGTTGCTGTCCCCACGGTCTGGTTGGGGTTTTCTCAGGAATGACGTGTCTGAGGCTCAGACAGGATTCCAGCATCTTCCCTCTGCTCCAGTCTTCCTCTTCCAGCTGCCCCTTAGCACTGGGCCAGCTTTCCACCCCGAGCACGATCCCACACAATTCCCATGTCCTTGGAGTCTGCTGCAGTCCTGTGTGTCCATAGTGCACCCAAATGTGGGGCAGGGCCCCCAGAGCTGAGCTGAGGCCGTGCCCTGGCCCCAGCCCAACCTCTGCTTCTGTCCCAGGCCAGGGCTGCCTCACTGTGACCATCACTGAAATCATCAGGACCAGCAACTTGGCAGGACGCTCGTTCTCAGTGAGTACCTGTGGCATCCTCAGGGCCAGACTCCCCTCAACAGCAGGGAAAGGGGCAACCCTGTGGGGAGGAGAGGGCTTTGGGGCCACCCTGCAATTATTTTCTGTGGAAAAGTCTGGATGTTTGAGCCAAAGCTCCAGACACCCTGGGTGCCCTCCCTGCTGGTCACTCTCATCCCTGCTGGTCACTGCTATCCCTGCTGGTCACTCTCATCCCTGCTGGTCACTCTCATCCCTGCTGGTCACTGCTATCCCTGCCGGTCATTCTCATCCCTGCTGGTCACTGCCATCCCTGCTGGTCACTGCCATCCCTGCTGGTCACTGCTATCCCTGCTGGTCACTGCCATCCCTGCCGGTCACTGCCATCCCTGGTGGTCACTCTCATTCCTGCTGGTCACTGCTATCCCTGCTGGTCACTGCCATCCCTGCTGGTCATTCTCATCCCTGCTGGTCACTCTCATCCCTGCTGGTCACTGCTATCCCTGCTGGTCATTCTCATCCCTGCTGGTCACTGCTATCCCTGCCGGTCACTGCTATCCCTGCTGGTCACTGCTATCCCTGCTGGTCAGTGCCAGGTTCCGAATCCAGACAAAGGATTCTCTCTGTGTCACATCTGAGGCTAAAGAAGAAAACCAGAGCGATGCCATTGTCTGTCCCTGTCACACCAGCACATAGCCGAGGGAGGGCAGGGACACCCTCACAGGCTGTCCCTGCTGTCCCCATGCAGGCTGTGGCACACAGGTTCAGAACTCGCAGCATCAAGGTCAGGAGCCCAGAGCAGAGACCCTTCACTGTGCGGCTGGACAAGGACAACAGGAGAACCTACAGGGACGTGATTGGGTGAGAATCCTGGCTCTGCACATCTCCTGCCTCCCCTCGGTCAGGGAGCCCTGGTCCCCACCCCTGACAAAGCCCCATTCCTTCTCCAGGGACAGCAGGGACACAGGGGCTCTCCCACATTTGTGTTTTGGGACGTGGTGTGAGGAATAATGTGTCCTTTACACAAAAGGTGCTGTCGTTGAGGCAGGAGAAAAGCAGGCACCGCCAGGGCCGAGCAGAGCTCAGATCTGAGCTATGAATGTATCGGGATGTTGATGCTCTCTGCACCGCCTGCATCCCCCGGGCTCTCCAGCAGGGGCAGGGGGGGAGAGCACCCAGCCCTGTGGCCATGGCCGGGGCTGGGGTGCCTGGGGAGCTGCAGGGACAAGGGCTGTGCTCAGGGTTCAGGGCCCAGCCAACACAAACTGTGAATGCCTGAGTCTCACCGAGCTCAGGAGCTCGGGGTGTGTCAGACACTGACACCCAGCAGCCCATCTCTGCAGTCAGCCCCAGCTGCAGAGAGCACAAATGCAGCTGTGGCTGCAGGGGCAGAGCTGGGCTTTGCTCACAGGTCCCATCACAGGACATGTGCTCTGTGCCCTTCCAGCCTGGAGGTGTCTCCCTGCCTCGAGCCCAGCTACTGCCTGCAGAAGACGAGGACCACGAAATGCAGCCCTGAGGAAACAGAGGACGTGGGGCTGGTGAAATACCTGCCCAAGTCTCTGCTGCTGCCCATCAACACTTTCGCAGGAGTCATCCCCTGAAGGGGACAGGAAAAGGTGCTGCGGGTTACGATGTGGGGCCAGCACAGAGCACACGGGGAGAGGAAACTCTGAAAGCCACCAGGGGGGACTTTACATGGCAATGGTGGGGAAAGCAGACGTGAATGGGCTCGGAGGGCACAGCCCTGCCCTGTGACATGTGTGACAATTGCTGACAACCCCTGCCAAGGACACAGCCCTGCTGGTGACAGTGTGACAGTGTGACACTGGCCCCATGCCCCTGCCAAGGGCACAGCCATGCCCTGTGACAGTGTGACAGTGTGACACTGGCCCCATGCCCCTGCCAAGGGCACAGCCCTGCTGGTGACAGTGTGACAGTGTGACAATGGCCCCATGCCCCTGCCAAAGGAACAACCCTGCCCTGTGACAGTGTGACACTGGCCCCATGCCCCTGCTAAAGGAACAACCCTGCCCTGTGACATGTGACCATGCCAAGGGCACAGCCATGCCACAGGACTGAGCTTTCACCTTTTGCATAGGTCAGGGAAAAGCTCGGAGCTCTCCATTCAGGAAGAACAAGGCAGATCCGTGGGAGGTGGTGTTGCCTGTCCTGGGGAGCCCAGGGCAGCTGGCAGCAGCAATGTTCCCTTTGGAGATGTCTCACAGCCCAGCAGGGCTCAGGTTTTCACCTCACAAGCTCTGTGCCAGACTGGGGCATCAAACATTGTGCCTCGATGGAAGCTGAGGAGCAGCAGGAGCTCTCGGGCACCTCAGGAAACCTCTGCACGAGCAGCTGCTGGTTTTGGGATCGTGTGGGCTTTAAGGGGCAACCCCTCTGCACTCCTCTGCCTCCTCAGGGCTTCCCTGGGGGGTTTGCACACACAGAGAAAAGACTCAGAAAGCCAAAAGGCTTGGAGCTGGGCTGGGGTGTGGGCTGGAGCCCAGTTTGTTCTGTACAGCTGTAATTTATGTAGATGGATGATAAATTATTTGTATAGGTGTCACGGATGACTTGCACCGGAGGGTGCAATCCTTTTAGTGCCAATTGAAAGAAATTAAGACAAACCCCAGCTGAAGCTGCCATTGGTGGTTGTTGTGTGTTTGCACGCGGCTGGGATGCACACGGCTCCTGTGGCTCCTGTCCGTGTCCCCCCGGGCCGGGAGGAGGGCGAGCCCCGGGCAGGGCCCCTCCGAGCCCAGCGGAACCGCGGCCGCCGCTCCCCGGCCTGTGCGGGGCCCTGGGGCCGGATGAGCGCTCTGGCCGCTCCTGCCCGAGCATCCCGGGACCTGCGGGAGGGGACGCGCCGGGACATCCGCGTGCCGGTACCGGGACATCCTCATGCCGGTACCGGGACATCCCCGTGCCGGTACCGGGACATCCTCATGCCGGTACCAGGACATGCACGTGCCAGTACCAGGCCATCCCCGTGCCAGTACCGGGCCATCCGCGTGCCATTCCCGTGCCATCCCCGTGCCGGTCCTGGGCCATTCCCGTGCTGGTACCGGGCCATCCCTGTGCTGGTACCGGGCCATCCCTGTGCCAGTACGGGGTCATTCCCGTGTCAGTACCGGGCTGTTTTCGTATCAGTCCTGGGCCGCTCCTGTACCGGTGCTGGGCCATTCGGGTGTCGGTTCCAGACCATTCCCGTTCCGGTCCCGGCCCGGCCCGCAGACGGCGCTGCCCCCCGCCGGTGCGGTGGCGGGGCAGGTGCTGCCGGGCCGGTGCCGCCCCGGTGCCGCAGGTGCGGCGGCTCCGCCCTGCCCGGACCGGGCCCGGCGGGGAGCGGCGGCGCTGGCGGCGGGTGAGGCCATGCGGAGCGGGCCATGAGCGAGCGCTGGGACGTGGGCCGGGCGCTGGCGCTGGCCGCGCTGTTCCGGGGGCTGCAGGGCGCGGGCCGGGGCTGCGCCGAGCCCTTCCTGCCGCTCTACCTGCGGCTGCTCGGGCTGCCCGCGCCGCTGGTGGGGGCCGCGGCCGGGGCCCGGCTGCTGGCGGCGCTGGCCGTGCCGCTGTGCTGCCCGCGGGGCCGCGCCGGGCGGCTCCTGCTGCTGCTGGGCACGGCGCTGGGCTCTGCCGGGGCCAGCCTGGCGCTCACCCTCATCCCGCCCGCGGGGGACGCGGCGCACACGGGCTGCAGCCCGCAGCTCGGCCTGCCCGGCTCCCTGCCCGCCCCGCTGCCCTCCGTGCTCCCCTCCGCTCTGCCCAGCCCGGTGCCCAGCCCGGTGCCCACCGCAGTGCCCAGCCCCGTGCCCAGCCCCGGCAGGAGCAGTGACAGAGCGCCGAACCCGAGCGCTGTGCCGCACACCGGAGCTGTGCCAGGGCGAGCCGGGACGAGGGCTGCTGACGTGGTGGCAGCGAGCAGGGAGCCCGCTCTGGGCAGTTCAGCCTCCCGGGGACTTCAGGAACGCGGCAGAGGGACTGGGGACGGTGATCCAAAGGGAACAGGCTCCTCGGATGGTCGCTCTGGCCGGACGGTGAAAGGCATCGATCAGCAGACACCGGAACCAGGAGGGCCGGCGTCCTACAGCCCTCCCTCTCCGCGGCTCCCGGAGGAAACGCCGGGTTCTGCTGCTACCGATCCTGCTGATAATGCTGAGGAAAGCCTAAATGGCACTGAGGGTAATGAGCCAGCTTTGTTTAAAACAGCTCCTCCCGCCGTTG
This sequence comes from Melospiza melodia melodia, assembly GCF_035770615.1. Lineage (NCBI taxonomy): Eukaryota > Metazoa > Chordata > Aves > Passeriformes > Passerellidae > Melospiza > Melospiza melodia. The sequence continues at coordinate 1,603,548 of NC_086217.1, read as the reverse complement.
GAGATACCCACGTGCCTGAAAACCTTTCAGACTCTGGAGATGCCGGCTTGGAGGCAGTGCAGAGCATCTCCCAAGACAGACAGTACCGGGTTTTTCTCATGGTCCTGGGCGCCGCGGTGCTTTGGGAGCTGCTGGCTACGTCCCTGGAATGGGCCATGGATGAGAGTGTGTACGAGTACCTGGACTTTGTGGACGCCACGGACAGGCACGGGGGGCTGTGGCCGTGGGGCTGTGTGGGCGCGGCCGCCGGGGCGTGTGGCGCGTCCGTGCTGGTGGATCGGCTGCCCTGCTCCCTCGGCGGCTCCATCCCCCGCCTGGCCGTGCACTTCTACGCCTACGCCGTGCTGGCCGTGCTCTCCCTGACGGTCAGCGTCTCCTTTCCCAGCTCCATTCCCAGGCGGAGCCCCCGCGCTCCCGGGCTGCCCAAGGCGCTGTCCCTGCTGCGGGGGCACGGCCGGGCGCTGCTCTTTGCGGGCACCCTGTTCCTCGTGGGCGCCGCCAGCTCTGCCAGCCACAGCTTCCTGCCGTGGCAGCTGCAGGACCAGGGCGGCAGCGAGCTGCTCGTGGGGCTCTGGGCGGCGCTGGGGCCGCTGGCGGAGCTGGCGCTTCACCCGCTGGGGCCGCGGCTGCTGCGGGCACTGCCGGGCGGCGGGGCGGAGGCGCTGGGCCTGGGCGCGCTGGCAGCGCAGCTCCTGAGCTATTCCCTGCTCCGGGTGCCTTGGGCAGCGCTGCCCCTGCAGGCCCTGTCCGGCCTCGGCAGCGGGGCCCTGCGGAGGCACACGCAGGGGACGGTGCGGGACGTGGCCACGCCGGGCACCGAGCGTGCCCTGCTCGCCCTGCTGCGGGCGCTGGGCACGGCTGGGGCCGGCCTGGGCAGCCTCGGGGCGGGGTTTGTGGTGCAGCTCCTCGGGCTGCCCGTGCTGCTCCGGGCCAGCTGCGTGGGGCTCGGGATCTGGACCCTCTTCTCCCTAATTGTCCGATCCAGACTGCCCCGGCAGAGGAAAATTAATTATTCCCGGCTGCTGGCTGCGGATTCCAGTGAGATGAGTGACTCCGAGGAGGAGAGCGAGAAGGACTGGCTGGTAAAGGCGATGAAGGATGAGAGCTTTAACAGGAATTGGATACAGCAGCATGGGATCAACTAGTCTGTACCTAAATCTGTGGGGTGGAGTGGGAACCTGGCAATGATAATGTCCACAAATCACCATCAATTCTAAACTGCTGAATATATACTGCTATATCTGACAGGAGAGAATTTTATTTTTAAAAACTCTTATAAATCTTATTTTCTTACTTTATAGCATTCTACATTGTTTGTAATTTTTCCTTTTTAACTTGATGATTTTGCTTCCAAAATCCCAAACGGGTATTTCAGGTGTACATTGGCTAAATGAATGTAGCTGAGTTTTCAGTCACAAACCAAGCTTGGATTGTTGCTGCCAGAGCTGCTGCTGAGGCTGAGTGACAGTTGTGACCTGGGCTGTGACACCACCAAATGGAAACTACTGGCTGACAGCGCCAGAACCCTTCCGGGCTGGCGGTGAACTCTCTCCACTTTATAAGGGATGTGAATAAAAACCCGGTTCATTTGTAAGAGGAGGTTTATCCACAGACTGCCAGCCGTGTCGTGCTTTGTTATTTTGGTGGTATTCCTGCTGGGAATCTGCTGGGAGAGCCCTCCAGTGTGCTCAGAGCCCGCGGCTGGCCCGGCCCTCCTGGGCACTTCCCGGTGCTGATTTAAGGTGTGCCCGGCTGGCCCGGCCCTCCTGGGCACGTCCCGGTGCTGATTTAGGGCGTGCCCGGCGTTCCAGGTGGCAGGAAGGGGCCTGGGCTCCCGGGCTGGGATTTCCGGGGCTGGGATGGGACACCTGCCCTCGCTCAGCTGCATCCTGGGCAGGGCTCCTGCGGCTGCTGAAACAGCCAGGCAGGGACAGCACAACCGCAGAAAGAGAAGGGGAAATTATGTGCTTTATTAACCCTCACTAACAAAGCGACACCTGGGCGCAGGTGCACACAGAGAGCGGCGCTCGCTCCGTGCCAGAGGATCTCCTACACACTGAGCTATCCCAGGCTGTTCCCAGCTGGAAGTCACTGGTTCCCAGCCCTCCTCTTCACCTGTTCCTGGGTTAAGCCCCCTCACCTGCCCTGCCTTCACCTCCAAGGCACAGATTCCAGCCCCTCTCCAGGAGGTAAGTTCTGCTTCTCAATGGAAAATCGGCGGTCTGGTGTCATCAGAAGATCTTAAATGGGGTTTAAATGAACCCCTTAAATGAGCCTCGGAGTCCCCTTAAGGCACAGCAAAGGCTGCTGTCAGTTATCAGGTATTCCTCGGTCAGGAAATCGCATCATTCCTGTGCACAGGGATGGATTTCAGTAACATCTGCATGAGTGTTGGAAAATAAATGAAATTTAGCAAAATATTTAATTATAGTGAGTTGTGTGTGAACTGGTTTGTTAAAAAGTAGTTTTGTAGCCGTTGAAAGTGTGTTGGGTTTGTGTGTAACCTAGCAGGTAGTCTTAGGGATTTAATAAATAATTAAACTGGTGCAGGAAAGTAAGAATGCTAACCTGTCTGGAGGCAGCATACAATGCTCTTAGAATAAGATAAGCAGAGGATTAATGATCTTGTTTGTGAACCAAGGAATGTATCACAAGGGGTCTGTGACCAGGCAAGGGGAACGGGGAACTGTTCCTTGGAGACTTTGTTGTGAATCGCATGTATAAGAGGGAAGCACCCATACGTGAATTTGGGGGCTCGGACTTTGGGACGTGAGTCCCTCAGTTCCCCAGGCCCTTAATAAAGCACCCACAAAACTTGTCCGAGTTTTGTGTCATTTATCAATCGGGCAACATGAGTGGCTCACAGACCCCGAGACAGGCAGCTGCAGAAAGCAGAATATTTATGGAGATGCGCATTTATTGTGGCATATGCAAATGGCCTGGCAGTGTGTCACCGTGCCGCGCTGTGGGCTCGGCAGGAAACGCTGGAGACAAGGAAAGGGCTCCGGGCGATAATTCCTCCCTCTGTAGGCATCGATCCCGCATTATGTGTGCATCAGATGTTTTCGGGGTAATTAGCTCCCGCTCTCCTGGCAGCGATCCTGTGTGCCAGCAAAATGCTGCGCTGGAGTGGCTCCATAGATAGAGCTGTCCCCGTGCCGAGAATAGCTGGAACTTTTTATTAAGATGTTATCATCTCCCGGGAATTCAAACACGAGCGGAGCAATTTTGATGTCAAGAATTTCTCCCGGTCTTATTGTCGTGTAATACCCGAGGAACAAAGCGTGTTAATGGGGGATCTGCCTGCAGTCAGGCTCATCCCTGCACGCAGCGCATCCCGAGCCTTTGTGAGCGGCACAGAAAGAGCTGGAACGCTTTGAAATGCAGCTGCTGCTTCAGCTGCCCTCGTTAGAAGCGATTACCTGGGTGAGCCGTGCCCTTTTCATCATTCTCAGCACAGCAGCGGCTGCTGGATTCCAGATTCACGGGGAGAAGCCTTGCAGTGACAGGAGCCCGTTCATCTGTGCAGAGGAGCGACTCCCCTGAATCTGCACCGAATGTGTTTAATGGATTGATAATCTTTAAAAAATCCCTCACTGTGCAAGATTATCACACTGACTTCGGGCATTCCCTTAAATCCTGCCCGTCCACAGCACGAGCACACCTTCCTTCACAGCACGAGGAGGAGCAGGGAAGGTCCCATTGAAACTCCTCAGCCTCAGAGTTCCAGGAGCTGGGCTGAGGAGGAAGCCCAGCTGCTCCTCTGCCTGATTTGCACTCCCCCCTGCCCCGAGGATTCCATCCAATCCAGCAGCTCCAGTGGTGAATTGTATCCTGGCTCTGGGCTGCCTGATTCACTCCCGATAAATTGAGTGTATAAAATGCATTCAACTCCGGTTCAGCCCCCAGCAGATCTGGCTGCTCGCAGTGAAAGTCATCCTGGAGAGTGCTTGCCTGAAGAACTGATTAAAATATTTACAGGTTCATTTTCTCTGCGCTTCCGAGCGACCAAAACAAGGTGAGTCACTGCAGCCCCGCTGGCTCCAGGGCTGGGGGCGCTGATCCCTTCATCGGCTGAGAGGCAGCAGCTTCACGGCTCTCCTTCCCTGCACAGCCAACACCAAACCAGCCCCTGCAGAGCCAAACCCCCGAACCCCCAAAGCAGCCCCTGCACACCCAAAGCAGTCCTGAACCCCCGAACCCCCAAAGCAGCCCCTGCACACCCAAAGCAGCCCCTGCACCCCCAACCCCCAAAGCAGCCCCTGCACACCCAAAGCAGTCCTGAACCCCCGAACCCCCAAAGCAGCCCCTGCACACCCAAAGCAGTCCTGCACCCCCGAACCCCCAAAGCAGCCCCTGCACCCCCAACCCCCAAAGCAGTCCTGCACCCCCGAACCCCCAAAGCAGCCCCTGCACGCCCAAACCAGCGTGGGCAGCCGTGTCCCTCCCCTCGGCTGGGAGCCGGCAGTTCCTTACAGCCCCAGGGCATTCCTAAGCGATTCCCTGGAATGCTGGAGCTCCCCGTTTGACAAGGGTCACCCTTCCAGCTCCCAGCCCACCCCCACGGCCCCCTGGCTTTGTGCTGCTCCTGGGAGAGTGCTTCTGCATTTCCAGAGGTGCTGCTGCTGCCTTTCCATCCCAGAGGAACAGCTCCCATATCCTTTTCCCCTGTTTTTAGACAGAGACTCTTAATTTTTGCCTTGTTGTGTTTATATTCCACAGTTATCCTCAAAGAATGAAGCACCATCTCTGGCATGTGTTCTGCTTCAAATCCTTCGGCTGGATCAAGAGCCGGGAGCTCCTCTTTGGCTGTTGGAGATGGGAATTCCAGGATTTTGCTCAGGTTTGTGTTGCACTGGCTGGAGCTGAGGCTGTTGTGACCAGAGCCCACGGGCTGGTTCTGGGTGGGATTGGATCCCCCAGACCCCCCCCAGTGTCACCGTGTCCCTGCTCTCCAGCCAGGGGCACTTCCCAAAGTGTCCCTGAGCCACCTCACCGAGCTGGGGTGTCCCTGAGCCCTTGGAGCTGTGCGTGGGTACATCAGTGTCACCCTCAGGCACGTCCTGGCCGAGAGCTGTCCCAGCAGAGGACTCTGTGTGTCCCCTCAGTGTGTTTTGGGGAGGGGGTGCTGAGGTGTGTCCCCTCGCTGTGTTTTGGGAGGGATGCTGAGGTGTGTCCCCTCAGTGTGTTTTGGGGAAGGGGTGTTGAGCTGTGTCCCCTCGCTGTGTTTTGGGGGAAGGGGTGCTGAGCTGTGTCCCCTCAGTGTGTTTTGGGGAGGGGGTGCTGAGGTGTGTCCCCTCAGTGTGTTTTGGGAGGGGGTGTTGAGGTGTGTCCCCTCGCTGTGTTTTGGGGAGGGGGTGCTGAGGTGTGTCCCCTCAGTGTGTTTTGGGGAGGGGGTGCTGAGGTGTGTCCCCTCAGTGTGTTTTGGGGAGGGGGTGCTGAGGTGTGTCCCCTCGCTGTGTTTTGGGGAGGGGGTGCTGAGGTGTGTCCCCTCAGTGTGTTTTGGGAGGGATGCTGAGGTGTGTCCCCTCGCTGTGTTTTGGGAGGGGGTGCTGAGGTGTGTCCCCTCAGTGTGTTTTGGGAGGGATGCTGAGGTGTGTCCCCTCGCTGTGTTTTGGGGGAAGGGGTGTTGAGGTGTGTCCCCTCGCTGTGTTTTGGGAGGGGGTGCTGAGGTGTGTCCCCTCAGTGTGTTTTGGGAGGGATGCTGAGGTGTGTCCCCTCAGTGTGTTTTGGGAGGGATGCTGAGGTGTGTCCCCTCAGTGTGTTTTGGGGAGGGATGTTGAGCTGTGTCCCCTCGCTGTGTTTTGGGGAGGGGTGTTGAGGTGTGTCCCTGCAGAGCCGTGACTCCTCAGCCAGGTGCTCTGGGGGCACAAACCCTGTCAGAGCAGGGTTTGCCCCCACACCCAGCCCGTCCTGGCCGTTTGCTGTGCCCAGCCTAGGGCAGTGCCCCCGGGCATTGCTGTCCTGGCCGAGACAGGAGGGAGCCCCAGGTCCTGCTGAGGTTCCTGCTGCGCTCCAGCCCTTGGGGCTTGGCTCAAAATCTCGCTCTTGGGTTTTCCCATGGGCAAAAGTTGTTTCTACCAGGAACCACGGCTGCCCTGGCTCAGCGGGTTTTTGGGGGTTGTTGGGCGCTGAGCCTCACCCCCGGCACCCCGTGTCCCACCCCCGTGCCCCACGGAGCCTGGGCGCCCTCACTGCCCGGACCCCGCTCGGTCGGTGCCGATGCTGCGCTTTTGGGGCTGAAAGGGGCCGGCTGAAGCTGCGGGGGCAGGGGGCTGCAGGCGGGGGGCTCGGAGCGGAGGGAGCGGCGGGAGCGGAGAGAGCAGAGCAGCGGGAGCGGCGGGAGCGGCGGGAGCGGAGCGGAGGGAGCAGCGGGAGCCCCCGCCCCGGCGGAGCGGAGAGAGCAGAGCAGGGGGAGCAGCGGGAGCGGAGGGAGCAGCGGGAGCCCCCGCCCCGGCGGAGCGGAGCCGTGGGTCGGTGCAGTGGGATCGGTGAGAGCCCCCGCCCCGGCGGAGCGGAGCGGAGGGAGCAGCGGGAGCGGCGGGAGCAGCGCGGAGGGAGCGGTGCAAGCAGCGGGAGCCCCCGGCCCGGTGGAGCACGGGCGCTGGCTGCGGATGGAGGGCAGCCGCGCTTCTCCCCGCTACGGCTCCATGGAATCCACCCGCTGGCCGCCCGCCGGCGCGGGGCCAGGTGAGCGCCGCGGCGCCGGTACCGGTACCGGCACCGCCCGAGCCCAACTTCCCCCGGCCCGGGCCCGGGACAATCCGGGCAGCCGAGCCCCGGGAGCTGGCGGGGAACAGGCGGCTTCATCCAGCAAACGGAGCCCGCCCGGGTCCCCGAGCGGCCATCGGCAGCGGGGATGGATGGATGGATGGATGGATGGATGGATGGATGGATGGATGGATGGATGGATGGATGGATGGATGGATGGATGGATGGATGGATGGATGGATGGATGGATGGATGGATGGATGGAGTGCCTGGGGGACAGTAAGGACGGGAGCAAGGGGGGCTGGAGGGGAGGAAGGGTGGGTGCAGGGGGGTGTCTGCAGGGACACACCGGGGCAGCACGGTCACATCTCGCTGCGTGCGCGGCCCCGGGCACGGCTGTGAGCGGGGCACGGGAGGGCTCGCCCTGTCCTTCACCGCCTTTGCCCCTCTCAGACCGGTCCCTGCAGCAGGACCGAGGTGAGGAGAGCGGGGACGCCAAGCGGGGGAATCGCCTTGAGCAGAGCCCTCGACCTTGGGCTGCAGGAAGGGTCGCAGCGCTGGGCTGGGCCGAGGGAGGCGCCTGCGATCCCTCTGCTCCACCGCCCCTCCAAGCCCTCCCCTTCCCTGCCCCTGTCTGCTCCCCCTCAGCCCCCTGCACCCAGCGGGCTCGGACAGACAGCTGGAGGGGCAGGGCAGGAGGGATCACCAGCTCCAGCATCCTGCTGGCACTGCCTGGGGGCTGTGAGGTGCCCGTGAAGCTGTTCAGCTCCTGGGAGAGCTGTGGAATGTTTGGGTCCTTTGCCTTTGTGCCTTTCCCGGCAGTGTGTGTCCTCCCCTACAGCCCCCGTGGGGCTCTGCGGGGTTCAGCAGCCCGTGCTCTGCTCCAGCAGCTGGGTGACAGAGGGGTGGGCCAGGGACTGGACTCAGGCTGCTGGGGATGGGCAGGACACTCCCCACGGGTGCCTGTGAGCAGGGCTATGGTGGCCGTGATTCTGCTGATTCAGAGCAGTTCTGTGAGCTCCCAGCTCCTGGGCACCTTGGAGTGGGTGAGAACCTTGGGACGGATAAGAGCAGCAATCCCTGTCTGCTATTCGGGTGCTGCTCTGCTGCCTGCTCCCCACCAGGACAGCTCAGACTGAGCCTGTGCTGCCCTGAGCCCTTGGAGCCTCTCGTCCTGCTGGAGTCAGGCTGAGTGTCCCCTGTCCCCGCTGCTGGCAGGAGCAGAGGGAACGCAAGGCTGAGCTGAGGCTCCTCGGGATGGTGCCCCCATGAAGGGCTCTGACCCTCCACAGGGGCTGACAATCGATTTCCCAGCTCTGATCCCGAAGAGAATTGCCCAAAGCTCACCCCGCGCTGTTGGCTGCTGTGACTCATCCCAGCTGGCTGCTGCCCGCCCGAATGCTGTCCCCGAACCATCTGCGATGGAAGTCTCTGGCTGTTACACTCCTCGTTAGCTGAGGCCCCTCCCTGGGCTGCCTGGGATGATCAGAGCATCTCCAAATTTCTGTCCTTGCTTTGCCAGCCTGAAGTGGTGCCAGGCAGGATCCCTTTGGCTCTGGCACTGGGGTTTCTGTGTTTAGGGTTTGTGTAAGGTTTTCTGTGTGGCTGTGCTGCTCTGGGAGAGCTGTGGGAGCACAGGGACCCCTGGGCAATGTGGCCACACTTGGGGCCATCCTGTCTGTCCCCAGAGGGAGATCTGGATTGTGGGCTTGCTCCCAGCTTTAGTGACCACCCTGCCATGGGTGTCCCCTTCTCCATCCCAGGGTTTGTGGGTTAATTTTCCAGCAGTTCTCTCCTGGCACTGCCCTCCCTCTGCTTCTGCCCTGAATTCAGCAGCTCCAGGCACACAAAGGTCCTGTCAGAGCTTCTTGTCCAGCACCGCCTGCTTGGGGAGCAGTTCCTTGGAATTCCTGAGGGCTGCAGAGTGTCAGGACTGACCACAGCTCCTGAAGGCTCAGCCAAGGGCTGGCCCCCTCCAGCTGAGCCCTGCAGCCTTGGCTGTGCTGTGCTGTGACCTTCCCACTGTCCCCATGTCACAGCACACTCTGACCTGTTCAGTGTCCAGCATAAAGGTGACTTGGGAGCAGCGTGGGAGGGCAGGGCGGTGCCAGCCACGCCCGGTGGTGCCAGAACAAACCCAGAGCCCAGTCAGGAGCTTTCCTGCCCTTGTGGGCTCTGCCCAGGGGCTGGAATTACACCCCAGCCTCCGGCTGCAGGTGGGGGAAAGGAGCTCAGCCCTGCCTCCTTCTCCCATCCCAGCATTGTCACCTCCTCCTGTCCCATCCCTGCCACCTCCTCCCGTCCCATCCCTGTCACCTCCTCCCATCCCATCCCTGCCACCTCCTCCCATCCCATCCCTGCCACCTCCTCCTGTCCCATCCCTGCCACCTCCTCCTGTCCCATCCCTGCCACCTCCTCCTGTCCCATCCCTGTCCCCTACTCCTGTCCCATCCCTGCCACCTCCTCCTGTCCCATCCCTGTCCCCTACTCCTGTCCCATCCCTGCCACCTCCTCCCGTCCCAGCCCTGTCACCTCCTCCTGTCCCATCCCTGCCACCTCCTCCCGTCCCATCTCTGTCACCTCCTCCCGTCCCAGCCCTGTCACCTCCTCCTGTCCCAGCGCTGCCTCCTCCCCTTGCCCGCCCTGCCGAGGATTCCCCTCTCGCAGCTGGCATGGCTGTGCCGATGCCATTCTGGGATTCTGGAGCTGCTCCAGCCCTGGCGCTGCCCCCGGGAAATCCCTGCAGGGAACCTCAGCGCAGTGATGGTTCCAGCAGGGATCAGAACCTCCCGGGTCATTCCCAGGCCAGGAGGGACCGTCCCTGTCCCCAGCCCCGCCCTGTGCCCCAGGCAAGCTGAGGTGTCCCCAGGGTGTCCCCGGGCAGGTTGGGGGGTCCCTGGGGTGTCCCTGGCGTGTCCCTGGGCACAGAGGCTGCAGGAACCCCGGGTTTGTGTATCTCTGTGTTTATTGACACAGAGGGGACACAGCAGCACAGCTTTTGGTGCCAGCTGTGCCACCTGTCCCTCCAGCTGTGCTGGTCCCTGCACATCTGGCAGCGTCTGCAGCGGGCCCCTGGGGCCGTCCCCAGCTGCTCAGCTGGGTGCAGCTGCAGCCAAACATCCCAGGCCAGAGGAGCTGTGGGGGAGCAGAGCCCCAGAGTGCTCGGGATGAAGGACCTCAGCATCCCGGTCCCCTAGCAACCGCACTCTGGTCCCTTAGCAACCGCACGGTGATGCTGTAGCAGGCACAGGCCGGTCCCTTGGCAACCGTCAGGAGGGGGGGAAAGGGAGAGCAGAGCTGGGCAGGAGCTGCTGGGGGCTCATCCAGCCCCACCCTGAGCCCCAACAGGAGCTGCTCATCCAGCCTCACCCTGCCCTGAGCCCCAACAGGAGCTGCTGGGGGCTCATCCAGCCTCACCCCGAACCCCAACAGGGACCAAGGGAAGAGTCACGCCCTGGCATCAGCCTCAGCCTTCCCTTCCTGCCTAGGGGCAGGGACACAACCTCTAAGGACCCTCCTGGGTTTCCAAGCCAGAAACAGCAGAAAAGTCTTCCCCAAACCATACACATGGATCCAAACCATCGGATTTCCACAATAAACCTTCCCTGCTGGAAGTTTTGGAAATGTGTCCCACTCTGGGAATGATTTCCTGAGCAGTGTTTCGTGATGGGGAGAGGACACAGAGTGCAGAGAGTTTGCTCCTGTGCCTTGGAGTTTGATTCTTCCTGCCCTGTAACCCTCAGGGTTGGGATGCCCAGACCACACAGCCTGGCATCTCCCAGCATCCCTGCCTGGGCAATCCTGCTCCTGGAGCAGCTGCACCTTCTGTGCTTCCCCCTCTTCCTGGGAGCAGCTGGATTTCTGTGCTTTCCCCTCTTCCTGCACAGGGAAAGTCCCAGGGCTGCAGGAAGGCAAAGCCTCAGAGGGGAGCTGTGTTCTGTAAGGGTCAGAGGAAGCAGAGCCAGCCCTGCAGGAGTTTTTGGAATGTTGTTTGGAATGTTGTCCCCCAGCCTGGCTCTGCCCCTGTCCCCAGCACCCCCGGGGATGTGGGGCTGGCTGGGATGTGACAAAGGTGCTGCTGCTGGCACTGGTGACAGGCTCAGGTGACAGGCTCAGAGTCGTGTCTGAGGCAGCCCAGGCTGGGAGCTGGCCTGCAGCAAATCCTCAGCTGTTCCCAAATCCTCAGTTGTTCCCAAATCCTCAACTATTCCCAAATCCTCAGCTATTCCCAAATTCTCAGCTATTCCCAAATCCTCAGCTGTTCCCAGATCCTCAGCTGCTCCCCAAACCCGGCTGGGAGTCCCTGTGGGATCCCCACAGCATGCAGAGGAACCCATGGGCCAGGCAGGAGCAGCGGGTGGGATTTGTGTGTGAGTCACCGCGGGGGAGGCAGAGCTGCTGCTCAGAGCCACGGCCAGAGGTGGATGGGCTTTCACCCTGTGCATCCTCTCAAACACACATCACAGCCCCTTTATCCCACGTTTTGCTGTGAAGCTCCTGCCTCACCCTGAGCCGGTGACCCCCCCTTCCCTGCCTCAGTTTCCCCAGGTGGGGGCTGGATGTGGGTTCCGCCCTGCAGAGGGTGGGGGAGCTGAACGGGGGCTCGCCCCAGTGGCTGGGAGGGATGGGGGTGTCCAGCCAGCCTGTGATGAGGAGGAGCAGCAGCAGGAATTCACCCCGTGGCTCCCAGCTCTGAGCTTTGTGTGCCCGGGTTTGCTCCTGGCCAGCAGGAGGGTGCAGGGCAGGCTCAGCTCTCCGTGCTGGATGTGCTGGAGGTTTCTGTGCCTCTGCAAAAGGAAAGGGACGTTCCTGCCCTCCCATCCAGCAGGCTGCAGCTCCCTTGGGCTGCTGCTGCTCGGGGAGAGGGGGACCCCAGGGAATGTGAGGCTCTGTCCCAGCACGGAGCCTGGCAGGGGCCGGGAGCAGGGAACTGCTGCTGCTGCTGCTGCTCCCGAGGCTGCCCCGGGCCCCGCTGCTCTCCCGCTGCCTCAGGCTGCTCCTGTTCCCTGCTCCTTGTCCAGAGGACGAGATCGTGTCCATGGCCGACTCCACCACCACCGTGGATGACATCGAGGGGGAGCTCTTCAGGATCGAGCGGATCCGGGAGATCCTGGTGCGCCGGGAGTCGGAGCTGCGCTACATGTGAGTGTTTGTCCTTCTGTGCTGTGTGTCTGTCCTGTGTGTGCTGTGTGTCTGTCCTGTGTGTGCTGTGTGTCTGTCCTGTGTGCTGCCTGTGAGTGTTCGTCCTTCTGTGCTGTGTGTCTGTCCCTCTGTGTGCTGTGTGTCTGTCCTGTGTGCTACCTGTGAGTGTTCGTCCTTCTGTGCTGTGTGTCTGTCCCTCTGTGTGCTGTGTGTCTGTCCCTCTGTGTGCTGTGTGTCTGTCCTGTGTGCTACCTGTGAGTGTCTGTCCCTGTGTGTGCTGTGTGTCTGTCCCTCTGTGTGCTGTGTGTCTGTCCCTCTGTGCTGTGTGTCTGTCCCTCTGTGCTGTGTGTCTGTCCCTCTGTGTGCTGTGTGTCTGTCCCCCTGTGTGCTGTGTGTCTGTCCCTCTGTGTGCTGTGTGTCTGTCCCTCTGTGCTGTGTGTCTGTCCCTCTGTGTGCTGTGTGTCTGTCCCTCTGTGCTGTGTGTCTGTCCTGTGTGCTACCTGTGAGTGTCTGTCCCTCTGTGCTGTGTGTCTGTCCCTCTGTGTGCTGTGTGTCTGTCCCTCTGTGCTGTGTGTCTGTCCTGTGTGCTACCTGTGAGTGTCTGTCCCTCTGTGCTGTGTGTCTGTCCCTCTGTGTGCTGTGTGTCTGTCCCTTTGTGCTACCTGTGAGTGTCTGTCCCTCTGTGCTGTGTGTCTGTCCCTCAGCACTACATGTGAGAGTCAGGTCAATCTGGGCAGTGGAAGCTTTGAGCTGCTTTCAGGCTCAGATTTGGAGCCTCTTTGGGGCACAGCTGCCCCTGAACTCGAGTTTGAAAAGGAGTTGTGGAAACATCAGAAGTGCAGCTCCCAAAGCCTTTCCATGGCAACAGCCCCTGATGCTCTCAGGCGCTGTCAGAGCTCCAGCTCTGGTGTTTCCTTACCCTTGGTGTGGTTTCTCCCTTGGAAAGCAAAGGGAAATCTGCTGCAGAAACCTCCTGGTGGGCTCGGCTGCCACAGCGACCCCTTGGGGCTGGGACAGGCCAGGAGTGCCTGCCTGGGACCTGGGGGAGCTGGGGGAGCTCTGGGAGCTGTGGGAGCTCCGGGGGAGCTGTGGGGGAGGTGGGGGAGATCTGGGGGAGCTCTGGGGGAGCTGGGGGAGATCTGGGGGAGCTGTGGGATCTGGGGGAGCTCTGGGGGAGCTGTGGGAGCTCTGGGAGATCTGGGGGAGATCTGGGGGAGCTGAGGGAGCTCCGGGGCAGCTCTGGGGGAGCTGTGGGAGCTCCGGGGGAGCTCTGGGGGAGCTGTGGGAGCTGTGGGGGAGCTGGGGGAGATCTGGGGGAGCTGTGGGAGCTGTGGGGGAGCTCTGGGGGAGCTGTGGGAGCTCTGGGGGAGCTGGGGGAGATCTGGGGGAGCTGTGGGAGCTGTGGGAGCTCTGTGGGAGCTCTGGGGGAGCTGTGGGAGCTCTGGGAGATCTGGGGGAGCTCTGTGGTAGCTCTGTGACCTGGGGGAGCTCAGGCTCAGCTCTGCAGGGCCCAGGATGAGCCAGGGAAGGCTGAGGAGTTCCTGGGGCGCTGCTGCTGGAGAGGGGGAGCCCGGAGCTGGGCTCTGCAGCACAGCCTCAGAGGGGTGGGACGCAGGGGCCCCAAGGCCCTTTCTGGTCCCCAGCGGGACGAAGGTGATGCTCAGGGTGGGTGGATGGACTGCAGGGCTCAGGGAGATGCAGAACCAGCAGGGTGAGCAGCTGAACAGGGCAGGCACCCCCATAATAAGCAGAGTCTGCTCGTGTGGGCAATGTCAGATGAGCCATGCCAGCGCTCCTGGGTGTCCCTGCTCTGGGAACAACGGGGCACAAACACTGTTCCGTCACAGGGCAGAAGGACACGGCTGGGATTCTGTGGGAGCTGCAGCTCCACCCTGCTCCCCGAGGCTCTCTGAGGCTCCCTGGGACGCCTGGCTCTGGCTGGGGCTGCCACAGGTGTCACCAGTAGGGGTGGAACCAATCCCAGCCCCAGAGGAGCCTCCTGGCTGCTTGTCCCTGCAACCCCTCCTGATTTTAATTGAAACCAGAATTTATTATCTTTTATTCTCCCTATCAGTGTCTCCAGAATTAATTTCCATTTAAATGCAACAATCATCCAGCTCTCATCTGAGTGTAATTTTCATTTCAATCAGTGTGTCCCCAGCAATCTCTGCTGTCCCTGTGGCCCCCTGGTGCTCTGCACACCCTCTCTGTTACGTTTCACGTTTCTACCTTTATTTAATTCTGCAGGAAGGTGGGATAAAAAAGATCTTCTTTTTTTTTTTTTTTTTTTTTTTTTTTTTTTTTTTTGTGGCAGCAGCTTCCAATTCTTTTTGAATTTGCTCTTTGGGGATTATTTTCTGGGACCAGGAGAAACACAGCAGCCCTTGCCTGGTGGATGGGCCAGGTTTTGATAAGGCTTTGTTATCATTAGCATATTTAACTTTCTGTCTGCCAACAACCAGAGCCCCAACAAAAATCTGGGGTGAAGTGGGCTGCATTTCCCATGGGAAGGCAGGGAAATCTGGGATCCCACCACAGGCACTGCCTGGGTGCTGCTCGGGGGGTTTGAGCCTCTCCTGTCCCAGCTTTCCCCCTCAGAGGTCCCGTTTGTGTTCCTGCAGGATGGACGACATCCAGCTGTGCCAGGAGATCAGCCGGCTGAAAACAGAGCTCCAGAAACTGCTGGACCTGCCAGGTGAGGCTCTGGGGGTGCTCCCCGAGGGTGCTGGGATCCCTGGGGTACTGGAATCACTGGGGTGCTGGGATCCCTGACAGTGCTGGGATTCCCGAGGGTGCTGAAATCCCAGTGTGATGGGATCCCCAGGGTGCTGGGATCCCTGGGGTTATGGGATCCCTGACAATGCTGGGATCCCTGACAGTGCTGGGATCCCCGGGGTGCTGGGATCCATGGGCTGATGGGATCCCCAGGGTGCTGGGATCCCTGACAATGCTGGGATCCCTGAGGATGCTGCCCTCCCCAGGGTTTTGCACTCCTTGTCCCAGGGCAGGTGTTACAGGGGTGCTGGGCTCAGGCAGGGCCCAGCTGTGCCCAGCTGTGTCCCCAGCACCCCCTCTGTGCCGTGCCCAGCACACCCCAGAGGCCGGGAGGGCCCTGCCAGGTGCCACAGTGCCACGGTGCTGGCTGGGCCTGGCAGCCACAGAGTGGACACAGGCAGAGCCCAGGTGCTGCTCAAGATTCAGGTGCTGCTCAATATTGGGGTGCTGCTCCCCCCAGTAAACCTGGCTCGGTGTGTGGATGGGGGCTCAGTGGGGAGGGGAGCATCCTGCCAGGAAAACAGGAGCTCCTTGCTCCACATCTCATGGGGGCTTTAATCCCAACTCCTTCCAGTCCATAAACCAAGCCTTTCCCTAAACCGAGCCTTTCCCTAAACCACGGCTCAGAGCAGAGATAAATTGGGGGGTTTTTTGCAGCTGGAGAAATGAGCCTGGCTTTCCTTCATCTGCTTTGGGCTTTCATTTCTTGCCTTTTCAGTGCTCCCAGGCTCAGCTGAGAGCAGAAATTCTGCTTTTTGTTGTCTTTATGAGTTGACTCAGAGCAGTGTGTGCTGGAAAAAGCCTGCACACGCCTGTTCTGGTGAGACAGCCCCAGCAGCTGAGCTTTGGATAAAGGCAGGAACACGTCAGTGCTGCTCAGAGCCCGGCCAGGGCCACTGCGCCTTTGGTGACTCAGATGTCACCGTGATGGGCTCTGCCAGCAGCGGGAAGGGGCAGCGTCTGTCCGGGGGGACAGACAGAACCCTGACCGGTTCTGCCTCAGACTGCAGTTTGTTAATTAACGGCCAATAGCCGGTGTTAATGAACCCCGAATACCGATGTTAGTGAACTCCAAATACCGGTGTTAATAAACCCTAATAGCTGGCGTTAATGAACGCCAAATACCGGTGTTAATGAACCCCAAATTGCCGGTGTAATGAACTCCAAATACCGGTGTTAGTGAACCCTGAATACCGGTGTTAATGAACGCCAAATACTGGTGTTAATGACCCCAAAGAGCCGGTATTACTGAACCCCGAATAGCCGGTGTTAATGAACCCCAATACTGATGTTAGTGAACCCCAAATACCGGTGTTAGTGACCCCAAATACCGGTGTTAGTGACCCCAAATACCGGTGTTAATGAACCCCAAATAGCGGTTTTAATGAACCCCAAATACCGGTGTCAATGAACCCCAAATACCGGTGTTAGTGACCCCAAATAGCGGTGTTAGTGAACCCCAAATAGCAGTGTTAATGACCCCAAATAGCGGTGTTAGTGACCCCAAATAGCGGTGTCAATGAACCCCAAATACCGGTGTTAATGAACCCCAAATGCCGGTGTTAGTGACCCCAAATAGCGGTGTCAATGAACCCCAAATAGCGGTGTCAATGAACCCCAAATAGCGGTGTCAATGAACCCCAAATACCGGTGTTAGTGACCCCAAATAGCGGTGTTAGTGACTCCAAATAGCGGTGTCAATGAACCCCAAATAGCGGTGTCAATGAACCCCAAATAGCGGTGTTAGTGACCCCAAACAGCGGTGCCTGGGTCTGATGCCGTGGGGGTGGCCCTGTCCCAGCCGGCAGTGCGGGATGCTCAGAGACAGCGCCCAGGTGACTCTGCACTGATTCAGGCGGTGGGAGAGCCCAGGGAGAGCCCCAGGAGAGCCCAGGAGAGCCCCAGGAGAGCCCAGGGAGAGCCCAGGAGAGCCCAGGGAGAGCCCAGGGAGAGCCCCAGGAGAGCCCAGGAGAGCCCAGGAGAGCCCAGGGAGAGCCCCAGGAGAGCCCAGGGAGAGCCCCAGGAGAGCCCAGGAGAGCCCCAGGAGAGCCCAGGAGAGCCCAGGAGAGCCCAGGGAGAGCCCCAGGAGAGCCCCAGGAGAGCCCAGGAGAGCCCAGGGAGAGCTCCAGGAGAGCCCCAGGAGAGCTGTCACATCCAGCCAGGGCAGCTGGGACGAGATTCCTCTCGTTGAGCAGCCGAAGCCTGGATCCAGCTGCTCCCTTGGGTTGGCTTTGCCCCCATGCTTGGAGCTGAGCAGAGCAGGACTGGCCTTGGAGGGTGGGATGGCCGCTGTGGGGTGTGAAATGTGCTCCCCATGGAATGTGAAATGTGCTCCCCGTGCTGCAGAGAACCAGAAATCCAACGAGGAGAAGCAGAGGGAAGAGGAGCTGGTGCAGCAGATCCACAAGCTGGTGGAGACGCGGGATTTCCTGGTGGATGATGTGGAGTTTGAAAGGCTCAGGTAGCTGTTGTCACCTGCTGCTCCTGCTGGGGACTCTGCAATCCATCCCCTGAGCTGGGTCCTGCCTTCCCAGGGCTCCTGGGGCCCTGCTGCTCCTTTCCCAGCAGTAACCGAGTGCTTTGCCGCAGGGAAAGGGAAGAGGACAAGGAAATGGCCGAGTTCCTGCAGAGCAAGCTCTCCAAAAGCTGCCTCCAGAGAGCGAGTGAGTGCTGATGTGTTCATTGCCTGCACTGACCCTCCCTGGGGTCTGTCCCCTTCCCAGGCACTCTGCCCCCAAGGTTTCCCTGCCTGGGGCTGCCTCACCTGGGGCAGGGTGGGCAAGGGGCAGGGGGGTGCTGCTGATTGAGGTCCCAGCGTGGGAGCGCCTGGAACTGGAGCAGATGTTGGGGACTGATTTCCCTCCTGGCATTTCCCACATGGCCCCCGAGAACGGGGTTGGGGGGGTTTCTTGGAGCTGCCAGCCTTCATCTCCCCTGGAACACCGGCCCCACCTCGGGTGGGTGCAGATGGGCGCCACTCCTCTGATGACAGCCACCCCTTCCCTGTGCTCTGCCACCTCCCCAGGGTGGTGGGAGGCACTCCCAGCCCTGGGGACACCCAGAGCCCCAGGGCAGGGCCATGGAGGTGCAGGAGCTCCTGCCTCGGGGTCAGCAGCAGCCTCAGAGCAGCTGTGAGCAGCAGCTCCTGCTGTCCCTGTCCCTGTCCCCAGGCACAGCAGTGGCCCTGGGCTGTCCTGTCCCCAGGCAGAGCAGCAGCCCCTGCTGTCCCTGTCCCTGTCCCCAGACACAGCTGGGTTCCTGTTCCTGCAGCTCCTGTCCCAGAGAAGAAGATGACATCGAGGGGACAGCAAACCTCGGCTCCCTATGTGACCAAGACAGGGCTGGCCCTGCTCAGGGGGTGCTGTGGCTTCACCTGCTCCATCATGTAGGGCACTGCCAGCGCCTGGCACAGGACACGGCCGTGGTAGGGGCACGTCCTGGGGACACGGGACGGGCAGGAGGGGCTTCCTTGGAGCTGATCCTGCCCTGGGGCTGATCCTGCCCTGGGGCTGATCCTGCCCTGGGGCTGATCCTGTCCTGGGGCTGATCCTGCCCTGGGGCTGATCCTGTCCTGGGGCTGATCCTGTCCTGGAGCTGATCCTGTCCTGGGGCTGATCCTGTCCTGGGGCTGATCCTGCCCTGGGGCTGATCCTGTCCTGGGGCTGATCCTGTCCTGGAGCTGATCCTGTCCTGGGGCTGATCCCAGCCTGGAGCTGATCCTGTCCTGGGGCTGATCCTGTCCTGGGGCTGATCCCAGCCTGGGGCTGATCCTGTCCTGGAGCTGATCCTGTCCTGGGGCTGATCCCAGCCTGGAGCTGATCCTGTCCTGGGGCTGATCCTGTCCTGGGCTGATCCCAGCCTGGGGCTGATCCCAGCCTGGGGCTGATCCTGTCCTGGGGCTGATCCTGTCCTGGGGCTGATCCTGCCCTGGGGCTGATCCTGCCCTGGGGCTGATCCTGTCCTGGGGCTGATCCCAGCCTGGAGCTGATCCTGTCCTGGAGCTGATCCTGTCCTGGGGCTGATCCTGTCCTGGGGCTGATCCCAGCCTAGGGCTGATCCTGTCCTGGAGCTGATCCTGTCCTGGGGCTGATCCTGTCCTGGGGCTGATCCCAGCCTTGAGCCAATCCCATCCTGGGCTGCTCCAGAGACTCTCCAGGGCTGCTGTACTTGGCACACAGGGATTTGCTTTGTTCCACACACACCAAAGGCTCCTGTCTGTCCTGCCCTCCCAGGCCTCATTGGGACAGTGAGTGACCCAGCCAGAGAGTTTGGTTGGGCTGAGGGGAGCCAGAGGCCAGGAGAGCCCTGGGTTCCAAACCTGCCCCTCTGGAGGCAGCCTGGGCTGGAGGCAGTGCTGGAGGATGGGCAGGTCTGTCTGTGTGTCCCCGAGGATGGGCAGGCTCTGTCTGTGTGTCCCCCTGAGGATGGGCAGGCTGTGTCTGTGTGTCCCCCCATGGCCCTGAGGCTGCTCCCTGGGCACACAGAAGTGCTGGGAGGGCTGGGAGAGGAGCCCAGCCCATGGAGAGACACAGCTTCACGTGCATCCACCTCAACCCCAACCAATAAATGTCTGCTGGAAGCTCTGTGGGTGTTTTCCCTCCTGGCACCACCTCAGGAGATGGCTCAGCTGTGGCACAGCAGGGTGGGCAAGGGTTGTGTGCCCAGCAGGGTGGGCAGAGAGGAGCAGAACCTAACCCTGGGCTGCACTTGGGAGCTCCTGGAATGCCCAGAGCAGCTCCTGCTGCTGCAGCAAGAGCCCAACCCTCCCATTGCTGGCTCTGACCCACACTTCACTTTTGGTCCCTCGGTGTCCTCACCAGCCCCTGGGGACAGCCCTATCCCCATCCATCCATCCATCCATCCATCCATCCATCCATCCATCCATCCATCCATCCATCCATCCATCCATCATCCATCCATCCATCCATCCATCATCCATCCATCATCCATCCATCCATCCATCCATCCATCCATCCATCCATCCATCATCCATCCATCCATCCATCCATCCATCCATCCATCCATCCATCCATCCATCCATCATCCATCCATCCATCCATCCATCATCCACCCCCCATCCATCCATCCATCATCCATCCATCCATCCATCCATCATCCATCCATCCATCCATCATCCACCCCCCATCCATCCATCCATCCATCATCCATCCATCCATTATCCATCCCTCCATCCATCCATCCATCCATCCATCCACCCATCCATCATCCATCCATCCATCATCCATCCATCCATCCATCCATCATCCATCCATCCATCCATCCATCCATCATCCACCCCCCATCCATCCATCCATCATCCACCCCCCATCCATCCATCCATCCATCATCCATCCATCCATTATCCATCCCTCCATCCATCATCCATCCATCCATCCATCCATCCATCATCCACCCCCCATCCATCCATCCATCATCCACCCCCCATCCATCCATCCATCCATCATCCATCCATCCATTATCCATCCCTCCATCCATCCATCCATCCATCATCCATCCATCCATCCATCCATCCATCCATCCATCCATCCATCCATCATCCATCATCCATCATCCATCCATCCATCCATCCATCCATCCATCCATCCATCCATCCATCCATCCATCCATCCATCATCCATCCATCCATCCATCCATCCATCCATCATCCATCATCCATCATCCATCCATCCATCCATCCATCCATCCATCCATCCATCCATCCATCCATCCATCCATCCATCATCCATCCATCCATCATCCATCCATCATCCATCCATCCAGTCATCCATCCATTATCCATCCATCCATCCATCCATCCATCCATCCATCCATCATCCATCCATCCATCATCCATCCATCCATCCATCCATCCATCCATCCATCCATCCATCCATCCATCCATCCATCCATCATCCATCCATCCATCCATCATCCATCCATCCATCATCCATCCATCCATCCATCATCCATCCATCCATCATCCATCCATCCATCCATCCATCCATCCATCCATCATCCATCCATCCATCCATCCATCACAGGACAGGGACAGCCGTGTCCCCATCCACCCCTCACAGGGCAGAGCTGCTCCTGTCCCATGAGCTCCTGCCCACCACCGAGAGGGTGGCACCCCCGTGGGTGACAGGGTGGCCGTGGCTGGGGACTGCTGAGTCACCTCTCGGGGGGGTGTGGATGGCCTCTGGAAATGTCACAGCTGAGATGAGGTGGACAGACACAGAGGCCCTGCATGCTCTGTGCTCCGGGAGGAGCCAGGAGCTGATTTTCCAGAGCAGGAGCAGCTCCTGGTGGCCCTGCCAGTGTCTGTGAGGCCTCTGGGACCCTGAGAGCCACGCAGGGCTCACTGCCTCCTGCTTTTCTCTCTTCTGCTGCTGAGTATCTGGGCTCACAGAAAAGCAGGGAAGATCAGCAGGAAATGAAGAGATGCTTTAAATATTTGCTATTTCTTTAGTCTGCAATTTCTGCAGGTTCTCTCATCCTCTCCTGTCCCTGCCCGCCCTGCTGCTGCCTCGCTGGCAGGGCAGGCTCTCACAGAGCTCGGCCACGCTCCTTCATGTCCTCCGTGAAGTCCTGGAGGTCGTGGATGAACTGCCGGATCTGGGTGGGACAGGGACAGGGACAGGGCAGGGTCAGGCAGCAGTGGGGGCAGGAGGCAGAAGGGAGCCTGTCCCTCCTGCAGGGCAGGTGTCCCCGAGCTAAGTGCAGGACAGGAAGGCACCAGAGTGTGCCTCTGTGGGGGAATGGAGCCAAATCCTGGCCATGGCTGGACCTGCATCCCTGCACCCCTGCACCCCTGAACCCTCTATCCCCACATCCCCATATCTGCACATCCCTGCATTCCTGCATCCCTCTCCCTGCATCCCTGCACCCCTGCACCCCTGAACCCTGTATCCCCACATCCCCATATCCCCACATCCCTGCATTCCTGCATCCCCTGTACCTGCAGCCCCAAACCACTCTATCCCCATATCCCTGCATTCCTGCATCCCTCTCCCTGCATCCCTGAACCCCTGCACCCCTGAACCCTGTATCCCCACATCCCCATATCCGCACATCCCTGCATTCCTGCATCCCCTGTATTCCAACATCCCCATATCCCCATATCCCTGCATTCCTGCATCCCTCTCCCTGCATCCCTGAACCCCTGCACCCCTGAACCCTGTATCCCCACATCCCCATATCCCCACATCCCTGCATTCCTGCATCCCCTGTACCTGCACCCCCATATCCCCACATCCCCACATCCCTGCACCCACGAACCCCTGGGTCCCCAAACCCTTGCACCCCAGCATCCCCTATGCCTGCATCCCCACATCCCTGCACCCCCATATCCCTGCACCTCTGTCCATGCCTGGTCCCCAGTCCCCTGCTCAGAGGAACAGGTTTGCTCGCTGTCCCCACCATTCCTGCCAGGGTCCCCAGGGGAGGAGGGGACTGTGCTGGGCCTGGGGGCTCCCCTTGCCCTGGGCAGCCATTCCTGCTGTGTGTCCTGGCCAGGATGGAGCTGTGCTGTGCTGTGCTGTGCTGTGCTGGGCTGTGCTGGGCAGTGCTGGGCTGTGCTGGGGTCAGTGCTGTGCTGGGCTGTGCTGGGCTGTGCTGTGCTGTGCTGGGCTGTGCTGGGCTGGGGCTGTCCCTGGGGCTGTCCCTGGGGCTGTGCTGGGGCTGTGCTGGGCTGTGCTGGGGCTGTCCCTGGGGCTGTGCTGGGCTGTGCTGGGCTGTGCTGGGCTGTGCTGGGCTGTGCTGGGCTGTGCTGGGCTGTGCTGGGGCTGTGCTGGGCTGTGCTGGGGCTGTGCTGGGCTGTGCTGGGCTGTGCTGGGGCTGTCCCTGGGGCTGTGCTGGGCTGTGCTGGGCTGTGCTGAGCTGTGCTGGGCTGGGGCTGTCCCTGGGGCTGTCCCTGGGGCTGTGCTGGGGCTGTGCTGGGCTGTGCTGGGGCTGTCCCTGGGGCTGTGCTGGGGCTGTGCTGTGTGTGCTGGGGCTGTGCTGGGGCTGTGCTGGGCTGTGTTGGGGTCAGTGCTGGGGCTGTGCTGGGGTCAGTGCTGGGTCTGTCCCTGGGGCTGTCCCTGGGGCTGTCCCGGGCTGTGCTGGGCTGTGCTCTGCTGTGCTGGGCTGTGCTGGGCTGTCCCTGGGGCTGTGCTGGGTCTGTCCCTGGGGCTGTCCCTGGGTCTGTCCCACGTTACCATGTCCAGCTGCCGGTGGCTGTCCCCAGCTGCCACCCTGCCCTGCGGCTGCAGCCGGGTGCTGGCGGTGTGGAACAGGCCGTGGATGGCCATGGTGAGGGACCTCAGCTCCACGGCCTTCCTGGCTTGCCTGTCCTGCACCTCGGCCCAGCGCTCCTCCTGGGGACACGAGACACGTCCCAGCAGGGTGGCCTCAGCCCCAGGACCCCGCTGGGGACCCCAAATTCAGCCTCATCCAGGCTGGGAAGGATCTGGTGGGCTGGGGCTGGTCCAGCCTGGTGTGCTGGGAGCAGAGCAGAGCAGTGCCAGGAGCCAGCCTGGCTGTGCTGCCCACCCTGCAGTGCCCACCCTGGCA
Source organism: Melospiza melodia melodia (assembly GCF_035770615.1). Taxonomy (NCBI): domain Eukaryota; kingdom Metazoa; phylum Chordata; class Aves; order Passeriformes; family Passerellidae; genus Melospiza; species Melospiza melodia. The sequence continues at coordinate 1,580,370 of NC_086217.1, read as the reverse complement.
CGCCCTCCTGCCAGCCCTTCAGCGCTGCCACTGTCACCTCCCTTGGTGACAAACCTGCCCCCACCCGGGCTGTCATGCTCCTCCCGCAGCCCTGGGATGGGATGGGATGGGATGGGATGGGATGGGATGGGATGGGATGGGATGGGATGGGATGGGATGGGGATGGGATAGGGATGGGGATGGGATGGGATGGGATGGGATCCATGGGATGGGATGGGATGGGATGGGATGGGATGGGATGGGATGGGATGGGATGGGATGGGATGGGATGGGGATGGGATAGGGATGGGGATGGGATGGGATGGGATGGGATCCATGGGATGGGATCCATGGGATGGGATAGGGATAGGGATGGGGATGGGATCCATGGGATGGGATCCATGGGATGGGACGGGGCACCTCCTCCCACCCCAAACTGCTGCTGGCCCTGCCACGAGCCCCTGGCTGCAGGAGGAGCCAACCCTGCCCCTCCAGCCCCCCCTGGGCACCCCTCAGCTCCTTACCCACTGCTGGATGTCACTCTGAGCCTGGTCAAAGGATTCCTTGAGCTGCACCAGGTCATTCCTGCACTGGAGCATCTCAGCCTCCTTCTCTGCCCTGAGCTGCTGCTCCAGGTCCTTGCCCTGCTCCATCAGCTGCCGGTGCCACCACTGGGACTGCAGCAGGTCCTTGCGGGTCCTCAGCAGGGCCTTGTAGTAGCTGATGATGTCATCAATGTCACGGAACTGCAGCACAGGTCCTGGGGTCAGGGACACTCTGTCCTGTCCCGCCATCCCTGGGGTCAGGGACACCCTGCCCTACCTTCACCTGTCCTGCTTCTCCTCTCCTGACCCTGTGGCCCACCTTGGTTTCCAGGGAGCCCCTCCCAGCCCACCTGGAGTCTCTGGGTTTGGTCAGGGGTTGATTTCCCTGGCCGTGCCTCCTCCCTCTGGCTCAAACCCTGAGCCACATCCAAGCTCACCTGTGAATTATCCACCACATCCTCCAGGTACCTCTTGAACGGAGAGTACTTCAGCAATTTTTTGGAGAGTTTCTGGTGCTTTTTTCTCAGGTCATCCAGTTCCCTCCTCGCCCTCAGGAGCTCACTCTCCTTTTTCGAATTCTCCACTTTCTCTTGTTTGGCTTTCTTCAGAGCCTGGGTTCTCAGCCTTTCATTCTCCTGGGGAGCAGCACCCACAGCCACAGGGGGAGGGAGGCACGGGATGGAGGAGCTGGGTCACTCAGGAGAGCCTCAGGGAGGAAAGCCCAGCACTGGGGACCACTCCCGGCACTGTCCCTGTGCCACCCCCCTCGCTGTCCCTGTGTCACCTCCCAGCACTGGGGACCACTCCCCTCGCTGTCCCTGTGCCACCCCCCAGCACTGTCCCTGTGCCACCCCCTGGCACTGTCCCTGTGCCACCCCCCGGCACTGTCCCTGTGCCACCTCCCGACACTGTCCCTGTGCCACCCCCCTGGCACTGTCCCTGTGCCACCTCCCGACACTGTCCCTGTGCCACCCCCCTGGCACTGTCCCTGTGCCACCCACGTCACTGTCCCTGTGCCACCCCCCTGGCACTGTCCCTGTGCCACCCACGTCACTGTCCCTGTGCCACCCCCCAGCACTGGGGACCACTCCCCTCGCTGTCCCTGTGCCACCCCCTGGCACTGTCCCTGTGCCACCCCCCAGCACTGTCCCTGTGCCACCCGCGTCACTGTCCCTGTGCCACCCCCCGGCACTGTCCCTGTGCCACCCCCCGGCACTGTCCCTGTGCCACCTGCGTCACTGTCCCTGGGCCACCTGCGTCACTGTCCCTGGGCCATCCCCTGGCACTGTCCCTTTGGCTGGGGCAGCCTGGGCCGGGCTGTGCAGTTCAGACAATCCCTCTCCCACCAGGGCACAAATCCCTGCTCCCCACAGCTCAGGGGAGCCTTGGCCTTGGCGGGGAGTGCTGAGCCAAGGCTCCTCCCAGGGGAGAGGAGTCAGTGAGCAGGGGCAGTGCGCCAGCTGTGCCAGGTGTGCCAGCTGTGCTACATATTCCACGTGTTCCAGGTGTGCCAGGTGTATCAGGTGTGCTACATGTTCCAGGTGTATGAGGTGTGCCAGGCGTGCCAGGTGTGCCAGGTGTGCCAGGTGTGCCAGGTGTGCCAGGTGTGCCAGTTGTACCTTCACAGTGGCCCCAGATGTCACCACGTGGGCTTTCAGCTGGGCCCTCCTGGCGTGCAGGTCCCTCCACTGCTCAGCGAGGGTCCTCATCCTCTCCGTGAAGGCCTGGCAGCACCAGAGCTGGGGTGACACGGCCGCCACAGCCAGAGCCACCCCTGCCTGTCCTGCCACCCTGCAAAGCCCCCCGGGCACATCCCGGCCTCCTCACCTCCTCTGTCTCCTCCACAACCTTCTCCATCTGCCGCACCTCCTTCATCTTCTTCAGCACGCAGATGAAGGAGTTGGTGGAGTCCTCCTCGGCTGCCCGCAGCTCCCTGCCACGCATGTGCCCAGCTCACACGGCATCCTGGCACGCTGCTCCGGAGCTGGGCTGTGTCCTGGGGGCAGGCAGGACCCCAGCCCCACCTCGGGACCCCCAGCCCCACCTCAGAACCTCCAGCCCCACCTCGGGACCCCCAGAATAGCCGGGGCAAGGGAGGGGGTAACAGGGCAGGGACAGGAGCAGGTGAGGGACGGGAGCAGGGAAGGGATGGAGCTTGGCACGGCAGGGAAGGGATGGAGCTTGGCACGGCAGGGAAGGAGCCGTGGAGACACGGGGGGAGGCTGGAGGAGCCCTGACCTGAGCAGGGACAGGAGCCTGTCCTTGTACTGCCCCCGGTAATAGCTCAGGTCCTCGTGGGCCATGGCTGCGGCCACTGCACGTCCTGGTCCTGCTGCTGGTCCCGCTCCTGGCCCGGCCTCGGGGCAGCCCGGGGGCTGCTGTGCACTGCTGGGGCCCTGGGGCTGCTCCAGTGCTCCAGGACGAGCCCTGTGGCTACTCAGTCCCAGAGAGAGCCACTGGGGCTCCTGCAACCATTGTGAGAGCTCCAGTGCTACTCCGGGCACTGTGACAGCTCCACAGACACCTGCGCCCTTTGTGACAGCGCCGGGGGCTCCTCTGCCCATTGTGACAGCTCCTGTGAATCAGGGGGACTGACCGCTGGTATCAGGGGGACTGACCACTGTATCCAGGACCTGGAATTTTTTCATTCCCTTCTCTTCTTCACTCATCTTTTCTGCTTCTTCCTCTGCCCAGATTTGTCCCTTGTGCCCTGTGCTGCCCTGGGGGTCCCTCGGGGTCCTGGCAGCCCCTGCCCCTGTCCCAGAGCCCAGCTGGAGCCCAGGGAGGGCCGAGCACTGCCCTGCCCAGGGGGGACAGGGGGGCACTGGGGCGTCACTGGGGGGACACCGGGGACACGGGGGCTCCGGGTCCCGCTGGCACCGAAGGGCTCCGAGCTCCCGGGGCTCCCGCAGCAATCCCGGGCAGCTGGGGACATCTCCTGGCCGTGCGATGGAGCAGCGCTGCTGGAAAATCACCCGAGCAGAGCCCGCAGCTCCTCTGCCCTGCAGCGCGGGCACTGCGCTCCGGCTTGTCTGAAAGAAAAATAGGAAAAAAGCCCCTTTTTGGCTAAAAGTGACTGAACCGCACTTGTTTTAAATCACAACATCTCCCTTAACCACCCCGAGCACCAAAGCAGAGCCTGCCTGCTGCTCCTGGGCACATTTAATTTCATATTTCATTTAATTTCATTTCAAGTCTGACTTTCCTCTTGACCCCCTCAAAACACAGCCCACACTCAGATTTCCAGGTGAATAGCCCTTCTGTCAAACGCCAGGCTCTTCTTTCCACCCCTCTCCCTGTTTCTGTGCAAGATTCCCTACAAATGTGAGTGGCACCCAGAGAGTCCCCATTGCCGGCTGCTCTCCCCACCCTGCCTTGGGGATGCAGTGACACCCTGGGGATTCTGCCCCACTGCAGCCCCTGCTCCAACAGCCTGCACAGACCCTCCCAAGGAGAAACAGGGGCAGAAGCCACTGAAATTGTCATTAAATCCCCACTAAAGGAAATGGAGCTGGCCCTGCTCCAGGGGGGCACACAAACAGCCCAACCCTGCCCTGGGCATTCCATGGGCTCCTTAATTGGGCTGGAGGGGCAGGAATGCTGTCCCCAGGCAGGGAGAGTCCTGCAGCAGTTGTCACTTGGGATCAGCCCCAGGAGCATTAAAGCCCAGCCCTGCAGCCCAGAAACAGCTTCAGAGCAGCTTTCACAGGATGTGGAGCTCCCTGAGCGCTGAGCACAGTAAAGTAGCTTAATTCCAGGGCAAAGCTCCAGCCCCAGGCCTGGCCAGCAAACATGTGATCAGTGGTGCAGGAAGGTTAATGAAAGGAAGGGCTGCTGGCAAGAGCAGGGCCTGGGCACCTTGGGCTGTCACATCAGGCCTGGATTAGATGTGGAAAAGCAGCACCAGCCAGGCAAGTGTCAGCGCTCAGCCCCATCAAACCCCAGGTGCTGATTGTTCTAATGCAGGGCAGAGCTGAGTGTCAGCCCCAGGCACATTCCAGGGGGGCTCTGCCACCCCCGGGAGCCCAAAGCTGGGCCAGGATCCGCCAGGATTGCAGAGGGACCCGAGCTGGGAATGGCAGCTGAGCCCTGCAGAGCCTGGGGCTCCGTGCCTGGCACCAGCTCCTGCCAGCACCCGCCAGGATCCTTCCAAGATCCTGCCAAGATTCTTCTGAGATCCTTCCCAGATCCTTCCAGGATCCTTCTGAGATCCTGCCAAGGTTCTTCTGAGATCCCCCCAAGATCTCTCCAAATTCCTTCCAAGCTCCCCCCAAGCCCTTCCCTACAGACCCAGTCCCAGCCCATGCTCAGGCAAGAGAGCAAAGTTGGATTTCCTGGCACAAGATCCAGGCCCTGAGGTGTCTCTGCCTGTACCCCTGAAGACCAGGGAATTCCAGGTGGGAATTCACCCCACGGGAGGAAATGGCAGAGTCACTTTGCTGTCCATAGCTGGCTACCAGCTGAGGAACAAGGCTGGCTGGGGTTTTATTATCCCTTTCATCCTCTCTCTTCTCCAGGAATTGACTCACTGGGTGCTTTAAACACGTGGAAGGGAAAAGAGAATTATTCCAAGTCCGTGCCCATCGTGGTTTGTGTGTTATGGACACAGAGCCCGTGTGGCTCCCACCAATCCTAAAAACGTGGAGAACACTGCCTTGAACTGCCCCAGAGCAGCACAAAGGGGACACAGCCCGGAAAGTCACTGAGCACAGACCCCACTGCTGCCTCCCGCTGCAGGGCAGGACAAAAGGGTTCATTTCCATTTCAGGGAAAAAAAAAGAATCCAGTGGAAGCTTTGAGACCAGCTCAATGGAGCAGAGTTCACAGATGGCAAGTACTGGATTCTAATCCTACCCTACAGGTTTTTTGTTCTATTTTAGATTTTGTGCTCTATTTTTGGCTCGGTAACAGGCAAGAAATTTTTCAGCCATGCCAATTGCAAAATACTACAGAATTAAACCCTGTTTACATTCTCCCTGAAAGGCCAGTTCTGTACACAGACATTTCCCTGCATTTCAGCCCTCAGCAGGCACAGGGCACGCGACTGCTCAGCCGTGGGTTTCTCAAGAGGCATTTCTGTTATGGAAACACCTCTCTCCTTGTGGGAACCTTGTTTAGAGTAGAATCAAACGCTGCCAAATATTCCCCTTCACCTGTTAATGGATTAAAGGAAGCTGGAAAACACAGGGCACGGGACAAATGGTTTTATGGAGAAGTCAGCCACCCCTGCAATGTTTCCATAAAACACAAGCCCGGAGAGTTCCAGCCCCACAAAGGCTCCAAACAGCACCAGCCCCACGTTTCCCTGGGCTTTGGGCTCCTCAGGGGTGGCACTGATGGCAGGAGAGGACTTTGCCCTCTATAAATAGATACATCGAGCAGCAATCTTTTATTGCTCTGCTCTTGTTGAGGTCTCTGTGCAATTCTGACACTTCACCATGCTGAAAGCAGGAATTTAATCTGCACCTCCAAACTCTCCAAAGGCAGAGAAAATACTGCTCAAACCCCACTTATTTGGGGTTTCTGAGACCTCCCATCCAAAACCCCAGCCCCAAACTCCGCTGAACCCCTCCCTGCCCGAGGTACAATGACAACAGTGATAACGATGCTGATAACGGGGTGAGCTCTGTGCCCTGGCCCGGTCCCCGCACAGCCAGAGATGCTCCCGCAGCCGCGGCCATCAAACATTCATGGCCTTGGGCTGCGCTGCTCAGCCCGAGCCCCGCGGCCTCTACATATTTCATATTTCGCCATTAAAAACGCATGAAGCGACATTTCCTCTCACCCTGTCCCTAATTCACTTCCATCTCCGGAGCGGCTGCCGGAGGTGTCAGAGCTGCAGGGGGCTGGCAGGAGGGGCGGCCGCTGTCCCGGGAAAGGCAAATGAGGATGAAATGAGGATAAGGCGGCCCAAGGGTCCGGGGCAGGCAGCGGGAAGGAGGCGCTGCTGCCGGAGCTGGGCAGGGCTGGGGCTGCAGAGGGAACCAGCGGCCCCTGGGCACTGGGGACAGAGCGGGGACTCCCGGGAGCGGGGCTGGGGCTGCAGAGGGAACCAGCGGCCCCCGGGCACCGGGCAGAGCGCGGGGTGCAGAGTGGGGATCCCCGGGAGCGGGGCTGGGGCCGGCACTGCCCCTTTGGGAGCGGCCTGTGGAGCAGAACCGCCCGTCAGGAGCCTGGACAGGCTCTGGGGAGGATCGGGAGAGGGAGATAAGGATAACTCCACTGGAAGATCCCTTCGTACCACTGCACCCTGCACAGCCCGGGGACCTTTGCTGACCCTCCCGGGGCTCCCCGCTCGTCAGGGGCAGAGGCAGGGAGGGATGACGGGACAGCCGAGCTGCTCCCGAGGGATTGGGCACAGCACGGGGAAGGAGAGGAGCAGGGAGCTGTGTTCGGGAGGGGCCGCGGGGCCAGGAGACGCTCGGGGAGGTGCTGCAGGTGCAGCCGGACCTGGTCAGGAACAACCTACAGCTTCTGTTATCACAGCAGAAACAATCCGATTTTAAAGGCAAATAAAGATCCTTTAAAAGGCTGGGATGCCTATAAAAGTGCCCGCTAAGTGCAGCCCGAGCTGAGAGCAGCGCTGTGGGGCCGGGCCGGTGTCCCGGGAGCCTCTCCCAGTTGCTGGAGGCCGATTTCCTCCAGCCCAGCTCCTCTGTCGGTGAGCACAGCGCTCATTGTGCAGCTCTGCAGCGCGTTCTGGGGCTGGCACCGATCGGTACCGAGCATTTCCCGCTCATTGTGCAGCTCTGCAGCGCGTTCTGGGGCTGGCACCGATCGGTACCGAGCATTTCCCGCTCATTGTGCAGCTCTGCAGCGCGTTCTGGGGCTGGCACCGATCGGTACCGAGCATTTCCCGGGGGCACACCGGGAACGCCGGAGCCCCGCGGCCGGGCCGCAGCAGCCGCAGCCCGAGCGGAGCACGAAGGGTATCCTGAGGAAAATCAAGGGTTCGTTTGCTGCCCGTGTTGCTGTTCGATGCTATCTCGGCCCGCGGGGTGTTTGCAGCCCCCGGCCGGGCCCGGCGCGGAATGGGGGCAGGCAGGGGCGATGCGGGCGCGGAGCCGCTCCACCCCTCGCTGTGTTTACCCCAAACAAACCGCGGGGCCGGGGCCGGCCCGCACCTTAAAAGCGCGGCAGGTGCGCGGCAGAGCGGACCCGGCAGGGGTGGCCGAGCTGGCAGATGCTGCAGCTGGGGCTCAGCGTGCCCCGCTGCCCCGGGGGCGCGGCCGCCGCCTGCCCCATGGCCGAGCCGGGCACGGGCGAGGAGCCGGGCACGGGGCCGGGTGAGTGCGGGACCGAGCGGGAGCGCAGGGGCCGGGGCACGGCCGGGCACAGCCGCGGGGGCCGGGGCACGGCCGGGCACAGCCGCGGGGGCCGGGGCACGGCCGGGCACAGCCGCAGGGGCCGGGGCACGGCCGGGCACAGCCGCGGGGGCCGGGCACAGCCGCAGGGGCCGGGGCACGGCCGGGCACAGCCGCGGGGGCCGGGGCACGGCCGGGCACAGCCGCAGGGGCTGGGGCACGGCCGAGTCCTGCCCCCAGCCCCCGGCTCGTCCCGGGCCGGGCACAGCCGCAGCCTCCGTTCAGCACCCGGGGCACCGGCGGTCGGGTGGGCTCGGGCTGATGCTCCTCGGGACCCGGGCAGGGCAGCGCCCTGAGAGAGGAATTTGGGGCGCAAACAGCCCCTGATCGCCCCCCGGTGATGCCTCAGCCTGGTTTCTATGGCCAGGAGCCCCCGTGATGTGCCGGGGTCAGGCTGTGTCCGGGACTGGAGCTGGCCCGAGCGGCTCCGGATCCAGCAGCTCCTGCCCTGAACCAGGCTGAGCCCGACCCGCTGCTCCCGCTGGCCTTGGGCAGGCGCCAAACTGAGCTGGAGAGCGAGAGCCAGAGCCGGACCTGGCCCGGGACCGTCCCGATGTGCCACCACGGGCTGTCCCCGTGTCCCCTTGTCTCGGTGCGAATCCATCCCTGATCCCCAGCAGCCGAGCACACGCACGGTACAAACACCCGAGAGTTAATGAGCGCGCTAATTGCGGTGTCTCGGCCGTTGATGAGCGCCCAGCAGAGCTCACCGACGCGGGGACAGCCCCCAGCCCCTGCAGGGCTCGGCTCAGCTCTCCCGAGCCCCGGGGAAATGCCGCTCCCGTCTGTCCAGCCCCGGGGAAATGCCGCTCCCGTGTGTCCGGGCGGAGCTCGGAGCCCGCTCTGCCCAGCGCCGGCGGCTGCCCGAGCCCCTGATCGGGGCCGGGAGCTTTGGGAGGGGGAAAAGCCCCTCGCGGTGTGAGAAGCAGCCCTGACACCCAGCTGGGACCTGGCCCCAGCTTCTCCGGGGCCCGGAGCCGATGAGAGCGGGAGAGGGCAAAGCCCGAAACGCTTCCCTTGGCGGGGCAGAGCAAAGAAACGCAGGACGCGGCTGTGAGGCTTCAGAGCGCCCTGAGCCGGGGCGGAACGCCGCTGGTGGGGCGGGGAGAGGCGATCAAT